>NC_091117.1:26935000-27535000 GCF_040183065.1 Periplaneta americana | reverse complement strand
AATAATAATAATAATAATAATAAATCATGTATGTATTTATTCACACTGCAAATGGGTAAATACCCGGTGGGTAGCAGTGGTAACTAATTACACTCAATAATGACAAATAATAAACACCATTAATAATAAATACAATTATTAATAAATTAATAATACTACTAATAGCAATAATTAATACTAATAAATAATAATAATAATAATAATAATAATAATATAATGAAACTAACATGGAGCATCCTAAATTAAATGAAGCACAATCATTTAAAATAAAATTTAAACTAAATCTAATTTGTATCTTAACCGTAAGTTCGAACTAAAACCCACGACAGTAATAAAACTGATTTGAGGCTGCGCTCGGACATGGGTTCGATAATAGCTTGGACTGACCTGGTTTGGTATATTTCCCAGGTTTTCCTCAACTGTATGGAGAATTTCACGTAATCACACGGCGAATTCTCGTCCTCATCTGTTCTGAGAACAACTTTCATATAGGAACCCGTATCCAGAACCATTTCGTTTGGTAATTTACAGAGAGTGATGTGTGTCCTAACTAGTCTAAAAACCATTTTCTCCAAATGCCTAAGCTTAAAATTGGGTTTATTTTACACTGGTTTAAGTGTGAGTTTAAACTAAAAATTACTTCCCTCGTATTCGTTTAAATTTTGAAGGTCTTATCAAGAATAAATATGGTTCAAAATTAAACTTTCTGTGGTGTAAATTTAAACAACTATGTTAAACATAATTAACATTATATAGGAATACTGATATATAAGATATGTGATTTTTATAGTAATAAGATTAGTTTTGACTACCAGTATTATGCTCCAGTAAAAATAAAATCAGAAAGTAGGCCTAGTAGTGACATTAGAAAATGGAAGAATTTATTGAAATCCTTGGTGAAACAAAACTTAATGATTATGATGTACAGAGAGGGCGAAAAGTTCGAGTACACCTGTGCATGAAAATTGTATCCGTATGACTCGTATGACATTGGCGGACGCATCTCGAGATGTCATTATGCTAGGTGACATCTGGCGGACATGGAGAAAACCACAGCACACGAAAATTTTCAGCCATTCTAAGAGGCTGACGAGGTGAATACGAAAGCTCTCAGTGTGGAGGAGGGATTTGTGGTTCCATGTGGTTTCACGAGCGACCACATTTACTATGGGTAGCAATAAGCAGTCATAAGTCATGCGCCTATCGAAATCCCTGCTCGTTAATTCATTAGTCACAGGAAGAAAAGATTTCATTATCTCTCACTTAAACAAGTTATCTCTTTTCGGTGGCGCATTACCAGTGTCAGCCCTGAAATCCTGCTCATGATGTTTCTCGTAATTTTTCCGGTATGTGGCCTCCCGTAGACCCACACAGAAGCCAGAAGTCTCTACTCCACACTAAAAACTTTTGTATTCACCTCGCCATCTTGCACTCTTGGAACGGCTGGGAATTTCCCTGCGTTATGGTTTCCCTCAAATCCGTTAGATGTCTCTCACAACGATCACAACTCGGCATACATCCGTCAAAATCGCAGGAGCAACAAGAAGCACAATTTTCATGCACAGATTTGTTTTGCACGAAAAATAAACTAGTTGAATAGTGTAGCCAAAATGATTTCACTGCTTAAAATTATGGTGTCTTTTCTTCGAATTTCATTGCTAATTCCATCTAGAAGCCCTTGAAATAACTTCTTAGACATGAGAAAAAAAAACAAAAAGAAAAGCAAAAAAACAAAGTTTTTATCGTCCTGATGTAAATCATCAAATAAAGTGCGAAATAGTCGTCTATTCTGTCTTTACAAAAACAATGAATGGACTCAAACCCTTCTTCTATTTCTCCATATGATCAGAGTTGCATCCATATCTCCCACTATAACCACGTTCACTTGAAGATTGAAAAATTCTCTACAATAATCTAGTGCATAGATGTTCAAACGCCTATAGAACCAGGAGACATTGCACGTCAAGCCTGCTCTGCTAAGGTCAATAACTTTTCGTATAAAATAGGAAAAACGACCTTAAAGAATATGCGCTGCAGGTTGCTTGCGCCAGGGGTTACATCGTACGAGTTACAATTGGACATCTATGATCTAGTGTATTAAGCAGGGCTTCAAACGCACGTTCGCAACGCTTCAAATGCGCGTTCGTAGCGCCACTAACGAGTCACTAAGTGGCGCTGCTAAGTGGCCTGGTCTAAAAGGGCCCTATAAGATAGACAACACAAAATATATGTAGATAGTAAATAAAAACCTTTATATTTATGTAAACAACGAAATTGCCTGAGAAACTTTTCTAACAGCAATTTGACAAACGATTCTGAAGTTATGCCATGAACTACTTCAATATTAAAATTCTACAAACAGGCAGCAGTATTAGTGACGACGCAAGATTTATCACGTCAATCAAAGGAGGAGTGGGCTGAAAATGGTTGAGAAACATCCATGACAACAAAGTACAGAAAAACAAGCGTTATAGTATTAGCCGAAACGGTCAAGATCACTAGGAAGGCCTAAAAAGAGGTGGACAAAAGAGAAAGGTTAGTGCTAAAGGGAATGGAACGGACATATATGCCAAAACCTGGATAGAGATGAGGCAGATCATGACGACGACCACTACCACCACAACCACCACCACTACGCAGATTGTGAAGTTAACACATAATGTAACAATGATAATATATTCTGACGGCGATGGCATAAATTATAACGGCGATGATAAAAGTAGTAACTGTAGTGTAAATTATGATGGCGATGACTTAAGTTATAACGGCGATGACAAATGTTACAACGGTGATGACGTAAGTTATGATGGCAATGACTTAAGTTATAACGGAGATGACTTAGATTGTGATGGCGATAACTGAGGTTATAGCGGTGATTATTTAAATTATGATAGCAATAACTGAGTATGTGTGATGACGTATGATGACGTACGTGATGATGTAAATTATCATGAAGATTATTATAATGACAATGACGATAAAGATGATAACTGTGATGACCCCAACAGTAGGAACATATTTCACTCCAATTTTTGTTCACCTAGAAATGAGGATAGATCAGTCTTCGAAACCTTGTGATTCCTTTTCATTATAAGCAATGGAAAAAACCGAATCTACATATCTTCCAAACAATCCACCACTGATTTCTTCCTCATTTAGAACAAGACCATTCTTCCTTGAATATCAGTGATAAGTGCATATGCTAATATATTATTACCATGTTCCTCATAATAGAACTCGTAAGCAGGTCCGGAACATCGCAAACTTTCTATTTCAGTTATACCGTTTAAACTCCTGGAAACTATACTGCAACAACTAGTCTACCCTGAACTCAAAACTCAGAATATTAGGTAATTTCCGTAATATTCCGAATTCCGGAAATTCATACGAGTCCAGATTATAGTCATTCAATCCAGTCAGATATTTTGTTGTCTCTTCAACCATTAACAGAGAAAGTTAAACTATCAGAGAGAGTGTATTCATTTGTTAAAATCACTAGTTTCGTAAGATTGGGTGTGTGCCCAGGATATTTTCACTCAAATACAAATCAAATGAACGTGCGAACTTCTAAGGGCATTGACTGATAATGCGGCGATTGTTGGATTTCTGTAGCTTTCTTTTTGGATGTCCTGGGTAACGCTCAGATACAAATTCTTGGGATTCCAGAATGAAATGTCAGCTAAGAAGAGTGAATGTTATTGGCACATTGAGCATTCGACTGGAAGAAAACAATACCCGTTCTAAGTTGGCAACACTCCATCAGAATCGGGACGAAGAAACTTGGGCTAATCTGTTTGGCAGCTCGTTATGTATCCCGTTCTGATGTACAACACCGACTTTTCTAGTGAAAGTGTGTTTTGAAGCTTGAATGACCAAGGAGTTATGTATTCAGTTTTGTCGGATGAATGAATCAATCCTTAATCTTGGAAAGCGTATTCCAGTTCTCGTTATTCAATTCATAATACAGCGGAATTAAATTCTGTACAAAGTATTATAATAACGTTTCATAAATGGTACCTATTCGACGTATCATTAGTTAAATTAATAATAATAATAATAATAATGGTTTTATTTAACCTGGCAGAGTTAAGGCCGTAAGGACTTCTCTTACACTCAACCAGAATTAAAACTTGCTTACATAGTGAACATAAAACTGGATCGGAATTAAGTAATTACATACTGATACAATTTAGGTACATAATGAGATCTAAAGAGGTAGTTACATAAAAATTTACCTCATAAAATAAAAATAAACATAGTGGAATACATATTAATGTTGTTAGAATCAAATACGAATCACATAAAAACAGAAGCCGATAATTCAATTTAAAAAAATGTACACAGTAAGAATAAAAATAAACACATTAATATACATATTAGTATTAGATTACAATTAAGTAGCATTTACATAATTAAACCAGAAACCGACAATTGAATAAATGTACACAAAAATAGATTAATAATAAAAAAACAACACAGTGGGATACATATTGGCGTTAAGTGATAAATAAACACGATTTACATGACTACACAATAAAAATAAGAAACAAAAAATAAATAAAAATAAATACAGTGGAACACATTCCATTAAATATTTGCAACGTGTTAGGTCTGGCAACTCATCATAAGATATTTTTCTAATTTACATTTAAAGGAAATTAAAGTTCGGCGGCCCTTGACTTCAGGCGGCAGAGAATTCCAGTGACGAGAAGTAGCAACAGTGAAAGATGAAGAATAAAGAGATGATGTGTGCAGTGGTATTTCTAGCGTGTTATATTGTGACCGAGTATTTAAGTTATGATATTGAGAAAGACTGTGGAATCGGACAGATAAGTAAGAGGGAGTAAAGGTGTGCAAAATTCGGTATAAGAGAGAAAGGAAATGTAACTTTCTCCTCTCATTTATATATATTATTTTAATGTACCGAAGTACATATGATATTTCCATGCAGATATTCTGCGTCATCATACGATGAAAGAGTAATGGAACGGAGAAAAATTCTCTCCGGCGCCGAGATTTGAACCCGGGTTTTCAGCTCTACCTGCTGATGCTTTATCCACTAAGCCACACCGGATACAACCCCGGCGTCGAACAGAATCGTCTCAGATTAAGCTCCAACTCTTGGGTTCCCTCTAGTGGCCGCCCTCTGCACTACGTCATAGATGTCTATGAACGTAGGACCGAAGTCCACACATGTGCTGAGGTGCACTCGTTATGAGAGACTAGTTGGCCGGGATCCGACGGAATAAGCGCCGTCTTAAATCACGAAGTGATTTACGCATATCATATATATTATTTTAATGTACCGAAGTACATATGATATTTCCATGCAGATATTCTGCGTCATCATACGATGAAAGAGTAATGGAACAGAGAAAAATTCTCTCCGGTGCCGGGATTTGAACCCGGATTTTCAGCTCTACGTGCTGATGCTTTATCCGGTGTGGCTTAGTGGATAAAGCATCAGCACGTAGAGCTGAAAACCCGGGTTCAAATCCCGGCGCCGCGGCCGGAGAGAATTTTTCTCCGTTCCATTACTCTTTCATCCTCTCATTTAACCTGAGCCACAATAATTTATCGAAAGAAGGCGAAATGTGATCGTAGTAGCGGACATTACAAATGAAACGAACACACGCATTATGAACACGTTGCAGTTTCTGGGATAAATCCACCGTGATATCACTGAATAAAGCGTCACAATAATCGAAATGAGGCATAATAAGAGTCTGTACAAGCGTCTGCTTTAATTTAGCTGGATAGTGGTACAAATCTTTTTAATGAGTGAAGAGTGGAAAATACTTTCTTGCACGTGTGTTTGATATGCGTGTCCCAGGTAAGGTTAGATTCAAAATGAACACCCAGCTTCTTAGAGCTTCTACTTTGTAAAGTAGTGGCAAAAAAAAACCGGACCGACCCTTGCAGCTAATTTCAGAGCCTTGTTCACAGTGACAGCACGAGAGACTGGTAACTAAGACTTTCGTGGTTCGAATCCTGCCTGGGAAGGAAACTTTTTTTGTTCCTTATTCAAATTTATTGCCAATACTTTTCGATTGCAGCGGTATTTTACTACTTAATTAATTAATTAATTAATTTTATTGCTAGTAAATATGAAATGAATATAAGTTAATACAATGAAGATAAACTAGCCCTCTCCTGAATGAGTAAGACTCATGCTCAGGGAGGGGATTCCAATACAGATAAAAATAAAATTAAAATTGAGAGTGAATACAGATTAAATAGTGTTTAATATGTTTAAACCCAAACTATAAATCCAATACAATTTTTTTTTATTATTAATTTGGAGAGGATTTGTAGTTAAAATAATATTGGAATAAAATTTGTTTAATAACTTATTATTAACTTATTATTCCCATAACATGAATTTTATCAGCTTATTTTCTAATGGCTTTCGAAATGGGCTACGTCAGCAGTCGAAACTATAACAATTTCAATAGATTACTCGCTATCTTGTGAATGCGGGCGTGGCATACGCAGTGGCTCATTTCGGGGACTTTGATTATTCCGTCTGTCCGTTTTTTTTTTTTTTGCCAGTACTGTACATATATTTTTAGTGATTTATTTTACGACGCTTTATCAACATCTATAGTTATCTAGCATCTGAATGATATGAAGGTGGTAATACCGGGAAAATGAGTCCAGGTTTCAGCGCCGAAAGTTACTCAGCATTTGTTTTTAATCGGTTGAGTGAAAACCCCGGAAAAAACCTCAACCAGGTAACTTGTCCGAACCGGAATTTAATCCAGGCCCGCTCGTTACACGGTCAGACGTATACTTTGTATATCGGAAAATGAAACTCATATTTCAATGAATTCGTGTAAAATTCATGACGAAGAAAGTAATGTTGAGATAGATAATCACGTGGTAATACCACAATCTAGTATATACAGTCACGAAGCTTGAGTTGTTAGGGTGCTAGGAACAATAGACTGTGCCTGTACTATTTTGCATTGTTTGTAATGAAGCGATATTAGCGACCCTAGTGGTTAGCAACTATCTATGGATGCATATTTACTACGTATTGAGCTTCGTGGCTGTATATATTAAACTATGGTAATACTATCCAGTGTTTTAACGCGAAACTTTGTGTCGAAATCTCCAAATGTGCAATCAAGTAGACTCTAAAGTCCCCATACACACAAAGATTCACAAGACACTTATCAGAATACTCGTAGACTTACCTCTGGGAGGAATGTCTGAATCGAATGATTTCCCATACACGTTCAGATTTAACTCCTATATTAAATTTGTAGTTCACCTAGAAGTCGAAAGAGGGCGCTGAGCATGGTAAGGATTTATACATAAATTCTAATAGAAGCGTGAGAATAGTTTCTCAGATCTGTACTTTCATAGCTTGCCGCTATTTCTCTGCAGATCACTGATTAAAACGAAACGATGACGAAATCTCGACCCCATCTTCTCAGTACTGTTTGTTTCTATCTTCACTTTTTCTCCCGCTTAATTTGGAGAGCATTATAGTTGGAATAATTCAAGCAGCCGCTGAACTCTGGAGACTTACCTCAAGGTCGTAAGTATTAATACTTTTCGCCCATACACGAGAGGATTTGCCTGTGGATTTAAGTTTGTACTTTCCAGGTACGTCTTTGCGTATATGGAGTCGTTAAAGAATAATCTGATAAGGGGTATAATGAGTATCAAGGGATCTACACCAGTTATTTTTCATTTTTAAATTGGTTATTTAATGACGCTCTATCAACTACTGGTTCGAATCCCCATGGGAGAATAAATTTTCTTATGAAATTTCGGCCAGTTTATGGGACCGGTGCCCACCCAGCATCGAGATGCACTTGGGGAGCTACGATAGGTAGCGATCTTTGAATGATCGTCCACTTCTGCTTCGGCATGTGGTCGTGAGGTCAGCAACCGGCTGGTCGGTCTTGGCCCTTCAAAGGGCTGTAGCGCCATGGATTTACTTTACTATCAACTACTAGGTTATTTGGCGTCGATGAATTGGTAATAGCGATAAGGTAATTGGCGAGATTCGCCATATATAAAGATATATTCGCTTTACTGTAACTTAATGTAACTTTGAAAATATTGAGATTAGGACATATGTTTATATGACATTTTTTGCTCAGAATGTCTTCGGAAATAAGCTCCGTAAGGGACGATAAATCCTCGTGAATCACCCTGTATATATTTTTCTTTCTGACTTGAAGAATACAAGTTCCCTTCTTTGCAAGACAGCCTACAACTTAATTTCCAGTTGTTATAAAATAATACAAATGTCTACTAATCAGCCTAGCGTGAAAGCCAGTATAATCGCACTGACATACCTCTCACACATGCGAACAATGACTCATTCCAGTGAGTACAGGGAAATCAAGAAAGCTCTTTTTTGTCTCAAGAAATATTGCCTTCGGAAACACATTAGGTTGGCCGGTCTGAGGTTTGTGGTGCCAGTTGAGATGTCGAAATTTCCCCTCCCCCAAACCTACTTGCACCATGTGGCCATAACAGCTGTATAAAAATTATAAGCTATTTTTATGGATAAACAAAGTAAGTACATAATAAATTATAACGTGCCGTCACACAACTATAAAAAGAGTAGCTTATGAATACTGACGTAACTTACGTTCGTAACCGTTGAACAATGGCGAGAACTAACTCTCCCTTAAATGCCACGTAGCTGAGCCTGACACGTGTAGGAAATACCATATCATGGACTATTAAGATGCATATCAAAAACAGATGCCCTGTACCGTGCTAACTGGTTATCAGGGAGCCCGGATAATATGTATTTTTGAATCCAAACAAGTTTCTAACAGGAGCCATAATAGGCCTAAGCTTATAACGATTTATTAATTAATTTGTTTATTTATTTATTTATTCATTTTTATTAATATATTTCGTCCCGTACTATGGCGTTGTGTTCTAAGGCATCCTGCCTAGGACTCGCGTTACGGAATGCGCGCTGGTTCGAGTCCTAACGCGGGAAGATATTCTCTCATGAAATTTCGGCCAATGTATGGGACCGGTGCCCACTCAGCATCGTGGTGCACTTGGGCAGCTACGATAGGTAGCGAAATCCGGTTACGAAAGCCAGCTACAACGGCTGGGGGGATCATCGTGCTAACCACACGTTAGATGATCGTCCACCTCTATTTCGGCATGGTCCTTCATAGCTGTCGCGCGTCGGATTATTATTATTATTATTATTATTATTATTATTATTATTGTTAAAATCAAATAAGTATGTTGCGAAATCGTAAAAGTTCAGTATAGTATGTCGTCAGTCAAAAAAGGTTGGGAACCACTGGATTACATCGCTGAAAGAATTTATTATTATTCCGTTTTTAAATATTAAATTTTGTTTTGGTTTACCAATTAATCAATATTTTGTCTTTTTTATTCACATTTAATAACACAGTAACTCCATTTGTTTTATTCCTCTATTAATTTCATTAATTTTCTACGAAAATAATAATAATAACAATAATAATAATAATAATAATAATAATAATAATAATAATAATAATAATAATAATACGTAAAGAACCATAATTAAACATGTTGGCACGGAAAACAGTGGCAATAAAATTGATTCGATCCGTTCACAAAAGAACCGGAAAAGTATCTGCAGTCCAGCGTTCAAGGCCTGCTCGGTTTCGTCGGCCTGATCAACACAAAGGTCGCAGGCGAGAGTTATAACAGTACACGCGAATGGAAAGCGGTTCTTTGATGAGCCGAGAGACCTTGTGAATGCTGCTACAGCTAACCTTTAACGCGGTGCATACTTCAGCATTCTTGTGACGATCGTGTATAATACTGTAAGTGAAGAATGAACCCTTCGCTCTGTGTGTACTATTTGCTTCAATTCAGGACTGCTTGATCACGTAAATGATCTATGCAGCCAGAAGATCTCAGCTCCATCTCTTTCAGAACTTGAGATTATGCCCATTGGGTCGTTCAGCCTTACTGAAAGTTATGAAGCAACACTAGACATTTAAAAGTCAATGATATTTATTTTAAGTTTCTCTATTTTCAGCTAAAAAGTATGTATAAACGAATGCGTCTTACAAACTTTCAAATTTGTAGAAGAGATAAATTGCCAAATTGTTATTGTATAGAAGGGAAAAGAGAAATACAGCAGAAAAACGTTAGATTTATTTATTTATTTACTTATTTACTTACTTACTTAATTACTTACTTATTTATTTAGTTATTTATTTATTTAGTTAGTTACTTAGTTACTTACTTATTTACTTACTTATTTACTTACTTAATTACTTACTTATTTACTTATTTATTAACATTTACTTACTTATTTATTCATTTATTTATTTATTTATTTATTTATTTATTCACTTAATTGTTATTTATCAAAAACCCTGTTTATAATATAAACAAATTTATGGAGATTAGTGTTGATAGGAGAACGATTGCGTTGGATCAGGACAAGTGGAGGAGAGTTCTTGAAGGGTCCAGATTCATAGATGAATTGTTGCGCTATAGATGATGATGATGTGTTGATATAATATTTCAGTTTTTTTTTTTTCTTTTTGAATTTGTCTATGTATCTATGATACCAAGACTGTTTTTATCAAATAAATTAATATTTCTTCATTTATCTGTTTATCTATTTATTCATTTACTGGTATATTTATTCATATTACTTATATATTCATTTATTTGCTTATTTATTCACTTACTTGCTTATTTATTCACTCAGTTGCGTATTTATTCATTTACTTATTATTCATTTTACTTGCTTATTTATTTATTTTACTTGCTTATTTATTCACTTACTTGCTTATTTATTCACTTATTTGCGTATTTTATTCACTTAGTTGCGTATTTATTCATTTACTTACTTATTTATTAATCACTTGCTTATTTATTCACTTACTTGCTTATTTATTCATTTACTTGCTTATTTATTCATTTACTGGTGTATTTATTCATATTACGTGCTTATTTATTCATTTACTTGCTTATTTATTCACTTACTTGCTTATTTATCCATTTACTTGCTTATTTATTCATTTACTTGCTTATTTATTCATTTACTGGTGTATTTATTCATATTACGTGCTTATTTATTCATTTACTTGCTTATTTATTCACTTACTTGCTTATTTATTCATTTACTTGCTTATTTATTCATTTACTTGCTTATTTATTCATTTACTTGTTTATTTATTCATTTACTTGCTTATTTATTCATTTACTTGCTTATTTATTCATTTACTTGCTTATTTATTCATTTACTTGCTTATTTATTCATTTACTCGCTTAGTTTAGTTTATTTAAAAGCCATTAAATAATGTAAAATTGTAAGAGGCTTCGTCAACGTTAAAACTATTTACATAAAAATTAGTTAAATTGACATTCAATACATTCCTGTACTGTGTAGAAGTTTTTGCTAAAAATTATTTATTCATTTACTTGCTTATTTATTTATTTACTTGTTTACTTATACATTTATTTGTTTACTTACGGTATTTATTTACTTATATATTCGTTTATTTATTTAACGGTATTTATTTACTTATTTATTCGTTTATTTATTCATTTATCTATTTCAAATGGAAATAACTTAAATATTTGTTTACAGATTCATTATTTTCATCTGATAAAAATATGTAAATAAATGAGTTTCACAAACTCACAAACTTGTAGAAGAGATAAATAGCCACATTTTTATTGTACACAAGCAAAACGTCAAATACTGCCGTTGAACTGTCAATACCTTTCTAGTTTTGTATAGACTGTAGTGATTGCTTGTTTTTGTCTGGTTATCTTCCTTGAGATCTTTATCTCGTCGATATATAAAAAACGTCATTTTCCGAGGACGAATGCTAATCTAATCGCAAAGGTGAAGGTCCTGTAAGCTAACGTATGTATTACCTGCGTGACTTTTGTAAGAGCTTCAGTGATTAATATTTCTAACTGTTGTTTTCGGGAACATATGGCTAACAAATTTGATTGAAATATCAAAACATCAGCTTTTAGACGTGCAGTACACAAGATGATTATAAAATGTGGTTGCAGACGTTGTTAGACAAGAACGTTTTTATATTTTTTCAGAAGTTTAGTTCATTCAAATAATTTACCACAGAGATTTTTTGAAGTTACAGGCGTGGTCGTGGGATCGAATCCTGCTTTAACTGATTGAATAATTAGTTTTTCCTAGGTTAGTCTCGAACCGTAACTGCGTCAACCAAAGCATAGAGCCTTGGATTTGCGATATGAAATGAGCGCAGGTTCGAATCCACCTGAAGGAAGAAATTTTCTTATATATCGGGTGGTGTATGGTACCGGTGCTCACTCAGCATCATAATTAATTCGAGCAGTTACAATGACTAACGAATCCGTTTCGCAAGCCAGCTATAGTGACTGGGAGACTATCATATTGACTACACTTTATCCCCGTACTGATTAGATGATCATGCACTTCATTTGTTTCGGTTATCATGGTAACAGGTTTTGTTTTGCCAAAAGTAAATTTACTTCTTATTGAATTTTTAGATCACTATCATTGACTGTGTTTTAAAATGGTTTTGATTTTACCTCCCCATATTTATACACCAGTTAAGCGATTGTTACGTAACACGTTTATGATTACATAATAAGCAGACATTTTCCTAACATCTGGCCAGCGCGTTCCCCTGATATCAATCCAGCTGATTTTTGGCTGTGGGGTTATTTACAAGACCGAGTTTTTTTAACTAATCCTACGACTACCGAGGAACTAAAAAATACAATTTCGCAACAAATTGAAAATATTTCACCAGTTCTATTAGTAAATGCTGTTCACAACACAGAAAAAAGATTGTTGCTTGAAGAACAAAATGGACATATTAACATTTAAACTGATCCAATACACCCCATATCTTTTTGAGTATAAGTATGTTCTCGTTTTGTGTATATCTTAATTCTTAAAAAGGTTATGGCGACGTCAAAATGTAACTTACTTTTGAATAACCTTATACAATACTTTTTAGTAGGATATTTTACGACGCTGTATCAACAGCTTAGGTTATTTAGCGTCTGAATGAGATGAAGATGATAATGCCGGTGAAATGAGTCCGGGGTCCAGCACCAATAGTTACCCAGCATTTGCTCATATTGGCTTGAGGGAAAACCCCGCAAAAACCTCAAACAGGTAACTTGTCCCGACCGGGATTCGAATCCGGACCACCTGCTTTCGCGGACAGACGCGCTAACCGTTATTCCACAGGTGTAGACATACTTTATGTCTAAATATTGTGGTAAATAAATAAATACTTGGTTAGTAGGCGCACATGCGCAATAGTCAAGAGATAATTTCAATACTGTTTTGGTGCACACTGTATTTGGTGAGATAAGTCTGCAGTTGGGGAAAACCTCAGAAAATATCTCACCAGGTAATCAGCCTAAGAGGTATTCGAACCCACGCCCCAGACCAACCTAAGATGAGCATTTCCACTCGCTACAATTTGAGTGACACCGGTGATTATTTTGAGTATACCAAGTGTGTTTCATTTTGTGTATATCTTAATTCTTAAAAAGGTTATGGCGACGTCAAAATGTAACTTACTTTTGAATAAACTTACACAGTAGGCCTACCTTATGTCTAAATATTGTGATAGATAGATAGATAGATAGATAGATAGATAGATAGATAGATAGATAGATAGATAGATAGATAGATAGATAGATGGATGGATGGATGGATGGATGGATGGATGGATGGATGGATGGATGGATGGATGGATGGATGGATGGATGGATGGATGGATGGATGGATGGATGGACGGACGGACGGACGGACGGACGGACGGACGGGCGGGCGGGCGGGCGGGCGGGCGGGCGGGCGGGCGGGCGGGCGGGCGGGCGGGCGGGCGGGCGGGCGGACGGACGGACGGACGGACGGACGGACGGACAGACAGACAGATAGGTAGATAGATAGATAGACGGACCGACAGACAGACAGACAGACAGACAGGCAGGCAGGCAGGCAGGCAGGCAGGCAGGCAGACAGACAGACAGACAGACAGACAGACAGACAGACAGACAGACAGACAGACAGATAGATAGATAGATAGATAGATAGATAGATAGATAGATAGATAGATAGATAGATAGATAAATAAATAAATAAATAAATAAATAATTAAATAAATAAATAAACAATTAAATAATTAACTAATTAAATAAATAAATAACTGAATAAATAAATGAATATATAAATAAGTAAATAAGTAAGTAAATAAATAAGTAAATAAATAAATAAACAAACAAATAAATAAGTAAATAAGTAAATAAATAAACAAACAAGTAAATAAACAAATAAATAAACAAACAAATAAATAAGTAAATAAATAAATAAGTAAATAAGTAAATAAATAAATAAATAGATAAACAAATACTTGGTTAGTAGGCAAATATACGCAACAGCCAAGAGAAAATTCCAATAGTGTTTTGGTGCTCACTGTATTTGGTGAGGTAAGTCTGCAGTCTTACAGTTGGGAAAACCTCAGAAAATATCTCTCTCGGTAATCAGCTTAAGTGGTATTCTAACCCACGCCCCAGCGCGACCTAGGATGAGCAATTCCACTCGCTACAGTTTCAGAGACACCGGTGATTATTACCCTGAGGATGGAACCAAAATATGCAGTTCCCAAATTTGGGATATGCTGAGACCCAGCACAAGGTGGAATACCCAAAAGCCTTCTTATCAACACAATCGCCATGAGAGCGAAAGATCTTATAATCCTGTTAGTAGTTGTAAAAGATGTTGAAATGCTACTATTCAAATGTTCAAGATTGTCTTGTCCCTCCGTCTTGATGAGAGAACAGTATTCCTCTTACTGACACACTATACAGCACGCAATTACAAGCGCTCATCATTAAATCCAGTCTTATCTCAAGCGTAATTATAATTGTTACGGGATTCTTGCACCACACCATACTTTCTATTGAGGTGTAGATGATACTGAGCGTTTAAGCACTTGTCACGTCGTGCACGAGCAGAAAACGTTTACTGGCCGCAGAATTAACAGAAGAATCCACATCAGGAACCCGGCAACTCAGCCCACCTGCACCTCACGAAATTTCCCGCGACCCAACCGAATTGAGGCCGATCGTTCGATACTAAATTAATTCTACTTCCTCGTACAAAATTGTGGTACTCACAGCAAAAAGCATCTCCAAAATGTAGAGCATTTGATACATCCCAAATACATTACGTTCAAACCCCTCATATTTTAACATAAATCATAAAGTAGGAAAGTTTGGAAAATTGCTGAATAACATAACAGTGAAACCTCTCCTTAACGGACACCCCAATATACGGATACTCCTCATATACGGACAGATTTTTATGTCCCAACTGAAATAATATAGAAATAATGATGAATTTAACTCTTTACGGACACTCTCAGACACGGACACTGACAGCTGTTTCACAGTCCTAAAGCTTGCTTTACCTTCTGACTGCGGACAGAACTTGGATTTGAAGACATAATGTGTTACAAAAATGGAAAATTTAGTTTTGAGAACTGTACAGAAATTTTTAAACATGAAAGAAGACAATGAGGGTCTCGTAGGCTACCACTAGCCCAGACGGCTACCCCCTTGTTAGCTGGAAGCGGGTGGATAAACACAATCATAACATTTAACCTATTTGATGGGTCCAAGGTTTCCG
This sequence comes from Periplaneta americana, assembly GCF_040183065.1. NCBI lineage: Eukaryota > Metazoa > Arthropoda > Insecta > Blattodea > Blattidae > Periplaneta > Periplaneta americana. Next base: position 27,519,330 of record NC_091117.1, on the reverse strand, counting down.
CGATCGTGAAATTGTATTCGACACATGATAGGGTTAGTAGGATTATTCTCTTCACTTCAATCAGTTGTACTGTTTCGGGAGACATGGCACCTGAACGTAAAGGTTAAGCTGAAAACTGTAAATTACAGTACTGCATAACTAAAATTAAATTGCCTTGCACAGTACTGTATTTTCCTTTTTCGGTCTTATCTACTGTAGTACAGTAGACTGTATTTAGAATTAAACTACACTAATACATTTCAATTAAAGCGTGAAGGGATACATAATGCATATTATAAATTTACTGTTAGATTGAGGAGCCTTCCTCCCAATTAAGGACACCTCCCAGATACGGACAGATTGTTACGTCCATACGATGTCCGTAAATGAGAGGTTTCGCTTTACAAAAGGAACGGAAATAATTTAATTAACATTTACTAGTAAATCTCTACACATAATCCATTAGTGGTACTAACAACATCCTTGCATGTCTGTCTAATTAACTACTCGTATCTTAATGCTTGACTTGGATTAGCCTGCCTGGAGTTCTCTGAAATTCAATTCGAAACACATCCACTTTATAAACAAATTTCATATGCTTTTTTCGGATTGCTTTAAAACACTTTCGATCGCCAGAAACTTCTGCAACCAATCCAGAATTGGAATAATATTTTTCTCCGGTTCTCAGCCAGTTGAGTTGAATAGTTGCTTCCAAGCTTTCGATGACTAGCTCTGCCATCTTTTTCAGGGATTCAATGGCAGAGTTAGTCATCGAAAGCTTGGAAGCAACTATTCAACTCAACTGGCTGAGAACCCGAGAAGAATTAAGGGGATGAATGGAAGAACGGCGTAAGATATTTGCACTCTCTACTGGTATATTTATATAACATGAAAGTTAATTCCTTCATTCACTCATAAGTGATGTGAAATTTGTCATACAGTATTGAAATATCAGCACAACTGCTGTATGATTATATAAAATAATAATTATTATTATCCGTGGCGCTACAGTCCACGAAGGGCCAAGACCGACCAGCCGGCTGCTGGCCTCACGGCCACATGCCGAAGCAGAGGTGGACGATCATCCAACCAGAATGGAGGTATCGTGTGATTAGCACGATGAGCCTCCCAGCCGTTATAGCTGGTTTACGTAACCGGATTTCGCTACCTATCGTAGCTCCCCAAGTGCATCACGATGCTGGGTGGGCACCGGTCCCATACACTGGCAGAAATTTCATGAGAAAATTTCTTCCCCCATGAGGACTCGAACCAGCGCGCATTCCGTAACGCGAGTCCCAGGCAGGATACCTTAGACCACGACGCCACGGCGCGGGACATAAAATAATTATGAGACAGTATTTTATTGTTTTTAGTAGGTTATTTTACGACGCTTCATCAACATCTTCGGTTATTTAGCGTCTGAATGAGATGAAGGTGATAATGCCGGTGAAATGAGTCCGGGGTCCAGCACCGAAAGTTACCCAGCATTTGCTCATATTGGGTTGAGGGAAAACCCCGGAAAAAAACCTCAACCAGGTAACTTGCCCCGGCCGGGATTCGAACCCGGGCCACCTGGTATTTTATTGTGAAGCAAACTCAGGCACGGCCTGTACTGTAATGTAATAATGTTTCATTACATAGCGTCACAGCGCTTGTAGAGAAAGTTGACAATAGAAATTGTGACGAGGGAACGCATGAGGATTATCGATATTTTCTTATTTAAAGAATGCTGTGTAGGCTATTAATATTTATAGTGACATTTAGTGAAGTGGTCGGTCGAAATATACGCAGCGTCGTGGCACACTCTTTAACACTGCTTGGAAGCCATAGTTACATGATTCATCCTGAATTTCTGATGTCTTAACTAACAAAATGTAAAGTCCAAACTAAGTTCTGTTATGTATGTATGTATGTATTTATTCACACTGCAATGGGTATATACCCGGTGGCAGTGGTAACTAATTACACTCAATAATGACAATAATAAACTTATTAATTAAAAATACAATAATGATAATACTAATAATTAATAATAATAATAATAATAATAATAATAATAATAATAATAATAATAATAATAATAATAATAATAACAACAACAGGGAATATACTAAATTAAATGAAACGATCACTTAAAATAACATTTGAAATATTCTAGTTTGTATCTTAAAACTAAGATCGAACTAAAATCCACGAGTATATGTTCATATCTGCACAAGTACCTTTCAACATTACACTCATTTCGCTGTCAACTCACTCACTGCACTGGAACTACGACACATTTCACTGATTCTATCCTGATTTCACTAACACTTCAAAAACATTTCACTGTTCAAATACTTTGCACTGCCACTATAACCTATACAGCTTCACTGACAGGAACATGTTTCACTGACACAACACACTTCACTGACACGACATACTTCTTCACTGATACAACACACTTCACTGATACAACATAATTCTTCACTGATACAACACTTCAATAACAACATATCATTTACACCCTTTAAGTACTGTGTATAATTACACTCTATTAGTAAGGTCCTTAAGCCTATTTTTAAATACATTTTTGGTTGTTGGTAAAGCCTTTAGTAAGTCTGCAGGTAAAGCATTCCAGTCCCTGATAGTACGATTGAGAAAAGAAAACTTTCCAGTGTCCGTCCTCTGCCTTCTTTCCCTCAATGGGGAAAGTAATTCTTTCTCTCCTTCTCCTCCTGTTTCCTGCTGTGGCTGAGTGGTCAGACTTTTGACCAGTCATGTAGGCGGTCCAGGTTCGAGTCCCGGTCAGGCCTGTGATTTTTCATTTGACAAATTCTTGGTGATTGTGGCAGACATGGTCGCAGTTGGTGTTTTTCTTTGAGATCTCTTGTTTTTCCATATTACGCGTCTACATCATTCCGTCAACATTTTTCTATTCCGTCATCATGCCATACCATTCCCCGAACGACGGCCGGCAACTCACGGACGGGCTGGCCTAAGGCCTTCTAGAAACCTGAGTACGCAGCGAACTTTAGCGTATTCAGCCGGTGTGGGCTGGGAATGCGCCCAGCTCGACAGTAAGAGTAATAGATCTCCTAGGTCGCAGTGGACGGGTTTCGTTTTGGTGTCCAAAATATATGACATGGACCTCCCAGCTAGTTCAGAAAATATGGCGGTATAATTTGTATACTTAATTTGTGAATGCCCTGTCTATTGCCATTATATATATTAAATAACGCTAAATTCTGTGACAGTGTGGGAAAGTTTATGGAAAAAGCTCGACAGTTGAGGGTGGAACTGGCCGATGGGGAGGGAGCCGAGGAAATAAGGTAAAGAGTTATTAATTAGTGTTGTGATGAGTAGTATTAACACTGAGCGAATGAGGTAATTAGGGGATAATGTTCTTTTTGTATTTATTGTGTCTTTTTTTTCTCTCTCTATTTGTATTTTATTCCGTGTGTATGTTTTTTTATGTATTACCTTTATATTTATTAGTTGTTGGTGCAGTTTCAATACAAATTGAATTGTATATATATATGTTTCACTGTGTTTTTTTTCTTTTCATATCTTACCTTTATTTTCTTTCTTATTATTTTTGTGAAATTTGGTATGAAGTTAGATTAGTTGTAATTGTGATAATTAATGATAGGGGTAACGGTAGTACTTACTTACTTACTTACAAATGGCTTTTAAGGAACCCGAAGGTTCATTGCCGCCCTCACATAAGCCCGCCATCGGTCCCTATCCTGTGCAAGATTAATCCAGTCTCTATCATCATATCCCACCTCCCTCATATCCATTTTAATATTATCCTCCCATCTACGTCTCGGCCTCCCTAAAGGTCTTTTTCCCTCCGGTCTCCCAACTAACACTCTATATTCATTTCTGGATTCGCCCATACGTGCTACATGCCCTGCCCATCTCAAACGTCTGGATTTAATGTTCCTAATTATGTCTGGTGAAGAATACAATGCGTGCAGTTCTGCGTTGTGTAACTTTCTCCATTCTCCTGTAACTTCATCCCGCTTAGCCCCAAATATTTTCCTAAGCACCTTATTCTCAAACACCCTTAACCTATGTTCAGAGTGAGAGTCCAAGTTTCACAACCATACAGAACAACCGGTAATATAACTGTTTTATAAATTCTAACTTTCAGATATTTTGACAGAAGACTAGATGACAAAAGCTTCTCAACCGAATAATAACAGGCATTTCCCATATTTATTCTGCGTTTAATTTCCTCCCGAGTGTCATTTATATTTGTTACTGTTGCTCCCAGATATTTGAATTTTTCCACCTCTTCGAAGGATAAATCTCCAATTTTTATATTTCCATTTCGTACAATATTCTGGTCACGAGACATAATCATATACATTGTCTTTTCAGGATTTACTTCCAAACCGATCGCTTTACTTGCTTCAAGTAAAATTTCCGTGTTTTCCCTAATCGTTTGTGTATTTTCTCGTAACATATTCACGTCATCCGCATAGACAAGAAGCTGATGTAACCCGTTCAATTCCAAACCCTGCCTGTTATCCTGAACTTTCCTAATGGCATATTCTAAAGCGAAGTTAAAAAGTAAAGGTTATAGTGCATCTCCCTGCTTTAGCCCGCAGTGAATTGGAAAAACATCAGATAGAAACTGACCTATACGGACTCTGCTGTATGTTTCACTGAGACACATTTTAATTAATCGAACTAGTTTCTTGGGAATACCAAATTCAATAAGAATATCATATAATACTTCCCTCTTAACCGAGTCATATGCCTTTTGAAATCTATGAATAACTGATGTACTGTACCCTTATACTCCCATTTTTCTCCATTATCTGTCGAATACAAAAAATCTGATCAATAGTCGATCTATTACGCCGAAAACCGCACTGATGATCCCCAATAATTTCATCTACGTACGGTAGTAGTAATAATAATAATAACTGTTGTTTTACTATTTTATTATTAGTAGATATTATTTTCGTTTTGAAGATTCAATCTGTGCATAGTTACAGCACGAATGGCCGTACGGGCTCATGCGAAGGATCTTGTGTACATGAGTTTGTATAATTTATTATGCATCAATGAATGCTGTCTGTCTGTCTGCCTGCCTGCCTGCCTGCCTGCCTACCTACCTACCTACCTACCTACCTATCTATCTATCTATCTATCTATCTATGTCTGTCTGTCTGTCTGCCTGCCTGCCTGCCTGCCTGCCTGCCTGCCTGCCTGCCTACCTACCTACCTACCTACCTACCTACCTACCTACCTACCTACCTACCTATCTATCTATCTATCTATCTATCTATCTATCTATCTATCTATCTATCTATCTATCTATCTATCTATCTATCTATCTATCTATCTATCGCCTTTAAATGCAGATTTTCATAAATATAAAAACATTAGACATTTTTGTCATACAAAAGTAAGTTTTATGTCAATTTAATCAAAATTAAAGACATCCGTCTAATCAAACCATACGTTGAAGTCAACTATCTTACTTTTTTTTTTCAGAATGCAACCCGGAAAAAGAAAATGTTTATTTTATTTTAATGCATAATAGATAATAATTATTTCTGTTTGTCTTTTCAACATTACCAGCATGATAAAATAGTTGATTATTCGCCTTTATAATTAAGATTTTTTATATAGGATCTTAATGTGAAAAGTACATAACATTGATGGGGACATTATCAGAGTATGCAAACATATTTCGCATGGGGTATGACTGTGCATGAAATACGACTAACCGTGGAAGTTGACTGGGCGCTGTGTTGCCACACTAGCTATTATGGAACAGCCCGGGAATACAGTATATACTGTATCTTTCTTATAGTGATAATTAGTAGTAACAAGCGAACAAGACACACTGATTACAGTTTTTAAATATGTCTTACAGGTATTGTACAGTAATTTAAAAAACCAACGTCTGGAAACAGTAGTAGTGTTAAAGGAATAATCCATTATTATTATTATTATTATTATTATTATTATTATTATTATTATTATTATTAAATTAACTTATTTCGGATTGTGGTAATGTCACAGTCTACTAGTATATACAGTCACGAAGCTTGAGTTGTGAGGGTGTTAGGAACAATAGACTGTGCCGGTACTATTTCGCATTGTCTGTAAAGGCTCATTCGCAATGAAAATTAAACATAACGTAAGCGTTAACTTAACGTTACAGTAAAATCAAGAAGTCATACCATCATTCACGATGGGAACATAAACATAACAGCAAACATACTTGGTAACCATGGAAACATAACAACTACGCCATTTCCTCATATTCTGTCGATTGTGTTCTGTTTGCAAATCACGTAAGCATAAGCATGAAAGTTTGGAGTTTGCAAACTTTCATGTTAACGTCTTACGATAATGTTTATGTCAATGCTTATGTGAATCATTGTGAATGATCCCATTTGGTAGCCTGGACGCAAACTTCTGTGTTTATGTTACGGTTATGTTTAATTTTCATTGTGAATGAGCCTTAACGGAGAGATATTAGCGATCCTAGTAGTTTGCAACTATCTATGGATGCATATTTACTACGTATTGAGCTTCGTAACTGTATATACTAGACTGCGGTAATGTCATCTTTTAACTTATTTTTTTTCTCTCCAATTTGGTTATTTCTACAAGCAAATGAGATACATGGATCCACCTGAGAAATAAGCGATATTTCATTGCTATGTTCACAATTATCTCTGTCTTTATACCATTACTGATGCATTGTTGTCTCGAGACTATGGCATGAGGAAGCGATTATGAAGTGATTAACGAGAATTTTAATGTGAAAAGTATATAACATTGATGGGGTCATCACCATGCGTGCTATTTAACGAGAAGTCTCCGCCTTGTTAAATTTAAATGCGAGGAGTATGAAGACAGGAAAGAAATATATAAATTTTATTTCAAATCCCAAACATCCTTACAATCCCAACCATGCTCACAATCACGAACAGGATACACAATTCACGCAATTATAGGTTTTCGATTTATCCCCTGCCACTTTTCCTGAGGTTTTCTCGATTGTAAGGCGAATGTCAGGCAATTCCATGGTGAATCTGGGACGTCTAGCTGTGGCCAATTCTACCGACACTCTAATATAACCTCGGAGTCGTAGTAACAGACTGCGAACTAGGACGTCGCGGATCCTGGCGGGATATTTTCATCATCATAAGTTCAATAACGGCTGAGTACTAGTTCTTTCCTGGATAAAAGATGGCTGGAGTGTCGAGTTCAAGAAAGCTTGAGAGCTCTACCTCTATGCTCCCCATAAGCCGCACGACATCAAGATGTAGGCCTACAGCAGTGGCAAAAAAAAAAACCGGACCGACCCTTGTAGCTGATTTCAGAGTCACAGATTCAAATTTTGCTAGTCACAAAACACATCCATCTTGTATAATTAATTGTAACAATGAAACTTATTGCATTTGTTAGATTCTTACCGTCTTTCGTTTCCTTCAGTGCCTCAAACTTACAGACGAAGAAACTTTGAGAGTTTTATTTTCATCTGGCATCAATATTACATTTCTACCTCTATTCGTCAAAGATAACTGCGTATTTTTACATTAAATAGCAGTACATACCTCTGGCTTCACTATCCATATTGAAATTACTACAGTTTGACACAATACACAGCACAGGATTCTTTTGTATCTGATACAAGGGTCGGTCCGGTTTTTTTGCCACTACTGTACCTTTACCTTTAGTTAATAACCTGGCACAATATAGCTTTGTGAAATAACCGATTAAAAGAAATCATCATAATCACCAGTAACATCATCTGTACTTAATCAATTAATTTTATTACACAGAAGGTTAATAAAAATTTGTTTGACCAAAAATAAGGATTTTCTCAACAAATTTAATTTATACATATCTTAATATATTAGCTATTGAAGAAATTTATAAATAAAATTTACTAACTTACTTTCACAGAAATAAAATAAAACATAAATCTAATCGACATGAATATCATACTCTAACACAAAAGTCTACTTTCCCATTGATTTAGTTTAAATGTCATGCAAATGAAGCACTTAAACATGGTGCTAGTTTCCGTCTAAGACTTTATAATAAAATTACAAATCATTTTCCAAATATTAAATATTTTAAAATTGAACCTTTCAAGAATTTTTTTTTATTTAACACTTATGCCACATTTACAATCTGTCTACAATAGACAATAAGTAAATATTTTTAGTAGGCTATTTTATGACGCTGTAGCAACATCTCAGGTTATTTAGCGTCTGAATGTGATGGAGGTGATAATGCCGGTGAAATGAGTTCGGGGTCCAGCACCGATAGTCACCCAGCATATACTCATATTGGGTTGAGGGAAAACCCTGGAACCAGGTAAACTTGCCCCGACCAGGATTCGAACTTAGGCCACCTTGTTTCGCAGCCACACACGATAACCGTTATTCTACAGGTGTGGACGACAATAAGTAAATATTATAAAAGAATATGACATGAGTGGACATGTTATCCCATGACTATTAAGAAAATAAATTTATAAAATTATTCATGATATATAATATTAACAAATGAGCGTATTTTTGTAATTTTATTTCTGTCGACTATATTCATGTTTTGTTGAATATCACTGGCTTTTGTCTGATTGTCAATTTATATTAAATATATTTTTCTCTTGTGTGGTCGACCCGGTTGGCGAGTTGGTATAGCGCTGGCCTTCTATGCCGAAGGTTGCGGGTTCGATCCCGGGCCAGGCCGATGGCATTTAAGTGTGCTTAAATGCGACAGGCTCATGTCAGTAGATTTACTGGCATGTAAAAGAACTCCTGCGGGACAAAATTCCGGCACATCCGGCGACACTGATATAACCTCTGCAGTTGCGAGCATCGTTAAATAAAACATAACATTTCTCTTGTGTGTTAGTTGTCTGAATTAATTTAATTAAAGTATTTAGTAAACTGCCTTTGTAAATTTTATGTTATATTATTGGCTAAGACCACACCATACACGAGCCTGGCTCTTACGGTAGTGTCCAGAAATATCTTTTGCTGTGTAGGTACTTTTGAATTGTACTCACTTTGCTTACTAGCGAAATAAAATAAATAAAAATGTCTGTGCAACACGTGAGAAATGGCATAATCGTGTAAAAACCATAGGCTTGCCGTTTCGTCCGCCAGAAGTTTCAGTTAACTCATCAAGATTTGAATCTAGGACTTCAATAAAATCTGAAAGCAGCAATCTAGCTCACAACAGCCAGATACAGTACTGCACGCGGACCAACATTCAGCAACTGCCTGTATATTAAACCCCACTCATTGCGTCATGCTCAGGGACAACTTGTTTTGCTTTCTTTTTCATTCTTTACTACGGGGAAAGGAAGATGCACCTACCAGTTGCAGAGGTAATGTTCCTTTCCCACTAGGGGTGACCATTCAATCTTCTCCTCTATTAAAGTTTCTTACAATTTTACAGAAGGAAGTTGAAAGTTTACCGGCAATGTTGTTCGAAACAGTTGAAGAGCAGCTTTGAAATCACGGTAATAAGTTCGATTCTCGCCTAGAATATGGTTATTTGTTCCGCAACGGAAAATAATAGAAGTAATTCTGCACGCAGTAATTAATTTCTCCGAAATTTAGGGGTTTAGAGATACATTGCATTATATTTCAATCTTATGGAAGAAACTAAATAAAATAATTCTTGGGATAGATTTCGAATTCACAGTAATTTTGTATTTTTAATTACAATTTAACAAAAGCCAATTAAATTTGTACTACAATTATTTTATACTTCATGTGCAACATTAATTGGCTAGTAAGTAATGGATATCGACAAAATCCATCTAAAGGTTTAGGAAAGATGGAGACACTTTTTGCTTTAATTTTTCACATTTTTGCTACGACAATTTTTACTATTTTCATTTCCTCGCGATATAAGGCTGGTTCACAATAAACGGGAACGAGAACCAGAGTGGAAACGAGAAGCAGAGGACGTGAATATAAACATTTTTGATTCATAACAAACCGAGAACATAGACGACTATGCATATCGATATGCATGTCAATAACGATATGTAAAGTCGATATTACGCATTCTGATGTTATTTGTATATAATTGACCAATAGCGTTCTTTCATGAGTACAAGGCAGCTAACATAAACACAGGTTAACCAACTTCAAAATTTCAACGGTACTATAAATATGCCCATGCATCTTTATTATCACAACCTATTTTAAGTCTACCATAACGTAAAATAATTAGAGAAGAAACATTTGTAATAGAACAAAAATGAACACAACAGTAGTTATTGAATTGAAGCATGAATATGTAGTGTGTAATACAACCAATACAGTAATAAAATATGATTCACTTACGATCGGTGTTCAAAGATGCAACTATTAAAACCCACGTATTCTCCTTCATTTTCTCATCTTTATACGAGGCGTGCCGCTTATCGTAAACTTGAGGATTTTCCTTAACACTTAATATTAGAATCTCATCAAATAAAACTTGCTCCATGATGCACAGCACAGAAAAAATAATGCATAGGTTATGTCACGGTCTTCTTGCTACAAAATATACGTCAAAATAGCTTTTAGATGGCAGTAGAATGAATCTAGTGGGCTGTGATCGGAAACGTGAACGCCAAAGTTGAAACTTGGCCAACTCTCCGTTCCCGATCCCGGGCTCCGGCAAGCTTCTCGTTAATTTGAATGCTCACATTTAAATGTATACATTTTAACAATTTTACCGTTTTCGTTTTCGTTCCGATTCTCGTTTCCGGTTTATTGTGAACCAGCCTATACTAGTGTGTCGTGGCACATCGGTTGAAATTGGCTGGTCCAAGGCATCATGCCTGAACTCGAGTTACAGAATAACAGTTGGAGAAGGAAATTTTATCATGACATGTCGGCCAGTGTATGGGACCGGTGCCCACCCAGATAGCGAAATCCGATTCTACGAACAAACTATAATGACTGGAGGATCACTGGGCTAACCACACGTCACCCCCGTACCGGTTGAATGATCGTTAACCTCTCTTTAGGCGTATAAACGCGAGACCAGCAGTCGGCGTTGGTCCTCTATGTCGCATCCAGGATTAATAGTGGGGAAAACAAAGTTTTTGGTTGTACAAGGAAGCACTGGCGGGACCAACTAACAGGCTGAAGCGTAAAGGCTCATTCACAATGAAAATTAAACATAACGTAAGCGTTAACTTAAGCATATAAACGTTACGGTAAACTCAAGAAGTCATACCAGCATTCACGATGGGAACATAAACATAACCGCAAACATACTTGGTAACCATGGAAACATAACAACGGCGCCATTTCCTCATATTCTGTCGTATACTTCAGCGCTCCATGATTGTGTTCTGTTTGCAAATCACGTAAGCATAAGCATGAAAGTTTGGAGTTTGCAAACTTTCATGTTAACGTCTTACGGTAATGTTTATGTCAATGCTTATGTGAATCATTGTGAATGATCCCATTTGGTAGTCTGGGCGCAAACTTCTGTGTTTATGTTACGGTTATGTTTAATTTTCATTGTGAATGGGCCTTAACTACTTGAGGATAAGAAGAATTTTATTTCTTTTGAATTTTCATTCCATCACTCGTCTCTAATTACTCTTATAATTTCTGGAAAGCCTCTGTACTGCAAGAGAATCATTGCGTTTGTAATTATACGCATTATCAGCAAGAGAAGAGGACGGTGTTGGGCACCCATGATTCAAGCCTACTGACCTTTTCATCTTCAAATTTCCTTCTTCAGTGAATGTCACGTGTTGCAGTCGCTGGCTCGCCCATCCAGAGTCACGGTTACACTAGAAGATGAGCGCAGTGAGTGTGAACAAGGCTTCCAATGAATGTTCTGCATGTCAATAATAATCAGAGCCAAGGCCCACGCGAATGTACGAGTGGGCCATGAGACCTTTAGGAAACAAAACCCAATCGTGTTATTTATCTGGCGTGTCTTAAGTCTGTCTGTCTGCATCACAAAGCAGTAGACACTGAAATGTATCGATAATACAGTTTCATTATTTAAAAAGTAAGATACAGATTGACTGTAAAATTAACAATTGTTTTAGAATTATTGGCGTTATTGGAAGATATTTTGTATGTACACTGTGGTTCATTAGAATTCTACGGAGAGATTCAATTCAATTTATTTGGCCATTAGACATACAATTTTAGGCTTCGTCAGAATACATTGAAAAAACATATAAATGCATTTTAAAAAACACCAATAACAGAAACAGTAAAATTTAAGTAATACAATGAAAACATGAAATAATTTGAAACTTTTAAATTGAAGAAATTAACTAAATTGTAATTAAACTTATTTATTAAAATACAATTTCATACAAATTTGTGTTGAAAAACTCAGCAACAGAATAAATAGGATTATTTAATAACCAATTGTAAAATCTAGTTTTGAAACTATTGATTGGTAATTTATAATATTGACTTGGGAGCTTATTATATAATTTCATCCCCATAATTAAAAAGTTTGTGTTGCTCTTGTGTAAGCTACAGTATGGAATATTAATTTGTTCACTATTTCTAATTTCATGATCATGTATATTGGCCACTAATGAGTAATTGTCGATATTTTGTCGAGTGTAAAGTACTAGATCATATATATACAAATTTATGATTGTTAAAATCCGTAATTGTCTGAAAAGTGGCCGACAATGTTCCAGATAGTTTGATTTACATAAAATTCTAATGGCCTTCTTTTGTAAAATCAAGACGCTTCCAATTTTGGTTCCATTTCCCCAGAAAATTAGGGCATATCGAATTATCGACTGAAAGAAAGAAAAGTAGGCACATCTTAAATAATTTTGAGAAACGCAAGTAGTTAATTTCTTTAGCAAATATAAAACTCTTGATAGCTTTGTGCATATGTATCCGATGTGCTTATTCCATGTTAAACTGGAGTCTATAAAAAGTCCCAGAAATTTTGTGTAGTTGAGTCTGTTGTCATTTATTGGATAGTTTAGGCTGAAAGTTAAGTTGATAGTTTTTTCTTGATTAAGCAAGAAACCATTAGATTCAAATCATAAAGCCATCTGTGATAGAGTGTCGTTGTTGAGAGCATGTAATTGATTTAGAGCAGAGGAAGAACATAGGATGGAAATATACTGTAGTTAAAATTTTATCATTTTACGAGGACTTTTGTAGAGAAACAAAATATAGACTGACACATAGAAAACACTGTGAACCTTATCGGCGATTATAATAATGTTCAGTGACCACCTCTGTGGTGTAGGGGTCCGCATGCTGGTCTCTCACGCAGAGGGCCCGAATTCGATTCAATTTCGGGTTGAATTTCCTGGTTGAGATTTTTCAGGGTTTTTCCTCAACCGTAAGGTAAGTGCCAGGAAATTCGGGCCGCAACATCCCTGAATATCATCGGCTTCATTCATCACCGAAATCATATTCATAACAAAACAGTAATACATACACAGTCGCCATCTAGTTCACAACAATAGAACCAGTCACAACAATAGTACACAGGCCTTCGAATTTCAAAGTTTAACTCGCGATATGACCAAAAGATGTTAAAGCGAGTATAAATAACAGCGAGAAAAAAAATAATATTCAGCATGTTTGTCTAAGCTTTGTACGATCAAATCATTATTAAAATGGTACTGTATATTGCGATACAAGGGGTGGTAAGTAGGCCTATAACAGTTAACGGAATGGAGGAAAAGTTAGAAAAGATGAGACGAAGTCTCGTATTTTCTATTTCCGAGATTGTGTTACGCACTAAATACATGTAAGCCTATATTGCCTACTAGTCTTATTGCGGTCATGTATTTAGAATTGCAAATACTGTATCATTTTTACGATATTTTTTCATTGAAAATATAGAGAAAATTTATTTTTCAAGAGTTTTGTGTATTGTTTTATCATAGGGCGTAGTCAATACGTAACTACATAATCCTAAGAATAAAGTTCCTTCACGCTCCGCCATTTTAACCAATGCAACTATTATAGGTTATATTCAAGCGAGTATTATTTTGCTAAAAATATTAGTAAAAGTTGGTGTTATAAAACATCCGATACATCATAGCAGGTAAGAAGATTGAAAGCGATGATCTGACATGTCCGTGGACATATGTAAATGTTAAAGAGTTGTTTAAAATCGGATGCAATTTATTGGTACGCTGGGATGCAAAAGAAACGCCGATACGAAATGATATCGTTTTCTGAGGACTTAAGCAAACATGGCGAGATGGAAAGCTATTTTCCTGAGATTAGTAAGCGGTTAAACCCTAAATAGTTACGTAGTCTATTGGATAACATGTCAGACACATAACGGAGAGGTTAGTGGATCGAACACATGTATTAAAAAATACCATATTACACCTAAATTCATGAGAGAACTGATAGTAAAAATTATTTTATCAAGAAACGAGCATGGCGATCGAATAAGGCATCTGAAATAACATTCAAAGGACAAAACAAAACATTTGCAATATTAATGCTTGAAATAAAATGCATACAAAAAAAAAAAACAAAGTATTACCTTTGGGCAGTTCACCGTAACGTTTCTGCAGTTCCATCACAGCGAACAATCCTTCTTCAAGACACTGATATTATTATGTCGTATTATTTACACATAACACAGTAAATTAAACACATAAAACTATGAACATTTTATATACAAGGTTGTGGCGAACACAGAAGAAAGTTATATCCCCAAGAGAAGTCATAAATATGAACCAATGGCACATAAAATCGGTAACAGAAACATTCAGAAACACGAATAAACACCGTAACACCGTGCACAAACTGGAGGCAAAAGACGCTATAATTGCGCCATAAGCGGACACACAAAAAAAAAGCATTGGTATGACAACCAATCATGTGTCACATCAGTAATTTTGTAGCCAATGGTGAGTTAAGGGGTAGCTACCCGTGCCACATGGTGTTTAATAAGTTACTCAATGAGGCGATGATGCAGTGTGTAAACATGTTTCATATCATCTAGCTTTAAAGGTTATTTCAACAGTTATTCTAACTTAAAATAAGATTAAATAAGCATGTTTCATAATTTGATTTTATTTAACTCATTTCTATCATCCATCAATTTGGTTTGTAATACCGTCTTGATATTAAGTTAAGTGAGTTTATACAGCAATTACTCTAATGCAGAGATGCCAACCTTACAAGTGGGCTACCAGTAATCCCATAGTGCGCGAGTATATCCCCCTGTTCTGGTAAAATGAGTTAGGTATATAAATACACGTTACTTCTCAATTCTTCTGCGAAAAAAAAAATTGTATCTAGCACCTGCTTTTCTGCTAGTTTCTTCTTGGAACTTATTATGTCAACTTGGATCTTCTGCATTAGAAGTGAATCCATTGTTGATGTGTTTAATGTATTCCTGTATTTTCTGATTCTTTCTCTCAACACTCAACTCTTTCAGTGTCTCACTGTGAGGCACAATTAGTAGAGCTACTGTAAACAAAACTTCACTCAATGTTTTACGCTCGAGTTCATTTATGAAATGTGGTATTTACGTATAGGCCTACTGTATGTATTCTAGATCCATTTATAATGTATTCAGGAGGAGTATCGTATTGGTAAGCTGTAAATTCCTCTTAAAATATGTTATTTTATCCTTCATTAACCAAATTTGAGATTCTCTGAATAAAATATTCAAGAGATGAATATGGAACCTTGTTTCCTGTGTGAAATATCTGTATCTTCTACACGCTTAAGAAATTCAATAGGCAATTCACTGAAAATTCCTTTACACATTCTTCCCTCTTTTGAGAAAGAATATGGAATAATACATATATCGTAATATATTAGTTGCCTCATGAGTGATACCTTATTGGTGTCACTTATGAGGTTCAAACCTGTCTTCGAGCAAGCGCTGATGTCCCATTACAGTTGCCTGCGATTTTCCTGGGTTTAACCTCAGTCCAAACTACCAAACTAGTCTACTTCTGAATACCTTTTCATTTTTTTAGTTGGTTATTTATCGTCGAAGAGATTGGTGATAGCGAGATGATATTTGGCGAGATGAGGCCGAGGATTCACATTACGGTTGGAGAAAACCTCGGAAAAAACCCAACCAGGTAATTAGCCCAAGCGGGGATCGAACCCGCGCCCGAACGCAACTTCAGGCCGGCAGGCAAGCGCCTTAACCGACTGAGTCACGCCGGTGGCTAATACCTTTTCATACACTACAGTAAACTGAAGATATTTTTGCGTGTATGTATTGATTTCGCTTATGTATGTCTTTAGATTAGTTCTACTAGTAAAGTAGCTGCAAGATTAATGTTCCATATTATGCAGTTTAGCATGCATTTCAGTAGTCCATTTGTGAATTTGTTGTGACTCTCATTTCGAAAATAAATAAATACGTGTACTTTCAGGGGTGATTTATAGTAATTTTTGGTATAAGAGAGTAAATTAGATTTTATGCGAGAATAGAAAGTTTAGCTCCCGTTCTGTGGAAGGAAGATAAATTTCTTCCACTGCGCTTGGTTGGGACGCGTGTACGCGCTATTCACAAGTCACAATGGCGGACAATAGTAAATTAAAACTTTTAATTAACTGCTTCACTGCTGAGAATAAAGTCAGTGTTTAGGTTGCCAAGAACGACGAAATAAAGAGCAGGTTAGATACCACTAGTAAGTTATTGGTAATGCATAAAACAATAAATAATAACAATACGCTTTAACTTCTTTCGTAACAGAAAAAAACGGAGGTATTGAAAATGTGTAAAATATAATGAGAAAGCATGTGTCACCTCTGTCACGCTCCTTTTTCGTGTTTTGCCTAAGCGAATCAAGACGAATTTTGACAACCGAGTGTTAATATCAGTAAAGCGAATACCTTGAGTGTGCATTCAATGCTTCTGGTTACTCCTTGCTGACATCAGTGCTTTCCTTGATAGCCACATTCCTATCGACGCTTTCAAAGCATTAAGAGAGTGAGAAATTCTTTAACTACCGTCATAAAGAGACACGCCCCTCTATCAGAGGCGGATTGCTATCTACTGTCCTTGTTTCGAATCAACTACGAGTAGAAGAATTTGGCGTATAACTACGTCATTCTCCTCGCTAGGTAGACTATAGGGGACGTAATTTGAGATATGACAATCGCATAAAAATGCAATTCTTTCCCTTGCTCCTTCATTCCCCATGTTCTCATTTCATTCCATTTGCTCTCCTTGTTGTCTATTCGAATTATTCCCTCTGTTCTCCTTATCTTCCCCTTGTTCTCCTTGCACACCTTGTATTCCACTTGTACTCCTTGTATTACCTTCGCCCTCCTTGAATGACTTTCGCTATCTTTGTATTACCCATATTCTTTTCTTGTACTCCTTGCATTCCCCTTGCACTCCTCTTATTCCCCTTGCATTTCCCTTGTATTCCCCTTGCACTCCTTGCATTTCCCTTGCACTCCTTGCATTCCCCTTGCACTCCTCTTATTCCCCTTGCATTTCCCTTGTATTCCCCTTGCACTTCTTGCATTTCCCTTGCACTCCATGCATTTCCCTTGCACTCATTGCATACCCCTTGTATTCCTTCCATTCTGCCTGTACTCCTTGCATTCCCCTTGCACTCCTCTTATTCCCCTTGCATTTCCCTTGTATTCCCCTTGTACTCCTTGCATTTCCCTTGCACTCCATGCATTTCCCTTGATCTCATTGCATTCCCCTTGTATTCCTTCCATTCTCCCTGTGCTCCTTGCATTCCCCTTGCACTCCGCTCATTCCCCTTGCATTTCCCTTGTATTCCCTTGCACGCCTTGCATTTCCCTTACACTCCTTGCATTCCCGTTGTACTTATTGCATTCCCCCTGCACTCATTACATTCCTCTTGTATTCCTTCCATTCTCCCTATGCTCCTTGCATTCCCCTTGCATTCCATTAATTGTCCTTGCATTTCTCTTGCATTCCCCTTGCACTCCATGCATTTCGCTTGCACTCATTGCATTCCCCTTGTATTCCTTCCATTCTTCCTATGCTCTTTGCATTCCCCTTGCATTCCACTAATTGTCCTTGCATTTCCCTTGCATTCCCCTTGCACTCCATGCACTTCCCTTGCACTCCTCTCATTCCCCTTGCATTTCCCTTGTATTCCCTTGCACGCCTTGCATTTCCCTTACACTCCTTGCATTCCCGTTGTATTTATTGCATTCCCCCTGCACTCATTACATTCCTCTTGTATTCCTTCCATTCTCCCTATGCTCTTTGCATTCCCCTTGCATTCCACTAATTGTCCTTGCATTTCCCTTGCATTCCCCTTGCACTCCATGCACTTCCCTTGCACTCCTTGCATTCCCCTTGGATTCCCGTTGTATTTGTTGCATTCCCCTTGTACTCATTGCATTCCCCTTGTATTCCTTCCATTCTCCCTGTGCTCCTTGCATTACCCTTGCACTCCTCTCATTCTCCTGAATTTCTCTTGCATTCCTCTTGCACTCCTTGCATTTTCTATTACTCTTGCACTCCTTGCATTCCCCTTGTACTTCTTCCATTCCCATTATACTCCTTTCATTCTCCTTTCACTCCTCTTGCATTTCCCTTATACTTCTTCCTTTCCCCTTGTTTCCCTTGTATTCCCCTTGTTCTTCACTTTCCCATAGAGGATTCAATTAAGAACCTCAATGTCGTTTAGTGTCACTCGTTCTAGACTTACTGTGACTGACTCAAAAAGCCTCTGTTTGTATACAACATTTGATTGATTACGTTTGGTTCGTTTTTTAAGTGCTACAATCGATGTTCGTCTATCGCCGAGACAGGAAAGTCAAGAGCCCATAGAGGTTAGGCAATCTTCAGAACAATGCACACGAGTGACAGACTATGCACACGAATGCCCATCTCTGCTTTAAGTGAATGTACGATTCTTTAAGATTGAGTCTAACAGAGTTTGTTAGTCACTGCTCGCGCAAATCACGAATAAATTCCACCTACAATATTGTTATTCTGCTACAGGATTATTTTATTTGCCGTCCGGAAATCTCTGGCAGGAACATCCAGCATGCTAGAAGTATTTATCAAAGCCATGAACCTCAACTTTAAGGGCAAATACAGTAAGCACTTAACCTCCGAGGACAACAGAAAATATACCAACTCAAGGGTAATGAAGACATCCGAAGGCTAAGGAGTAAAAGGGTAACGTGAGACCCCAACACGTTGAAGATCCGTTGTTCGAGTAGGAGGAAGGAGACTGAATCTTAATTGACGAAATTCACACTCCGGGTACTGCGGGATTCATCAAAGGTCGCATCACTACGTCACGACTAGCGATTAGTTGTAACTGAGCGTTAATCCCGCTCACCTTTCAATCGCCGTTAAGACACACTCCCTCACCTTGAGACGGGAAGCATTGTTCCCGACCTGAGTCATGGCTCCCGAGTATTTGTATGCCCGGAAGTCGCACCCGATTGCATACACGTTAACTAGACCGCAGTATTCAGATCGTAACTGTTACACTGACATGAGAATCCATTCAGTAGGCCTACAATAAGGAGCTAAGACGCAATATCACACTAAATTAATACTCACCAAGTGAAATTACACATATTTTCTCACCATACGAGGTTATTCAAGGGAGGAGTGGCTTTTAACTCTCCTGTTATTTTATTTGATTATTTATAACAACTCTGCATCAACTACTAGGTGACTGGTGATAGTGAGATGGTATTTGGCGAGATGAGGCAGATGATTCGCCATGGAATTACCTGACATTTGCCTTACAACTTTCGTTTTCTTCTGTTGTACAGGGATATCATTTTATTTTTACTTGCATTTTTATTGTACCTGCATTTCTGAATGTACTTCACTCTCACCCCTTCACTAATATCCTTGCTCCCGTCAGACACATAAACTTACGGCCGCTGTTGCATTCGAAGTCTTCAAGCAGTGAAGTAAACACTGCAGTGTATAGTGTGTTTCATAAATATGATTGCGTTTTCTATAGAAGAAAGAACCTATATTAATAATATCGTACTAAAAAATTATATTCAAGAAACGATAAATTCAATTTCAGAGAATATGCTTCAAAATGTTTTTAATAATACGCGTACTGAATTGAAGCCTGCATTGTAATGAACGGCAACCATTTTCAGCAACTTGTTTAAAAATTCAGATTAGCTTTTTTTGAATTGAGGTGACTAGAAGCAAAGGAATGCTAGTGACATTTGTAATAACATGAGTTAAGTGCATCCAGTGTAAGCTAAATTATCTAAAATTTTAGTGGCAAAGGGATATTTTAATCGCATCACACATTAAAATTTAAATAAAAAATTTCACCGATTTTACGAAAGCTTAAACATTTAAACCCCATTTTCTCAAAAGTAACTTAAGTTCACTTACAGCCCTTTACTTATGACCCCTTCAATTTAAATGCACTCTCTATATTGTATGATAACATCAATAATTAATATGCTAAATAAAGTAGACATTACATAACGAACATAGCCGCCTGAAAAGTTGAGTTTTTGAAAAAAAAAAAAAATGTTACTACTCTACTGTATTTTGATAAATTCCGTAAAAGTGATGATCAAACTGAAAATCGTAATATCGTGGTTCCTACAACATAAATGGATACACTACTTTTCTCTCCTCCTATACCTAGTAAAATGATTTGTTTACATATTGCACTAGTAACATCAAACTCCTGTAATGGAAGGGGGCAACAGTGTTTCCGAGTATAGCCAGGTTAATGTTAAAAATGTTGGTAAAAATCAAGTGATGTCCCTGTAGAAGTCTGCTGCCTGGAATCGGAACAAGTGACAAGTGTGTGACAGCCATCTGCACCTCTTTGTCGATCCCACGCTAGGGTGACCAGACGTCCTCTTTTATCCGGAAATGTCCTCCTTTTTTAGGCTTTTGTCCGGGGTCCGGGTGGATTTTTAAAAAATCAAGAAATGTCCTCCTTTTTGTAACTTGTATGCCTGATATTTTGAAACTATCCGATTTGGCGCCTTTTTCAAGTAATTTGCCTGTAGGTGGCAGCAGCATCGACGGAATACACTCTTTGCCAACGTTCATAACTCTCTTTGCTCCTCCTTTTGATAATAATTATAGTTCCCTTGGCTTTCATATGTAGCTAACTGTAAAATCATTTTATATTATTAAGTTTTATCATAAGTAAGCAAAGTGAGAGTCCAGGTTTCACAACCATACAGAACGACCGGTAAATCTCATAACCTTATTCCTTTGCTGTGGTCGTGCCGGAGAAGTAGTCTCATTCCGAGGCTTATTGTTTGGTTTCATAACAAGCTGTTTTTTTATGGTAATGGGTTGTTAGCCCTTCGCCCAACCCCCCATGTTGGAGGACCAACCCTTATCGGCTGTCCATTACTGCTTATTCAATATATTCGAAAGCTTCCTTCCATATCTGGAGTAGGGCTGGGGACGGAGCGGTTCGGTTCGGAGCAGTTACTGTGACGTCATTACTCGGTTGAACCGAGTACAGTACCGAGTACAAATTTGTGGCGGCAGATTTAAAATTTAGATAGATTGGGTCGATTTTAGAACGTACTTTGAAAGTGAAACCAAGCGTGTTTTAAAAGCGTTGAGGGCTAAAGCGCTTTCGCTTTGCCAATTGACGGGAAAAAAGTGCTTCTCCATTGCAAAATGACGGTTGCAAATTTCATTAGCGTGATTACAACTATTTGCGGAGTTATTTTGTATGAAAGGCCTATTTAACTTTCAGTGTTGTTATATAAATGACAGACGAAATAAAATTGATAAAATAATTTATAATACTAACAGCTAATAAATTAACATGTGAGGTAAATGTTAAACGCTGCAGCTAAGTAAAAAAGAAGATAGAAAGAAACGGGCTCCATGAAGCGCTGCCTAAAATACTAAAAAATAATACACAGAATTATTTACTATTACGGAAAGTGGATAAAATAATCAATAAAACGTGGAATCTTAAACTGAAGAACATAATGTTTATTTATTTTATAACATTACTAGCCTTCAATACAACCATGTTCTCTTTGGTGAAGAGTAATGTTATTGATAAATTAAAGTAATTAGGTAACATAATTCGTAGAAATAAATACAAATAAAATGATGACTGATGAGGTAACACAAATCCAATAAACACAAATAGAAGAAAAATATAATGCACTTCCTTTTTTAACAAATTTTAATATTAATCAAACACTCTAATATGATGATGATGATGATAATAATAATAATAATAATAATAATAATAATAATAATAATAATAATAAAATAATAATAATAATAATATTATTATTATTATTATTATTACAACTACTACTACTACTACTACTACTACTACTACTACTACTACTACTACTATTATTATTATTATTATTATTATTATTATTATTATTACTATTATTATTATGTACAGTAATATGTTCAGACTGTCAGTGTTCATTAGGCCCACTTAACAGGTCATATAATAGGATGATCTCCTCTTCAACACTAGAGACCTTTCAGCCCTCCTTGGGGATAAGGAAATAATTTTTACTGCAGCAGAAAATATTTAAATACAACAGCACCCACGTTGTTGTCTGCTAGAATTAAGTAAAACACGTGAACTCTGTTTGAACGTTTGAACTGGCCGGTAACGGCTACGGTTAACCGAGTAACTTCGGTGCTCCGCTGCCAAGCACATGATCCGATAGAACCGAGTAACTCAACAGTTCTACTCGCTCCGTCCCCAGCTCTAATCTGGAGGCTGTTTCCTCTATCCGCAAACTGAGGTGCCATGCCGTGGTGATAGGGACCCACAATACATGAGCTAGGAACTTTATTATCGATCAAAAATTTAGTTTTGAGAAAAATTCATTTTTAGTGGGTATCTTAGGTTTAAAAGAGCTCCGCGTAGCATTTAACAAATTGTCGCTAGATCTTTAAGAGTAGTAGGCGGAGGCTAAATATAGGACAGAATACTAAACAAATGCATAAGGTACTTATGTAAAAAACAGAAATATTTATTTTTGCCATTTTGGCCAAAAATTCAGTGCTAGTGTTCCTTAAATGACTCAATAAATAACTAGAGATTTTTATTAAAACCAATGAAAATAAAAATAATAACAATTAAACATTTCTAGTTATTTACCGATTCATTTTGCACCAAGTGAGGCTTACAAGTGATTCAGCAGGCTTCACCAAACTTGGTAATCAAAGGAATGTAGCAATTTAGAAGCAGTTATAAGTAAATAACGTAGTTAAGATAGCCTATGAAGTCATAGCAAAAGAAATTTACAGATCATCTGTTACGATTGAGTAAGCACTGTCTCCCTCAGCTGGCATTTTCATACCAGCCTCAAGGACAGAGAGATCTGGGTCATCCACAAAGAAGATATCGAGACTAGGAACACGCTGAGCTTAATGGGAACAAAACTGAAATTATCTAATAAGGTAAACATTAACCTGTTTACGTCCAAAAACATTTGTTACTAGCCGTACCCGTGCGCTCCGCTGCACCCGTTAGAAATAAATATGAAGTAATTACATAATTAAAATAGGACATTTGATCCAGGAAACATTCGTGTTTGATAGAAGGATAAATCGTTTATTATGTTACTTAATTTAAATTGTATTAAAAAAATTAAAATGCGATCATTTTGATCCAGAGACCACTCATTTGGTCATAAAAATTATTTTGGGAAATACAGGAAACGAATGTACAGAATAGCCTATCAAGTTTTCTGTGCATAAGAAGCTATTTTAATCTTACCTGTCCTCGATTCACTCAGAAGTTACTGTAATAATATTATAGCATTATGTCCATCTAGAGAAACTACTTTCCAATGGTGAATTAATAATTAATTATACAAATCGGTTAATTTAGCTTCCGATATTACTTCATACAAACACAGAAACATTCTCTGTAGGCTATGTTTCATAACTTTCGATTGTTGTTGTCCAAGGCCCCTTATAGACGAAGTCATTTGTTTTTTATTTAATTACACCGCCTTAGATGGCGTTGTTATTGTAATTTTGAAACTCATTTATCTCATTAAATATCAGTCCTATCAAAATTTTGCATAGAATAGAATTTATAGAAAATTATTTTTAAAGAAACGTTTGTTACGTAATATTTTTCATGAAAATTGATAATAAGGGAGATATTTCGATTTATTTCATTCAAGCCCCCTTATAACCACCCTTTTAAATAAAATATGTTGAATGCCATATAGCTTAAATTCTAAGTTACAACGAACTTAATTTATATTCCAATTTTGATGTAAATCGGTTCAGCCATTATCGCGTGAAAAGGTAACAAACATCCAGACAGACAGACAGACAGACAGACATACAAACAAAAATTTCAAAAAAGCGGTTTTCGGTTTCAGGGCGGTTAATTATATATGTTAGGACCAATTATTTTTGGAAAATCGAAAATTACCAGAAAAATTTCGGCTGCAGATTTATTATTAGTATAGATGTCAGATAACTGTTATATTGATACATATATCTACTGATCAATTGAATGTTTCTAACGAATAAGTAGAAGGTCGTACTGAAAGTCATGAGCAACACATTGCTATAATTTCAATTTCAACAATGTAACAAAGACGATTATATGATCATAATCTACAGACTTTACACTATGTATTGACATATTGTGGCGTCGTTAACTTCTATCATGTGACCACAGGCAATGTTTGCAAAATGGTCGACAACGATAGTTCGTTCCGACAGCATGCTGTCATTAAATTTCTTGTTAAAGAAGAAAAATCTGCTGCTGAAATTCACCTCAGACTTCAGCGTGCATACGGAGATGTGTGCATGGGCGCCAGCAGTGTTAGGAGATGAGTGAAACATTTCGAAGATGGGAACACGAGCATCCAAGATGAGCCGCATAGTGGTCGCCCTCGAACTGTCTCCACAGAACGCAACAAAGAAAGAGTTGATAAGTTCTGGGATGTATTTTGGTTGAATTTCTTGAACTTGAACAGACCATAAATGCTGTCCGCTATATTCAGGCAGTTTTGAAGCTCTGTCGTGCATTGCGCGAGAGACGCCCTGGAAAGAAGATCATCCTGCAACACTATGACGCGTGGCCTCACACTGATCGTGTCACCGTGGAGAAAATCAGAACATTTGGGTGAGAAACTCTTCCGTATTCTCCCTACAGTCCCGACTTGGCACCCTCCGACTACCATCTTTTCGGTACTGCAAAGGAGCAGCTGCGAGGCCAACGCTACGAGACGCTGGAGGACATCCGGAAAGCAGTGCGTCAGTGTCTTCGGGAAGATGAAAAGGACTTCTACAGTAAGGGAATTTTCAAGCTTACGGAACGGCGGGAAAAATGTGTGCAAAGAAAATATGGAGACTATGTTGAAAAGCGGCAGAGAAGTCTATGGATTAAGATGATGTACCTGATTTGTCTAAAAAAAAAAATAAGATTTATAACAATAGGTTGCTCATGACTTTCAGTATGATCCTCGTATATGCGGTATGTATATTTTTAATTCGTTATTTTACGACGCTTTATCAACTACTATGGATATCTAGGGTCTGAATGAGATGAAGGTTATAATGGTAGTGAGATGATTTCAGGGTCCAGCGCTGAAAGTTACCCAGCACGTTTTTAAAGGGTCGAGAGAAAACATCGGAAAAAACCTCAATCAGATAAATGATCCCAACTAGGATTTGAAGCCGGATCCGCTCGTTCTACGTCAGGCGTGCTAATCATTACTCCACAGCGGTGGACTATGTATGTATGTATGTATGTATGTATGTATGTATGTATGTATGTCTACTAGTCGTTAACTTAACTGAAGAATATTGCTGGAGAACCTTTCAAGTGTAGTGTAAATATTCGTAATTTAAATATGTATTGTATTGATTAAGACTGGTTGAGTGGAAGAGAAGGCCTTATGGCCTTAACTCTGCCAGCGAAAATAAAACATTATTATTATTATTATTATTATTATTATTATTAATATTATGTAATGTATTTTTTGTATGTTCTATTTGCTTTTCACGTAGGCTACATTTCGATTTCTGTCCATCTATTGCTATATCATGGACTCAGTTGAATTGAAGGTTAAATAGAACTTCATCTTAACTAAAATAAATACCTGAGTCATTGAAAATAAATCCCATGATTATTTGCTGATGATGTTAGGAACATCCGGCTCCGCCACCGCCATGATGCGAAGGAGTGGCTCTCCAATATCCCCGCCCATGGACAATATCTGCCAGCAATGTACAATAACTTCAGTCAGGACCATAGCGGATGTAGGCACGTCCAGGATGTTGTTCCTATGTAACTGAGTTCCAACTCGCGTGGAAAATCGAACTCCACGCCTCAGGATTACGAAAACAATATTTTGGAGACTATTTCGTTTATATCACGTCCTTCCATTTTCAGCCAATGAAGTGTAATACAGCTTTGAATTCCAACAAATCACAGTCATACATCGCGATAATTTCTGCAGCTCGATTTATCACTATCAATTTATTGCATGGTCGTTCTTTTGTTTAGTCAGTGTTGCCAACTGTTTCCACGTAAATCGATGAACATGAATCAATTTTACTAAATAAAGTGCGAAATCCTACTTCCACGTCTACATCTTCACTTCTAATTCTACAAAAAATGACACTCCTTCATAACAATTGTTCGTTCAATTAATGTATTAATCAGGTTATTTGTAATTCTATTATAAAATGTTTAAATTAAATTATGATTTCAGCAGATAATGAAAACGTATTTCAATTACAATAACAAGAGAACTGTGGCGAATCCTCGGCCTCATCTCGCCAAATACCATCTCACTGTCACCAATCTCATCGACGCTAAATAATCTCGTAGTTGATACAGCGTCGTTAAATAACCAACTAAAATTTAAAAAATAAAAAAAAAAAAAATAACAAGAGAAAAGCGCAGCACATGTAATTAACATTTTTAAACCTGTATTTCGCTTTTCTCAATTGGTATTACTGAATAACATTCAATTTCTTTATTGCAGTAATCGTTATTCATCTAGTTCGACTTTTTTTTTCTCGTTTCTCTTTTTCTGTTTTCTGTTTTTCCACTTTTCTTAAACTAGTACGTACACAACACCCATGCCCAAGGCGGGACTCGAACCCACAATCTTTCGGACCAAGCGATAGAGACATGTCGTGCCCCTACCGCTTGAGCCATCCAGGTCGGCAGACTTCACAATGTCTAAATAGGTTAAGTATTCATAAATATACAATTATTAACATTTTGTGAGCGAATTTTAGGGATATATTATTTACATTTTTATTTTATTCACGAAATAGTCCCAATAAATGTCGCTTCGCTCGTGTATTTATCGGCAAATCTCAGACCTCTTGTGACATTACTATAGACTATTATATAGGCACTCTTAGGCTAAATTCATAATTGAAACTGAACGTAACCATAACAGATTGAAGTGAAGAGAAACATAAACGAAAGAACTCTGAGGGGTTTTCTCAGGGTTCTTCCGTGTCCCGAATAATTTCACTCCATACTCATGTTCTTACCTCTGATTGACGTTCTCTCTGTTGACGATATGTGTCAGAGGAAGAACAATTGTTTGTAAACATCTGAAGTCTGATTAGTGTAATATGTTATTAGTCAGCGATCTACGCAATGGAGAGGGAAAGCAAATGATCAACCTACCCTATTATCTCCCGTCTTAGTTGCCTCATTAGCGATGACTTATTGGTGTCACTTATCAAGTTCTAACCTATTTCAAGAATCTGATTACTCCATCTGATCCATATCTGTTTATTTTTGTTTCACTGAACCAAATGACGTTGTCCTAGAAATCCTGTTCTTTGTTTAGGTCAGGGATGCAAAACTGTGCTACAATTGTGCCAGACGTCACAAGTCGGAACACGTAACTCATCCCTTCTCTTCAACCCTCGCGTCATTGTAGGGTAGGAAGAGAAGAGACATGTTTTCAGTGTGCTTGCCAAACGTCACAGAAACGTCATTGAACTTTTCGGCCTTGTCTATGCGGATGAAGTGAATATATTAGGAGAAAATCCACAAACGATTAGGGAAAGGGATAAAACCCTAGCATACCGCTTGGTAAATTAGGGTTCTTTTGCACGAATATTTAATAATAATAATAATAATAATAATAATAATAACGATTAGGGAAAACACGGAAATTCTACTTGAAGCAAGTAAAGCGATAAGTTTGGAAATAAACCCCGAAAAGACAAAGTAGGCCTATATGATTATGTTTCGTGACCAGAATATTGTAAGAAATGGAAATATAAAAATTGGAGTTTTATCCTTCGAAGAGGTGGAAAAATTCCGATATCTTGGAGCAACAGTAACAAATATAAATGACACTCAGGAGGAAATTTAACGCAGAATAAATGTGGAAAATGCCTATTATTATTATTATTATTATTATTATTATTATTATTATTATTATTATTATTATTATTATTATTATTCGGTTGAGAAGCTTTTGTCATCCAATCTGCTCTCAAAAAACTGAAAGTTAGAATTTACAAAACAGTTAGCTTATATTATGGATTGTTCTGTATGGTTATGAAACTTGGACTCTCACTTTGAGGAACACAGGTTAAGGGTGTTTGAAAATAAGGTGCTTAGAAAAATATTTGGGGTTAAGAGGGATGATAATAGAGACTGGATTAATCTTGCTCAGGATAGGGACCGATGGCGGGCTTATGTGAGGGCGGCAATGAACCTGCGGGTTTCTTAAAAGCTATTTATAAGTAAGTAAGTATATTTTATGTTAAAAAAATGAAAGGAAATAAAAAGTCTATAGCCGGATTTCGAAAAGAAAAAAAAAGTAACTTGTCTCAGTTTTTAGCCAAATAAAGTAATTTTTTATAAAGTTATTTTTAAGTACATCATTGTTGGATGAACTGACTCGTAAAGTAGGCCTACTGAATACGAACTAAATTAGTTCAACAATTTACGAGTGAAGAAATCGTTGTACACAGAGTAACTGACAGATGGGATAGAGAATCACGCCCAAAACCACGTTTACAGTATCGCGGTACTAGGATGCTTGAAATAACACATATCTTTATAGAAATCTAGAAATTAACTTTTTTACTGCATCACTATAATTTCTCTATATATTCTGTACAGCTACAAAGTAAAAAATCGATTGCCTCTGCTACATCTTGAACACGATAGTCACACACGCCTCTTCGCTGTTGATAGCGCCATCTCTCGAGTAGGTCAGTGTCTTGTGTTTAGAATTTACTTGTGCATAAGTTTTCGAGAAGTGCCGTTATCTGACACATTACGCAATAGAACGGCTTCTACCAGGAAGTTTGCTAATTCAAGGGCAATTCAAGCCTATAAGCTTCTCACTTTCTCGTCTTTATTTGCCGTTATCCAATTGCAGACAGCAAAAATAACTTTTATTGGATTATATATACAGAAAAGTTGACAAACATTTAACGTTCCTGTGTAATTAAATACGTTGTATACGTTAATACAGAATGTCTTCTGTAAGGAGCAATGGGACTGATTTTGACATTTTTACAACTTTAATCAGATTTCTTTCATTTTTTAACTGTTGGTTACATGCATTGAGAATAAGGTGTGTGTAAATTTTCAGCTGAATCTTCGCATTTATAATAGATTGCATAGCCTAGGAGAAATATATATATATATATATATATATATATATATATATATATATTATATGAGTCTTAAACAATTCAAATACACTTGTAATAAATTTCTGAAAATTATATAGTTTACATTACATTCTGTTGCTATGTATTAAGATTACTGTTGT
Source organism: Periplaneta americana (assembly GCF_040183065.1). Classification (NCBI taxonomy): domain Eukaryota; kingdom Metazoa; phylum Arthropoda; class Insecta; order Blattodea; family Blattidae; genus Periplaneta; species Periplaneta americana. Next base: position 27,489,658 of record NC_091117.1, on the reverse strand, counting down.
ATTATTATTATTATTATTATTATTATTATTATTATTATTATTATTGTATTAAGATTATTTCATTTATATTAACTTTGTTTTAAGATTTTTTTTCTCTCTCACTGTTACTTACACTCGCTTTAACATCTTTGGTCATATTGCGAGTTAATCTTTTGGGTGAAATCCGAAGGCCTGTGTACTATTGTTGAGTACTGGTTCTATTGTTGAGAACTAGATGGCGACTGTATATGTATTACTTATTTGTTATGAATATGATTTAGGTGGTGATGAATGAGGCCGGTGATATTCAGGGATGTTGTGACCCGAATTTCCTGGCACTTGCCTTTCGGTTGAGGGAAAACCCTGAAAAACCTCAACCAGGAAATTCAACCCGACTGGGAATCGAACCCGTGTCCTCTGGATAAGAGACCAGCATGCTGACCCTTACACCACAGAGGTGGTTGTCTTAAGATTTATATTTACTTTTTTTTTTTACTTTTTTGTTCATGTCTTTATATTTTTATGTTTCTTGCATTTACGAGTATATCATTAGATTGTCTTTGCCACCTTAACTTTGTAAATATATATGTATTTTTTGTATTTACGTCAACTAATATTTCAGTTTTAAGTGAACATTGTAAATGGTTGGGCTGTTACGTTCACATCTTAAAATAAAATCAAATAAAATTAGTGATATGATCAAAATTTTCGAGCAAATACAAGTTCATGTTTTTGTAATATGAATCCTAATTCGTGGGTGACATTTTAACATTGAGAAATTCATGATATTTAGGTTAGTTTAGGCACAATTGTATTTGAAAATCAAATATTTATTTATTTATTTTTTGTTTCTGATTTACATAATATTTTTAGCCCTTATATTACCGATTCTTCTATATGGTTGTGAAACTTGGACTCTCACTTTGAGAGAGGAACAGAGATTAAGGGTGTTTGAGAATAAGGTTCTTAGAAAAATATTTGGGGCTAAGAGGGATGAAGTTACAGGAGAATGGAGAAAGTTACACAACGCAGAACTGCACGCATTGTAATAATAATAATAATAATAATAATAATAATAATAATAATAATAATACTTTTTTATTTGTATTCTTCACCTGACGTAATTAGTAACATTAAATCCAGACGTTTGAGATGGGCAGGGCATGTAGCACGTATGGGCGAATCCAGAAATGCATATAGAGTGTTAATTGGAAGACCGGAGGGATAAAGACCTTTGGGGAGGCCGAGATAGGAGGATAATATTAAAATGGATTTGAGGGAGGTGGGATATGATGATAGAGAGTGGATTAATCTTGCACAGGATAAGGACCGATGGCGGGCTTACGTGAGGGTGAGAATGAAATTCCGGGTTGCTTAAAAGCCATTTGTAAGTAAGTAAGTAAGTATGTAAGTAATTTTCAAGATATTTAGGATTTCTCAATGTTAGATCTCAAATATATTACATCGAGTGTAACTTTAATAAATTACATGGTGTTAATTCATATTAATATATAGCGTTTAAAAATAAATGTCAATCATTTTGTTGATAATTTAACCTTTTTATTGATTTTGTATATTGCATAATATTCTGATCGTATAAAATTGTTTGTCTGTATTCTCCAGTAGTATTTCTGTGGAGTTAAAAATGTCACAAACTTCTATGGTGTGTAATATGACTTTCAATAACATACAATCGTATACTTCGCTTAATGTACAAAACCTATTGTTGGAATAACGGTCTATGTTGCCCTCCGATGGTAAATGTACGAGCGGAATTACTATGTAATATCTTTGGTACTCCTGCAAAGTTAGCAGATTGCAACATAGACCGTTATTCGGCCCAACGCTTCAATTGTATTACATAGTAGACAATGTAGACATATTTTGTGGCCGTTAATTAAAGATATGAAGTAATCTATCATGCCACGGATTATGAGGTCAGGTCTCCTCATCCCTTCGTTTGCTAGATTCAACTTGCTCTGTCACGATGAACACGCCACTGATCACTATGCCTGAGAGATAGTCAGATCGCCTGCCCAGTCAAGACACAGAGCAACCAGACACAGAATGTGCTCTCATGCCAACCACTGCTAGAGACTCATATACAGTGTGTTCTGTACATTTTTCTAGCGCCGCTTGCTTGACTGAAGCTTTGTACAGTACATCATTTTATTTTTACTAACATTTTTAATATTAACCTGGCTATATCCTTGGATTAAGGGTCTAGAACCGGAAACACCGCTTGCTCCCCCTTCCAAGACTGGAGTTCGATGATACTGGCGTAAAATACAAATCACTTTACTAGGTATAGGAGGGAAGAAAAGTAGTTCATTTACGTAAACTAGGAAATATCGCAATTTTGAGTTTGATAATTTTGATTGGGTTTTTGTTTAATTAAAATACAGTACAGTATTAACAATAAGTGTTTTTACTCACGAATTGAGCTATCCATTCGGACGTATTAATTATGCAGTGTATATTGTACTGTTACAGCACATTAGCGTACAATATAGAGAATGAAGTTAAATTGAAAAATAATCATAATATGGATATTTAAACACATTTTTGAAAATGGTGGCCGTTCATTTCGATACAGGCTTCAGTTCTAATGTGCATATTATCGCACTATAGACTATTGTACCTAATTCCAATTACCAGTTTCGTCCTTCATACGAGTAACTCATCTTGAAATAATTCTATACCTACTCTATAAAAGAGTACCTTACGTACTGTAAATTTAATCTTCACTTCTACCTGATCCAAAAAGATAAAATTACTCAGAAATGCTATCTACTGTCCGTTCAAGTGGTTTTGTCGCAGGGTCGTAGAAAGGGGGGGGGGGGAATTACGTGACAGTTAATTATTTAAAGAGGCCTTTTATTTAAGTTATTTTAAACAGTAAATATAATATTACGTAGACGTCCAATTCCTAACAGAAATTAATGTTCTCAGAAAAGAGCTAAGACAGCCCAGCTACTAGACTTTACAGAGGGGCGAACAGAAGCAGGTGGGGGAAACCGGGATGGGATGTAGGCAAACGGACGACAGTACCTGTGCGAAAATATGATTCAATATTGAAAGCTCTTTCGTCACTGTAAAACGCGAACATATTTCTGGAACGTACTATACTCACTAACTCAGTACTGCATACGCGGCCTCGTTCTGTTTGGTGAACGGTTGGAAGTTTACTAGTAGAGGGGGTGGGAGTGAAGTACATTCACAAACTCAGGTACAATAAAAATTGAAGTAAAAATAAAATGATGTCCCTGTATATTATCGTATTCCTACTAACTTATTTATTTCTATACATAGTTATTTGAATTTATATCACTCTTATGCTCAATTTAAATTTTTTGTTAAGAAATTAATTTCGCTAAATTCCCGTGACATAGATTCTGGGTTTAGAGCTTGTATGTCTGTGGTTTGGGAGAAAATCTGCATTTCACACTCAAACAGAGACGTTGTACGGTGTATGATACACAAACTGCTTTGAGGTCTACTCACTTCCTTGTTACACAGACCACAATAGCTTCCGGTATTTGTTTTCCTCACATGTTGAGACAACAGAACAGTTACCAAAGTGCTGTACTGAGCAGTTACTGTATCGATTGGAGGAGACACAGCAGAAGCACTGAGGATGATAATAAGGATCATACAAGAGACAAGGATAACGATAAGAAATGATAGCGATAATGAGAACTGTGAAGATGGCGATAACGTCAATCACAATGAAAATAGTGCGAAGTTGAAGATTATAAAAGTGATGGCTGTGATGAAAGTGATAATATTAATAATGATGTGCCAACAACAATAAAACGAAGGTGAAAATAATGACTATGGATATATTGATAATGACGATGGATAGAATATGTCGATAAAGACGACGAACATGAAATAATACCGACAAAATAATTAACAATGATGACAATAAACGTGATGATAATGACGTTGAATGCGAAGGTAATAATAATAATAATAATAATAATAATAATAATAATAATAATAATAATAATAATAACAAAAACTTTATTTAACGTATCAGAGTTAACGCCATAAGGCCTTTAATACGGTACTAAAATGGCAACTAACGTAAAGATAATGACGAACGTGACAATAATAACAGCGGTCGTTACGTTGACAACGAACGTGACGACAATGACAACGAACATCACGATAATGACGACGGATGTAAGAATAATGACGACGAACGTAACGATAATAACGACTATCGTAACTATGACAACGAACGTGACGATAACGACCATGACGATGACAACGAACGTGACGATAACAGCGATCATGAAGTTGACAACGAACGTAACGATAATGACGACGAATGTAACAGTAATGACAACGAACGTGACGATGGCAGCAACCATGACGATGACAATGAATGTGACGATGACAGCGACCATGACGATGACAATGAATGTGACGATGACGGCGACCATGACGATGACAATGAATGTGACGATGACGGCGACGAACGTGACGATGGCAGCAACCATGACGATGACAATGAATGTGACGATGACAGCGACCATGACGATGACAATGAATGTGACGATGACGGCGACCATGACGATGACAATGAATGTGACGATGACGGCGACGAACGTGACGATGGCAGCAACCATGACGATGACAATGAATGTGACGATGACAGCGACCATGACGATGACAATGAATGTGACGATGACGGCGACCATGACGATGACAATGAATGTGACGATGACGGCGACGAACGTGACGATGGCAGCAACCATGACGATGACAGCGACCATGACGATGACAATGAATGTGACGATGACGGCGACCATGACGATGACAATGAATGTGACGATGACGGCGACGAACGTGACGATGGCAGCAACCATGACGATGACAGCGACCATGACGATGACAATGAATGTGACGATGACGGCGACCATGACGATGACAATGAATGTGACGATGACGGCGACGAACGTGACGATGGCAGCAACCATGACGATGACAATGAATGTGACGATGACAGCGACCATGACGATGACAATGAATGTGACGATGACGGCGACGAACGTGACTATGGCAGCAACCATGACGATGACAATGAATGTGACGATGACAGCGACCATGACGATGACAATGAATGTGACGATGACGGCGACGAACGTGACTATGGCAGCAACCATGACGATGACAATGAATGTGACGATGACAGCGACCATGACATGACAATGAATGTGACGATGACGGCGACGAAGGTAACGATAAAGACGAAGACGACGAATATAACGATAAACACGAATATAATGATAATGATGACGATAATCACGAAGAATGTACCGATAATGATCACGAATGTAATGATAATGACGACGAACCTGATGATAACGACAAACGTAAGTAAGATAATGATGGCGAACGTGACAATGACGACAAATGCGACTGATGATAATGACGACGAATGTGATGACAATGACGACCAGCATGACGACAATGATGACGATCGCGACGTTATTGACGAGAGACGAACGTAATAATTATAATGACGAATATGACGATAACAATGAAAGCGACGATAATAATGGCGGTCGTTACGATGACAACGAACGTGACGATAATGGCGACGAACGCGTCGATAAATACGGCGAAAGTGACAACAATGATGACGAACGTGAAATTACAACGAACGTGACAACAATGACGACGAAAATAAAGATAATGACGACAAACGTAAAAATAATGATGACAAACGTAAAGATAATTATGACAAACGTAAAGATAATGACGACAAACGTAAAAATAATGACAAACGTAAAGATAATGATGACAAACGTAAAGATAATGACGATGAACGTAAAAATGACAACGAACGTACCGATAAAGACGAAGACATCAAATCTTACGGGTATTGAAACTTATTTCGCACCTAAATTAATACAAGAATGTGTCGGTACTGAGTTCCTGAAGTAAAGTAGGAAATTCTAAATGAGTGAAGAAAGAGCTCGTAATGTCTGTTCGTTCACACATTAACACAGTGTAGCGCACTGATCCATGTAGTCGGATCCAAGCCTGCTAAACGGTTCTCACTACAATATTGCTATTGAAATAGAGAGTAGCGTGACGCTCCGGGTGAAAGTTTGCGCTTCGATGCCCATTGTCTTGAATAACAAGAGAGGCCGCACGCCATTGAACTTTGCCCAGCCATCTCCCACTAGCCTGAGGTTGTACTATCACTATCATTATTGCTTATTCCGTTCCCCTCATGCACGTATCCATAATCGATTAGTCTTTCAAATCGATTCCCTGAAGATGTATTAGAAATATAAATGAATTCGCTCTCTACTCTTAGTTAACTGTCTTACCAGTCAGAAATGTATAAATATGTCTTTGGGCAAAGAGCCTAAACTTCATCAAATCTATCCACTTCAGTTGAAGCGCAATTAATTAACAGACATTGAAGAACTATTCAAATGACATACTTTTATAATGTGTTATATTATATATTATCAAATTTAACACGAGAAAGACATATAATACATATTCCGAAGTGATATAGTGTTAAAAGTTGTGTAATCAAGATGTACAAATAAGTAAATTAAATAATCAACCTGACAAAAATATGTACTCAACATGTCTATTACAAACTCTCCGAAGCCTTTTGATAAGACAATTTGCCTGTTTTTACAGAGACAGTAGCTTTCTTCATAACTTATTTCCAGAATAATAATTGCACCTGCGTTTCATCCTAGCTTAGTTTTGTATCTACGTGGCATTATTCACTTCGATAATATTCCATGCCCATGTATGGTGGGTCCCTATCACCACGGCATGGCGCGTCCTCAGGTTGCGGATAGAGGAGACGGGCTCCAGATATGGAGGGTAGCTGCGAATATATTGAATAAGCAGTCGTGGACAGCCGATAAGGGGTGGTCCTCCAGCTTGGGGGTTGGGCGAAGGGCTAACAACCCATCACCGTAAAAAACAGCTTGTTACGAATTCCTACAGTAAGCCTCGGAATAGGACTGATTCTCTGGCACGACCACAGCAAAGGAATAAGGTTTTGAGATTTGGCACTTGGAACGTAACTAGTCTTTATAGAAGAGGAGGGGTAACATTAGTAGCAAAAGAACTAGCTAGATATAGAATAGACTTCGTAGGAGTACAAGAGGTTAGGTTAGATGGGAATGGCATATCACAAATAGGAGATTACTTGTTGCATTATGGGGAAGGAAACAATAATCACCAATTAGGAACAGGATTCTTTGTACATAAAAGAATAAAATCAGCAGTAAAAAAGGTCGAATTTATCAGTGACAGGTTATCATATTTAGTACTTAAGGGTAGATGGTGCGACATCATAGTTATAAATGCTCACGCCCCTACAGAAGAGAAAGACGACTATATAAAGGATAGCTTCTATGAGGAATTGGAACATACTTTTGATCAGTTCCCTAGATATCATATGAAAATTTTATTGGGAGATTTCAACGCTAAAGTAGGACGGGAGGATATTTTTAGACCAACTATTGGAAAAGAGAGCCTACACGCAATTAGTAGTGACAATGGAGTTAGATTAGTCAACTTTGCCACATCGAAAAATTTAATTGTCAAAAGTACAACATTCCCCCATAAGGATATACATAAATATACTTGGACTTCTCCAGATGGATTGACACACAACCAAATAGATCACATCTTGATAGATAAACGGAGACATACTAGTATAGTAGATATTCGAACTTTCAGGGGTGCAGACTGTAATTCTGACCATTATTTGGTGATTGGAGAATTAAGAGAAAGATTATCAGTAGCCAAGCGAGTAGAGCAACAAGTTAATATTACTAAATTCAATATTTTGAAATTAAAGGACGAGGAAGCTAAGCAAAATTATCAGGTCGAAATTTCGAATAGGTTTGCCACTTTAGAAAGTTCCGACGAAGTTGAGAAAGAATTAGATGTTAATAGCGTGTGGGAAAATATCAGAGATAGTATCAAAATTGCAGCTGAGCAGAGCATAGGTTATTATGAAACTAAGAAAAAGAAACCGTGGTTTGATGAAGATTGTTGCATGGCAGTAGAAAGAAGGAAACAGGCAAAATTGAAATTCTTACAGGATCCAGTTGAGGAGAAGAGAGATAATTATTTCAATGAAAGACGGGAAGCAAGTCGTACACTTAGGAATAAAAAGAGAGGTTACTTGAAGGAAAAACTGAATGAGGTAGAAACAAATAGTAAGAATAAAAACATTCGAGATTTATATAAGGGTATAAAGGAATTTAAGAACGGATATCAGCCAAGGGTAAACGTGATCAAGGATGAGAATGGTGACTTGCTTGCAGACTCTCCATCAATCCTAAACAGATGGAAAAACTATTTTGCGCAACTACTAAATGTACATAGGCCAAATAGAAATGATCGGGACGAAATTGAAATACAAACTGCTGAGCCATTTATACCCGAACCCACGCTTTCAGAAGTCGAAATTGCGATAGAAAATCTGAAAAAGTACAAGTCTCCAGGTATCGATCAAATTCCAGCAGAATTAATACAAGAGGGTGGAAGTGCATTATATAGCGAAATTTATAAACTTGTACTTGCTATTTGGGAAAAGGAAATTGTACCAGAACAATGGAAGGAGTCCATAATTGTACCTATTTTTAAAAAGGGGGACAAAACCAACTGTGGTAACTTTCGAGGAATATCACTTTTGTTGACGTCGTACAAAATTTTGTCCAATATTCTTTTGAGAAGATTAACTCCGTACGTAGATGAAATTATTGGGGATCATCAGTGCGGTTTTCGGCGTAATAGATCGACTATTGATCAGATTTTTTGTATTCGGCAGATAATGGAGAAAAAATGGGAGTATAAGGGTACAGTACATCAGTTATTCATAGATTTCAAAAAGGCTTATGACTCGGTTAAGAGGGAAGTATTATATGATATTCTTATTGAATTTGGTATTCCCAAGAAACTAGTTCGATTAATTAAAATGTGTCTCAGTGAAACATACAGCAGAGTCCGTATAGGTCAGTTTCTATCTGATGCTTTTCCAATTCACTGCGGGCTAAAGCAGGGAGATGCACTATCACCTTTACTTTTTAACTTCGCTTTAGAATATGCCATTAGGAAAGTTCAGGATAACAGGCAGGGTTTGGAATTGAACGGGCTACATCAGCTTCTTGTCTATGCAGATGACGTGAATATGTTAGGAGAAAATACACAAACGGTTAGGGAAAACACGGAAATTTTACTTGAAGCAAGTAAAGCGATCGGTTTGGAAGTAAATCCCGAAAAGACAAAGTATATGATTATGTCTCGTGACGGGAATATTGTACGAAATGGAAATATAAATATTGGAGATTTATCCTTCGAAGAGGTGGAAAAATTCAAATATCTTGGAGCAACAGTAACAAATATAAATGACACTCGGGAGGAAATTAAACGCAGAATAAATATGGGAAATGCGTGTTATTATTCGGTTGAGAAGCTCTTATCATCCAGTCTGCTGTCCAAAAATCTGAAAGTTAGAATTTATAAAACAGTTATATTACCGGTTCTTCTATATGGCTGTGAAACTTGGACTCTCACTCTGAGAGAGGAACATAGGTCAAGGGTGTTTGAGAATATGGTGCTTAGGAAAATATTTGGGGCTAAGCGGGATGAAGTTACAGGAGAATGGAGAAAGTTACACAACACAGAACTGCACGCATTGTATTCTTCACCTGACATAATTAGGAACTTGAAATCCAGACGTTTGAGATGGGCAGGGCATGTAGCACGTATGGGCGAATCCAGAAATGCATATAGAGTGTTAGTTGGGAGACCGGAGGGAAAAAGACCTTTAGGGAGGCCGAGACGTAGATGGGAGGATAATATTAAAATGGATTTGAGGGAGGTGGGGTATGATGATAGAGACTGGCTTAATCTTGCACAGGATAGGGACCGATGGCGGGCTTATGTGAGGGCGGCAATGAACCTTCGGGTTCCTTAAAAGCCATTTGTAAGTAAGTAAATATTCCATGCAGGTTTTTTTAAATAACTGACTTGAAATATAATAAAATTACCTTACTTCATACAAACAAGAATGGTGATGTTTGCAAAGAAATAGCAGAAACTGATTTTAAATCAATTGGATCTTAATCAACAATAGTTGCGAGTGTACATGTGAAAATATTCTTACGGTCTTACTAATAAAAACTCTATATACAGACGTTAACTGTTTTATACTTATACAATGAGTAGCTCGTTTATATCTCGTGTGTAAATTCCTTACTAATAATCACTACATATGTCGTGTATAACAGTATAACTGTTACACAGCTACGTCATAGTTTCGTCATTATTTTGTTATGAAAGGTAATAGAATATCTGAGGTTCTCTATTGCATCCAGTAGAGCGCTCTAGTGTGGCGTGTTAAGTATCGACAGTACAACTGGCTCTAATCGATGACCACACTATATTTTGCTCAAAGAGTACAAGCTACAGCAATATTATTTTGTGCTCTTTGATTTGTTCTTCTGTGGTTACAAGGCAACCATCATAATAAAATGACAGTCGATACGAACAGCTGTTAGAGGGGCGGCCATATTTTTCTCTATAAACAACGCTTAAACAAGGGGTTTCGTGTATATAACTACAGCAAAGCAATTCCCATTGTATAGTTACAGCCTGTTCATACATCCATTGCTTATGCATGGTTTATTAGTAAAGTTTTCTGTCTCAACTCTGCATAAGTCTCATATAAAAACTATACACTGTTTATTAGTAAGACTGTTAGAATAGAAATAATAGTTTTTTATGATTTTATTTTGTCGCTCAAGAATGGATATTCTGTGGCACGAAAGAATAAAAAAAAAAAAATGTTCTCACATCAAAGATAATTCAACAATCACTCTGCAAAAGCGCAGTAAATTTACATCAAGCAGCAGATTGCTACCAACACTGAAACACAAAAAGTTACCAATGTACGACATCACCCCATCTGTCGGATTAGACAAAATAGTGTAATTGTATGACTATACACCTATTCTTATGGCGATAATAATAATAATAATAATAATAATAATAATAATAATAATAATAAACACCGTTAAATAAACCGAGATATGAGAAAATTTCTCAGTTCAGTTTGTAATAAAATAGCCACATCAAACTCAAATTCAGGAAAGAATTGCAATTATTTATGAAGGACTAAAGTCAGAGGGGCACATCAAACATGTAGAAACAAAACAGATATAATGAAAGCATTGTTGAGTGTGAACGAAGGGAGGGAGCAGAGTTACTCAGAGTTTGTCCTGCAATTGTTTTGTCACTGGTAATTGTCGGGAATAGAACTCTGTTCCCCTTGACGAGAAACCTTCAGCTGAATGAACTGTGATTGTACCGCTTTAACTTACAAGGCAATGTCGCGACCTAGAAACGTCATGGTTTAGTAAAACCCGCACCTAGATGTGGGATTGCAAGAATAGACTTCCACACTACTACGTTACATTACTGAGATCAGTATTAGTATGGTATAATTATTTCTTAAATTGATGTAAGATTTGTTAAAAAGAAAGGTCACCTATATGTTTTAAAAAAAACATCAAATCAATAGTGATATAATAGCAGACATTACAGAGACTTTTTCTCCAGATGCTCCATTTCCCTCTTTCACTCCGCCAATATCTCCATCTTCCCCTCATGTCATCTACAGTATCAACTACAATCGTAAAAATAAGCTATTTATGAGGTTCAAACCTGTCATCGGTAAGTTGACTAAACAACAATACAGTTCAAATAACTCTGATTGACAATGTAAAGTGCCAACGGAATTGTGTGCTAGTTTATTGCAACAGCTGAGAAATTAAATCCACGCGTTACATCATTTTTAGGCTTGAAGCAAACCAGAGACGGAAAAACCCACAAGAATGTCGGTAACTTCTCTATATTCACTATGTGAATATAACTAAAATATACTGGTATACAGTCACTGAGCAAAGGTTACCTTACTGTTTACTCGTATCGGACTAAAACATTACTGTCTCAGCCGAGGAAGGTGGAGTGAAGAGTTAAGGGGTAGTCGGCAGTGACTCAATTAAGGTATTAGTGCCAGTAGCGGCCGGTGATCGAAATCCTCGGTGAGGCCAGATGCAACTAGTTTAAGTGTCTCCGATAGGAAATGTTTGTTTATGATATTAATTATTATTGTTATTATATTATTATTAATATTATTATTATTATTATTATTATTATTATTATTACTATTACTAGTCTATTCTTATTACTATCAATGAAATATAATAATTTCACTCACCAAATGAGCTGTTATGCTCTGAGTTTCAGTGATTGTTTCAGTGTGATGAAGCATCCTATATTATGTGTTGAAATTCCCCTTTCTTTCTTTTCTTTTTATTATTTTCTTTGACAGCAACAAACAAGGCCAAGAGAAGTTTATTTTGCATCACATTACCACATAACCATTTATGTTGCCCATACCAGGATGCAATAGAAACTCGCGTTTTAAGATTATGTGTCAGAAAAATTATCAGCGATGTCGTAGGTATCTCGGTAGACTCTCTCTTTATTTAAAACTTCCTTCCTTTCTGTATTATTTCTTCTCGAAAAAGGACACTCTAACAATGAATTAACTACACCAGCATTATTTCTCTCATTTGTTTCTGTTTATATTTTCTCGAAATACATAACAACATTGGCCCAGATTCACTACTGTACTACGAAGTACAATAGTAGAACACCCTTGCTTATGTCATAAACTAAGACATAAGGGGAGAGAATAGAGTGGGTCTCTGCCTGCCAAAGAGCTGGAGTTTTGTTATTTATGGCCTAGTTAGGAAGACAAGTCACCACTGCTATTCCCACCCCACTCTACCCTTGAGGCCGGCCCATGGATGGGAGGAGTGAAACCTGACCAGGCCAGACGAATTGTGCCTCAGCTACAACGTTTTAAGCATAAACTCAAAGCCCGCGAAAGGACATGAAATGCATTAAGCCAGACCCGGCACGAACGATTCAGGCCTCAGAAACAAATTTTACTGCAAAACAGGTCTATATACATCACAAGCCAGACCCGGCACGAGCAATCCCGGCCTCAGGAACACATTTTACTGCAAAACAGGTCTATATACATCAAAGTTTTCAAATGCTTCTACAGCGATATATGCTTCATTCAAATAACTAATACATTATATAAAAACACAAAATTTGATTTCAGTTAAGCCAAGTGACTGAGGCCTGGCCTCACTTGCCTCAGTCAATCAGCCGCCACTGATTAGTGCCCAGATCTGCCATAGCTGATAGACCTAGGATAGGTCGGCACAAGACCGATACATCCGTATTTCCACTCAGAGAAACCATACTGACATTGCAACTATTTCCCTTCCTAAGGGCTACAAGAGTCAATATGTCTACTCAAACTGTTCGAAATCGACCCCGCGATATAGGGCTACGTGCTCGAAAACCATTGAAAGTCAACGCTATTGTTTAATCAACTGTCCGAAGACAGGTCTGACTAGAGTCTTGCACAATCGATTACGAAAAATAGAAATTATATTATACTGCTATTGAACGCCTGGCGCTATAGTCAATATGCAACGCTCTCCCATCTCGCGGAGTATCTCAGGTTCGGTTTAACGAATATTCGAGTTGTTTCTCATTCTTTGTGGGTGAAAGGCAAAGGTAGACCACATTGAGCCATGCAAGAGTTGCAAGAGCCCTTGCAAGGACGCGTTTATCATCGTGTAGGCCTACTTTTTCATTGATAATTCTTCTTCTCTCACTACAATCAATCAATCAATTAATCAATCATCCATCCATCTATCGACTCATTGATTCATTCATCCATAAATTCATTGATTGATTCATTGACTGATTAATTCACTGATTCATTCATTCATTCATTTATTACAGTTGGTATCGTCAAGAACAAAATGTATCTTCTTAAAAATGATTTACTGTATTAATGAAATGATGCATCTGCTTACAGTAATTAAAAGGCATTAACAACTACTGTTTTATAGGTATGCATTTTGAGTTTAAAGTTTAAACGTTACAATAGAATGTAGCCTACGTACTTATTTTCTCTTCTATTTAGTAAGTAATTATTAGGAGGCGGATGTTGATGACCTAAAAATCTACTTAAAATGATCATTAAAATGCCCTTAAACTAATGGAAAAATGACATAAAATTAAAAGAAAATGACATTTAAATATTATTCACCGTACTCGCACCACAACTTCTTAAAAATTAGTCACCTTGTTTCAATGACTGCCCTGAAAATCTCGGAGAGAGGAGGCAACTTCTAGAATTTAGCCAAAATAAAGGAAAAGAACATACAAGAAAATGGGGATTTTAAGGAAAAACTATAGATTTTAATGAGGGTTTACAATGTGCTTCAATGAGGGGTGGTCAGTGAAAGTCCTGACTTAAACTAAGCTGTTGTCAAGCATTTTACATTACTTCCGTTGTGTGAAGTGAAGCCTTCAGTGGAGTGAGGGATGGACTTCAGAGTCTGTTGCAAACTATAAACTTTACTACTATTCACTGTAGTAGGTAATTACTACTGACCTATTTGCTTAGAAAATGATTTAACAGATCTATCGGTAAAGAAGAAAGTAAAATGCATTCCAAATGATCTAAAAGTTTTTCATGCCGAAAAAATATAAAAATGACCTATTAGTTCAAAAACATTAAAAAATGCAAAAATGCAGTATAGGAAATTATTTCTTTACGTTGATATTAACATAGAAAGAATTTCTATATTAATAGGCATCGTCCTAATGTGAAAAATAGGAAGATGACTTTTCATCAATATCCACCCCCTAGAATTATAATATATTCTATTCTTGCATATCTTTACACACCAGATTTTCATATTATGCATTACACTTATTTCCTTTGTTGTTACCGGTATTCATTTGTTCATCTATATAAATTATGTTATGAAGATAAGTGTAATAAAGTATGCAATCAATTATACGCCCATATTAAGCAAATACATTTTCTTCAATTTTTCTCCGTTTGTGTACTCAGAAAATGCCAGTGTTCTGTCTAGCCTGCAAAACATCAGGGGCAACCGGTTTTGGAACATTCGGTCGGATGCTCTCTGACCAGTCGAATGAAAACCGGTTGTAAGCGCTATTGTGCATTCTCTACTGTACTCCAACCACGAGAAAGTCTCCAGGGAATGAAGGGAAGTGGGATGATGCTGTGAATGAATGTTGATGTCATAAGATGTCATAAGGTCACACACGTGGGTACTCTTATCTCTATTGGCTAGCTCTCACAGCACAAACCATAACATTGATACACACATATTGATACTACCCTAGTTACAAAATTAGATCACAGTTAATCTCCTGGTCTTTTAATCCCTCCATACAGGAAATTACATATGCAGAAGGGCGTATGGTTTTTAAACTGACGTTATAACGGTAATATTATCTATCTACTTCGTTTCAATAGATGATGCAATAGTAACCACATTCCTTTCACGGTTGATCTCCTGGTTTGAGAACAGTAGTCTGAACCTAACAGTGATACCAATTATATGAGACACATTTAAAGACAAAACTAAAATTCTTCCAACCATGTATTATCATAATATACTGCTGTCTTAAATTTACTGAGCATATTGGGAATTGAGTCAATGACTTTCCCAAAACGCTCTATGAAATGCTTCATACAAAACAATTTTTAACTCGAAAAGGAAGCAAAAACGATGAAAATTGCATTAAACTTTTTTGTTTCAAATATCTCAAAGAATAACCCCCTGAAATTAAAGACATTGCTTACGGTACATTCTGTATATGACAAAATATTTGTTCATAACAGCGATATTGATTCACAATTATATCCGGCGGCGTAACTTTTCCTTTCAAAACGTGTAGGACGTGTGTATGCAAGGGACTGGTGATCAAGCCAAGTAGTTCCCAGCAGCGACATGACTGTACTTATCCTGGAAACGGTTTCTAATGACCTTGTGGTTAGCAGTTGCTGAAGAAACAATTGATTCATTATGAGAGTAATCCGTGCGGTCTAGGATGCGCATAGAGCCAAGGCTATTGCACTGTTACCCCGTAATAATAGACATTTCAGATCTGCAAGATCATAAAATTGACGTGACAGGTTTGTGCTCAAGCCTTGGTGACAATGTCGAACATGAACATTAATAATAATAATGTATGCGATCATCACATGACGTCGACTTTCTTTTATTTCCTATGTATGTAACAGGAAGGTGTGGGATGGGCCTCCGACGCCCAAATTCCTTTTATATGCTTATAACTCAATAACAAATTACGTGTTTCCATTGTGTTCCTCCGCATTTCCTCCTTCGTGGATTTTCTCTTTATAACACTTGACAAGCTTCATGATACAAGATTTCATGCTTTCACGATGATTAGCTTCATGCAAACATTTTACATGACTTAGGAATCTTTCACTCCAAGATAGAACTTAGAACTATAACCCTAAACAGCTCCGGGAATCAAACAGAATAAGATCGCACCCTAGTGCTTTGAAGATATGTTGCTTATTTATGTTGAAACATATTGTAACATTATTATTATTATTATTATTATTATTATTATTATTATTACTATTATAGATTTATCCTTCGAAGAAGTGGAAAAATTCAAATATTTTGGAGCAACAGTAACAAACATAAGTAACACTCGGGAGGAAATTAAACGAAAAATAAATATGGGAAATGCCTGTTATTATTCGGCTGAGAAGTTTTTGTCATCTAGTCTGCTGTCAAAAAATCTGAAAGTTAGAATTTATAAAACAGTTATATTACCGAACTTTCAGGTATAACTCCCTGTAAAGTTGATTTCAATAATTGTTTATCTTATTTATTTTAGTAGGTTATTTTACGACGATTTATCAACATCTTAGGTTATTTAGCGTCTGAATGAGATGAAGGTGATAATTCCGGTGAAATGAGTCCGGGGTCCAGCACCGAAAGTTACCCAGCATTTGCTCATATTGGGTTGAGGGAAAACCCCGGAAAAAACCTCAACCAGATAACTTGCCCCGACCGGGAATCGAACCCGGACCGCCTGGTTTCGCGGTCAGACGCGCTAACCGTTACTCCACAGGTGTGGGTGAACAATTGTTAACGAACAGTGACGTGTATTATGCAAATCAAGCTTTCAGGTATAACTCCCTGTAAAGTTGATTTGAATAATATTATATTACAGGGAGTTATACCTGAAAGCTTGATTTGCATAATAGACGTCACTGTTCGTTAACAGAAAACCACAATTTAAGACACACAGAGTTACAGCGTATTCCGAATCTCACCGGTCCGGTGGCATCAATGACGTCACGTTGCAGCGAAATAAGGAACAAAACTGCTGGAAGGATCGATGCTATCATGGCGACCGTACAAGTTGTCTGTGCTATGCTAGCAAAATTTTGCTAAATTTTCGTACTCCCATCTCGTTCAAAGAAAGAGAGCATAAAAAATTTATTTCTTGAACCGGTAGTAATAACTGGTCCGTTGACATGTTCGCTCATAAGCCATGAACATGTTATTTTTACGTTGTGCTCATTACAAACAATACAGCAGAACTAAAGCAGAACACACCGCCATGACACAACAGTGCACGATGTTATTCGTCCGCTATTTCCCGCCCTATACAAGAACCAATCAGATTCACAGATGGCGGCTGATGGAGACTGCCACCACCTCTGCAAGTTGATGGCACCGGTGCGACACCAGTGGAGCATCAATGACGTCATCGGTGGAATTCGGAACACCGTGATGCCATCGGATTGCTCACCGGTGAGATTCGGAATACGCTCTTAGTGTGCACTCAGTGTTGGTTGCTTGACGGTTGTCAGCCCACTTTGAGGTCCTTGGATACAGAAGGAAAAATTGGAGCGGTGTCTGGTAGAGTTCCCGGATTATTATTATTATTATTATTATTATTATTATTATTATTATTATTATTATTATTATTATTATTATACAGACAAAACTGGAGATCACATGTCGTCAGAATGCCTCGTTCTAGAATTCCACGCCAAATTTTAAATTACCATCCTGTGGGCAAGAGATCCTTGGGCAGACCGTTCAAGCGTTGGCAAGAGACCGTAACGGGCCACTAGGCCCAATACATGCAAGGATGATGATGATGATTATATTATTATTATTATTATTATTATTATTATTATTATTATTATTATTATTATTATTATTATTATTATTAGGGACCGGGTTTGTAGGTTTTTACCTATTTTTTTCCTTGCTTCTTCAATACTTTTCCGAATCATGATCGTAGGAGTCGTATAATTATGTTAATTCTGTTGAACCTAAAAAATCCTAAATTGGATTTTAGTACCTAAGAAAACCTAAATTATTGTTGATAAGCGTTATCCTATACTTACTGCGTTATACATTGATTTTTTTTTAGAGAAATATCAATACATTGAGAGAGAGAGAGAGAGAGAGAGAGAGAGAGAGAGAGAAGGAGAGGGGTCGGAAGGAGAGAGGGAGGCAGAGACAAGCACACACTCGACGTGAAGGAGGCTGTCTCAGTCTCTAAGGCAAAATCTGTACTTAGCAGTGACAACATCTCCGGCTCCCTTGCTTTCCTCAAGGCACACTTCAGTGACCTTCCAAAATATATTGAGTACTTGGAATCTTCGTCGCTATAACTGAAAGATGCAATTGGTGGCATTGACTTGCTTCTACAGAAACAAGTACCAGGACCTGTGGGTGAAGCAGTCACATTAAAACTGAAGAAAGTATTGCAGAGGAATCCAGGGTTTGAAAAAATGAGTGCTCCATTCTTCAGAGGGGAAAGCTTCAATTTTAGTTACCGTGGATACCTGCTACAGTGGCAGCGATGAAATTTGCACTTATTACGTCATGTGCAGTCTAAAATCTTTTTTTCCTTGAACTGTATTTTGAGAGACAATAGAAAACACTTCAGTCGAGAATCTTGAAAAGTATTTGGTCATATATTGCAACCAAGAACAGTACCACTAAATAATATTGTTTTGTTTGTTTGTTTGTTTGTTTGTTTGTTTGTTTGTTTGTTACTTCTTAAAATAATTCTTGATCAAGTTTGAAGAAACTTAATTCAAAAGTTGTGTGTGTCCTGTATCTTTTATCTACTGAAAATTGAAATTTATGTAGTTATATCACGGTAAATTATATTAGCTAAAATGTTAATTGTTAAAATAATTTATTCAAACTATAGCCTAAATAATGTTAAAGGGGAAGGAGCAAAAATTTCGAATGTTATAAAGTTTGATAAATAGTTTGGTTCTTGAAACGGTCAGTTTGGTGGTCCATGTTGCCTTAATAAATACAGGCTGTATCACGAGGTTTTCCCCCGGTTTATTGAGGTGATTCCTGGTGTTATTTGGAACAAAGAATGTAAATACAGTAATGGGGTAACATTCATAATTAAAGAGTTACGGCAATTTGAAAAAAGCAGAAAAAACTTTTTATTTGAGGATATGACTGACAAAAATGGAAATCATAGTTAGAATACAAACAAGTGTTTCATTTTGTACCAGTCTCTTGCATGTAGAGTGGATTTAAAGCAAATGTTCAACATTTTCTCCCTGCATCTGAAGGCAAAGATTTGCACGGGTGTGAACCGCGCGTGTAGCATTTCGCAACTTCACATGCAAACAGCGACTGCAGTATCAACAACGTGCTTGTTGTTATGGGAACGTACCACTCGCTTCGCTTATCTACTGCTTACTGTTTGATCGTTACAGTCAGTCCTGCGCAAACATGTCTAGCACTGCATACACCATGGCGTGTTTCGAAAATCTGTTGTAACTTCTTAAGGGTATATGTACGTGAACGGCCACAAATATCATCAGAAAATGTAGACTCTAAATTTCTAAAATTTTATAAGGAAATGAACTCACAATTGAACAAAAATTACAAGGTACCACAATAAGACTTATTAGAACTTAAATATCTGATAAAAGTATAAAAAAAAGTTACTAATAATATTCTTTTTACAATTCACTTATTATTTTAAGTTAAATTTTTCAAAATTTGACAATTTTCACAAATATTATTTCATAACTCCACAACCATTAGAGAGAGAATTATGAAATTTTGTACACTGATTTAACATACATTTATGCAAAAGGTAGACTACAATAATGCTCATTTCTTTGAAAATAGAAAAATTGGGTCACAAAACATTATGTAAATTTTAATATATTTTATACAGGATGTTTCAAAAATACGGGGCATAATTTCAGGTATGTATTTCCCACATGTACACAATCAAAATAGTTCATTACAACATGTGTCAGGAAATGCTTCATTTCCGAGTTATGGCCTTCACAACATTGAATTTCAACGGAACGTTTTTCTTTCCGCAGGTCGTTGTCATTACAAAAGATGTTCAAAATGTCCACCTCCTGCTTGAATACAGACCTCATATCGATGTCTCATTGACCTGCGAACACGATCCCAAACTCCAGGAGTATTGCGTATGTCCTCAGAATATGCCACAATTCGATTCCGAAGGGATTCCAAATCAGGCACCGGAGACGAATAAACCAATGATTTTAAATGGCCCCACAAGTAGAAATCGAGAGGGTTCAGATCAGGTGAGCGTGGAGGCCAAGCAATTGGGCCACCTCGACCTATCCATCGAGTTAAATTTTCCATACTCGCACAGACGGTAATGAAGACGTACAAATGTCTTCCGATCTGGACATTGTCGCTGTGGGTACCTCTCCTGGTACAAACGACGAGCCAGCTCAGCATTGCCGTCCGCCTTACCGTACATGAAGTGTATCTCTGCCAGCTCTTGATTTGAATACATGTCGCACAGTCTAACGCCTACACAACACTGAATGTAACCTTCGCCTCGGAATGAACTGTCAGAGTGCCCTCTTAATGTCTCCTTTAACGGCAACGATCTGCGGAAAGAAAAACGTTCTGGTGAATTTCAATGTTGTGAAGGCCATAACTCGGAAATAAAGCATTTCCGGACACATGTTGTAACGAACTATTTTGATTGTCTACATGTGTGAAATACATACCTGAAATTATGCCCCGTATTTTTAAACACCCTGTATAGGACAAATAAAAAATTAATTGTATTAAAATAAACAACTCTACATATCTGAGAGTAGTATACTTTTCAGAAATAAGTGTTTATTTCATGCAGGAAAAATATTAAATATGTCAGAGAGACAGTAACAATGTTATTGTTTCCAAATGATGTAACTGCAGAATTTTTTTTTTCATACTTTGATAAAACTAGTTTGAAAAACATCTTTAGTAACTCTTTTTATACTTTTATCACATATTTAATTTCTAATAAATCTTGTTCTGGTACCTTGTAATGTTTGTCCAATTGTGAGTTCATTTTCTTATAAAATTTTAGAAATTTAGAGCCTGCATTTTCTAACAATATTTGTGGTCATACACCCGGCCCCAGAACAATTTTTCCTTGAAATTATTCAAACCTGCTTTACAGAGAGCTACTACCTGAAAGCCAGATTTGCGTAATATATTCGTTACTGGAGGTACGTTAACAGAAAGCCACAATTTAAGTCACACAGAATTTGTGCATTCAAAGTTGGGTTCTGGCGTCTTGTCAGCCCATTTTGAGTTGTGTGGATATAAAGGGAAAATTGTGACGGTGTTCGTGTATAGCTCCTGGGGCAGCTCAGTCGGTAGAGCATTGGTGCGCTAAGAGAAGGGTCCCGGGATCGATACCCGGCCCCGGAACAATTTCCTTAAAATTATTCAAATATTTGTAGTCGTTCACGTACATATACCCTTAATTATAAATATTACCCCATTACTGTATTTACTTTTTTTGTTCCAAATAACATCAGGAATCACCTCCATAAACCGAGGGAAAACCTCGTGATACACCCTGTATATACAGTATTTATTTTTAAGGATAACTGTGAGGATACTTTTTAACGATCGGGCAGTTTTTGCGACCCCTTTCACAGATTGGACATAAAACCTAAAAAAAACCTATTTCACAGATTCCAAAAACCTAAAATGGTCTTTTTAAAAACCTAAAACCCGGTCCCTAGTAATAATAATAATCGCTCCATGAGTTTGGACAGTCTTCCGTTCGTTCAATTTTCTTTCTGATTGTATCTTCTCCAGTTGGTTGATAGTTACATTCTTCACGTGGAATGCGGATATTATTCAGGCTCTCTTTTTGTATGACTTATGGACTGAAATGGTATTTTATTTACGGCTTCCATTTAAAATTATGCATACGAATTTAGAGAGGTCGTCTTGGAGGGTGGCGCCATTAGAAGCCGACACACAAACACAACGAATACAATAAGACACTCACGCACTCTTAAAAATGCGGCATTGACGAGTTTTAACAATACTATTCAGTGACACAAAGTCACGAATCTCTGGCTCACAATGAAGCAGGAACCGCAGATAAACTTACATTTCATTAACAACGAAACATGAATGAAAACGAAATCATAGCCGGTTACATGACATTTCATATTGCGGAATAGCAATTACCTGTTCTGTTGTCGTCAGGATATTTTGAAGATCATCTAACGGTACGAAGAAACCGCAGAGACTCCAAGCTATGTGCGCAGAGGTGAAAGTGTTTCGAATTCAACACAGCGACAAAAGATTTGTGAAACACTTGCGTTTTGGAACACAGCCAATACTCAACAAGTACCGATATATTAGTACCAGAGGACAAGTTTCGCAGTCAGAAGAGCCTTGGTTCGAATACAAGCAGTTGTCAATTAATAAAACATGTTATGATTTATTTAACGACGCTCGCAACTGCATAGGTTATATCAGCGTCGCCGGTGTGCCGGAATTTTGTCCCGCAGGAGTTCTTTTACATGCCATTAAATCTACTAACATGAGCCTGTCGCATTTAAATACACTTAAATGCCATCGACATGGGCCGCGATCGAACCCGCAACTTCGAGCGCTACACAGACTACGATACCGAGGAATACGTCAATTAATAATGAACTAATAACAAAATTAATGATAATTCAATCACTATCGCAAATGCAGCATCACTATTATTGTTCTTGTTATTTTATTATCTTTATTTTTACTTTCGCATTGTACGAAGTATAAGGTAAACAAGTCACTATGAAAATGTGGTTTTCAGGATACAGCTTATTCATTTGCATACAGAGATTTATCCTCAAGCCAGTGTTTTCTGAACTTTCCCAAGGCACGATCCACAATTGGGAAAGATTTTTGTTTGCAACTTCCCCCTCCCTCCACTACCATACCGGTATACTTATTCCCATTCAAAAAAATACGAAAAAAAAAGATTATCTTCCCTGTAAAATCGAAAACAACGATTATTTTACTCGTTTGTATATTAAATATAATAAATTTTTACTAGTCCGTGTGTACGGCTATTTCTGTTAAACTATTGGAAGAATTTTGTTCACATTCAGTATCTACGAATAAGGCAACATGGACCACGAAACTGACCTTTTCAAGAGCCAAACTATTTATCAAAATTTATAAGATTTGAAATTTTTGCTAATTTCTCTTTAACATTATTTATAGTTTGAATAAATTATAGTAACACTTAACATTTTATCTAGTATAATTTTCCATGATATAACTATATAAATTTCAATTTTCAATAGATAAAATATAGAGTACACACACAAATTTGAATTAAATTCGTTGAAACTTGATCAAGAATTATTTTAAAAAGTAACAAACAAACAAACAAAACAATATTATTTAGTGGTACTGTTACTGGTTGCAATATTTATGACCAAATACTTTTCAAGATTCTCGACTGAAGTTTTTTCTGTCAATGTATCAATGTATCAGGGATCAAAATACATACATGAAATATAATAATTTTAGTATTAGTCTCTCTGTGTAAAGCGATTTCTGTTAAAATATTGGACGTATTTTGTTCACATTCGGTATCTAGGAGTCAATTTACCCGGGAATGATGCACATGAAATATAATTAAAAATAATTTACTCTTGTTTGAAATCAAACAACCACAAAATGATGCTCAACTTCAAGAATCATCAGACGATTCTGTGTGTGTGCGTGTGTGTGTGTGTTTTTTTTCCTTCCCACAACATGTCCCATTACAAAGTAATGCTACATGTTTTAGTTTTCTTTTAACTGTATATTCTAACTTAGCAGAAGTGGTTAAATTTTATTCACTTCCGAAGTTGGAGGTGATGATTTATTTAATGTTGACAGTGTTTGATTTTTTTTTAAATCCTTCTCTAATTTATGGATGTATATCGTTACTTTTTATATATGTCTAAACCCATAAAGTAAAAGCAAAACTATAACATATTTACATCAGTCATCATTTGATATACAAATATACCATACAATACTTATATACAAGTGTGATGTTGAGTCTTTTTCTTTTAAATTGAAATGCTAATTCTGCAGACTTCAAATAAAATATATATATATATATATATATATATATATATATATATATATATATATATATATATATATTATATTTGCATCTCACCTGACATGCAGTATTACTGCAATTTGTCGAAGTCTATCGATTTAATGAATCTTGAGAACGCATTTGTATTTTGTGTGTGTGTATGTCTGTGTTTTTTTTTCTTGTGTTGTGTGTAATAAACTAACAACTGAGACAAGTTAATATTATGTTAGAAATTATTTCCTAAGAGAAATTAATTATTATTAGTCTATATATATAGAGAATTATTTCTATATTTTGTCCGTAACAATAGTGATCCAAACTCCCGTGTTTTAACGTCATATTGGAATTAATACTACATTATGCAACGAGCCTATAATGGTAGTAATTAAGACGCGAGTATGTTTGTTTATGAAACGAGCGCAAGCGAATTTCATAATTTTCATACGAGCGTCTTAATTATCATTATAGGCAATTTTCATACGACTTTTTATGCTCGACCATATTTCTAACTTGAAATTATTCATAAGTATTCATGTTATGGTTATGTGGAACGAGTGGAACTGACCTGATTTGTGAGATGTGCGCAGACGCGAAAGTATTGATTTTTTCCGAAACACGAATGCCATTGACCTTGATATAATCTAGAGAATAACATGAAGATTAGGCTTGATATAACCTGGAAATTGATTTAGAATTGAAAAACGAGGTGACAAATTGAATTTATTTGAATATTATTTACAATTAACGCTAATTATCAGGGAACGGATTTATATGGACTAAAAATATATGAAATATGTAAATATATATGTAGTTAATTTTACCAAAATATGGAATTAAATATGGATTTTTACCAAAATATGGAATTAAATATGGACTTAAAATTATAAAAAAATGACTATGTACGTTAAATATTGGTACATTTTAATCAAACTAAACAAAAAATATAATGGACGTACCTTATCTTCCAATGTAGTTTCAACAAAACACAATTTTTATTGTCTGTTACCATAACAATAGGTTACAAACATTTCTTTCAAGTGCTGAAAAGTGAATCTTCTTCTATTGTCTCTGAGGATAGATTTATACTGACTAAAAGAGCGTTCGACGTCACAAGAAGTAACTGGTACATAATTCAATTTCACAATGTCTGCTGGGGATAAGTCCAAGTTAATCTTCACTGTTGATTCACCACTCATCACAGCAACAACCTTTTGTAGTTCTTCATATCCAGGGTTTTTTGAAAGTACAGTGTCCACCTTAGCTCTTACTGCATCTGCAACTTTACCTCTACCACGATTCAGTTGTTCCACAGTACTATTTATAATTTCAAAACTTTCAGATAGTGAAAGGTGCCTATTTTGGAGACTTTTGAGCGTTTTTATGATGCATGAAAATGTATGCTGAATGTGAGCTAAGTCATTCTTCACACTTATGTCACAGGTAACTGTTTTCGCAGTATCAATTGAGACTGCATCTTCAGAGTCCAATGCAAGGAGAACATTGTTAATAGAGTCTATATGTTCGGCATAATATTCAACTGCTTCTAGCCATGTACCCCATCTAGTTAAAATTGGCTTTGGTGGCAATGGAATTTCAGGGTACATTTCTTTCAACACGTTAACTCTACTGGGAGCTTTGAGAAATACTTTTTTCACTGATGAAATCAACAAATCTACTTTAGGGAAATTGTCTCTGACCACTTCTGCCACACGATGAAATGCATGCGCCACACAAGTAAAATGAGTCAATTTAGGATATACAACAGATAATGCTTGTCCAGCTTTGACCATATAAGGGGCAGCATCGCTAATAAAGAATAACACATTATCGTACATAATACCCTTTGGCCACAGGATACCCATAGCTTCGTTGAACAGTTTAACTATAGTTTTGTTATTGCACTTTTCTAGAACATCACAATGTAAAAGAATTCGTTCAGAATATTGTTCACTTAACAAACCGATAACTACATTACCAACAAGTCTACCTTCTTTGTCGGGAGTCTCATCAATGGAAACCCAAATTGAACTATCTTTAATTTCATCTCTTATCTTCTGTATTGTCTCATCGTAGATGGATGGAGCATACGTCTTCCTAAGTGTTGACTCATCCGGGATTGTATGTTGAGTATATTTTTCAAGGAATTCCCTGAAGACCTTATTCTTTAGTTTGTAGAGAGGAATATCAGCAGAGATGAGAGAACGGCACAGGTCGATGTTAAACTCAGATCTTACATTCGATGTTGTTGGTTGTGTTAAAAACAATTGTCTCTGCTTGGAATTTAGTTGTTTGTTGGCCTGATGTTTACTAGTTGTAATGTGTTGTTGCACCAGGAACTTTTGTGTAGATGATACTGCACACTGACACAAATTACAAAATAATATTTTATTGTCAGTTGATAAACCATCTTCTTTAAATTCTGAAATGTAACTTGTTAGTTTTGATTTTAAATTGACTGAATGACGTACTTTTGGCATATTTACCGTCTTTATAGTATGATTTACAAAACTGAACCTATGTGTACTCTGACTGGCATTTAACTGTTGAGCTGCACAACTGAAGTCTGTTAAAAATTTTAAATTAAATTAATACAGTTTTGTAACTTACTTTCCCATTGTTGATAGGACTGCTAATTTTCAAATAACTCTGATGTTAAAGGGATTACTGAACATGTGTTTAAATCTCTATTGTTGAAATGTATTTTTAAAAGTTAATGGAATTTTGTTTTGTTTTATTGTTAAACCTAATATAATATGGACTGTTTTATATGAAATATGGAAAATATATGGAAATTAACGAAAATATGTACTAAACTCTAAAATATGGAAAAATATGGAAAATAAAAGTAGGATTTTTCAACCCTACACATTGTGAAACATAAAGATAATGCAAAATATAAATTATATTAGCTTTATAAGTAAATATGTGTTTACATATAAATCCTTTCCCTGCTAATTATTATAGTAACAGAACATAACTTTCTGCGACAGTATTGGATTTCCAACCTCCGTGACTTTTCGCTAATTGTCTTTCGATTGCATATCCGAGAATAATCGATACTTGCGGTTTTATAATGGTACAATCAGTATAAAGGTGGTTTTTCATTGGCTAAACAACTGAATTATAAAGAATAGGTGTACTTTAATGAGGTGCATTAAAGGGCTACTACGAGGTGTATAATTACTACATTTCGGCATGGTCGAGCATAAAATAACTTTTGTATCACCCCTGATGTGATTTTATAGCCACATTATTTTATGACCTCCCTAAAGGTTCAGATTGTACTACTTTATTTGGTAATCTCACTCTTCTCTCCAACATACTGAAACGGAGCCTGCGTATCGAAAGGTTGCTGACACGAAACATTTGCTTCGTGAAGCGCAACCTAGCCACTACGGCGGTCGATCGCAGAGACACTCATCACCAGCACTAGCGTTGCAAACTTCAACTGCAAATCATCGGATTAGCGGTCAATAACTAAATGAATGGTGCTGATTGATGGCGTGTTTCAGCCACTAGGCAGCGCCACTCAGAAACGCTGCTAAGTGTATGTTTGTGAACGGCACTAAAGCGGAAAATGAACGTTAGTCAACATGAGGATAAATAGTTATTTCAAAGAGGAATGCAATAGATGTACGAGTAATGTATGCCATATGTGATAACCTCTGCACTCTGAACTTTCAGCTCAGGACATTATTTAGTTCCGTAACTAGTTAGTGTTGCAATGATATTTATCTTCATCAGCGAGCTCAAGTGTTGGACGTAGTGATGCACTGCAGTCTCGACAGACTCTTGCCGTCTTTTCAAATAGTGTCACAAAGTTTGTTTCTTCCTCATACGTACCATAGCCTTAACACATTTCGCCAGCTATTATCCTCTGCTTATCTTAATTTCTGATTCACTCTTATATACCACAGTTGATTTTACCAAAAGCGCAGTCATCCTCGGTGGTTTTTGCGGTTACCACTGTGGCCGTCGAATCCAGGGTTCGCAGGTTCAATTCCAGCCAAAAATGTCAAAGGGCGATAAAATAATGAGCGTCGTTTCCTCCAAGAGGATAGTAAAACTGGAAGTTCCATGTCGTAAGTTTAAGGCATGTAAGAGAACCCTATTGCTGACAGATTGCTCTAGAGTCTAAACAATACCCACGTTGAATATTATCTGCAGTAAAAATGTTGCGTCGCTAAATAAACGATGCTACTACTAGCTATACAGAGTGATTCACGAGGATGTACCGTCCCTTACGGAGCTTATTTCCGAAGACATTCTGAGCAAAAAATGTCATATAAATTTTTGTCCTAATCTCAATATTTTCAGAGTTACACTAATTTGAAATTATTTGTAAAATATCATTATTCTTGAGTTTTAAGGTAAAAGAATATTACAGATAAAGAATGAACTATTCAGGAGTATCATTTCTTTAATCAGCTAATATTCTGAAGCTAGAAATGTGTTGTGAATTCCATAGTTGCTTCGTACAGAATTTTTTTTTTTTTTCCATTTTTAACTACAAAATTACATTTTCTTACGCATTTACCACAACAATATTGTTATAAATCACAGCAATTTTGTAAATTCTTTAAGACTGTATGTTAGGATGCGTAATTAAACTGTAAAGAATCAAGTACCTAAATTCGTATGATTTGTAACAATTTTTATGATAAGTGCGTAAGAATGATGTCATTATTAGTTAAAAATCGAAAAATAAAATCTGTACAAAGCAATTAACAACACATTTTTAGCTTCAGAACACTATCCAATTAAAGAAATGATATTTCTGAAGAGTTAATTCCCTATTTGCAATATTTTTACCCGTAAAAATAAAGAAAAAAAGTATTTTACTAACTACTTCAAATTAATGTAATTCTGAAAATATTGCTATTAGGACAAAGGTTTATATGATATTTTTTGCTTAGAATGTCTTCGGAAATTAGCTCCGCAAGTGACGGTAAATCCTCGTGAATAACCCTGTATACGCGTGCTTTCGGTTGTATGCTTCGGTACTAATGAAACTTTGACAATAGAATTAATAACACTAGTGAATTCGATTAACTTTTTAAAGGTATTTTAATTTGTATATTGACTTTTTAACTTTCCTTTAGAATATGCAATTAGGAATGTCGACGAAAATAGAAAAGGTTTGGAACTGAACGGGTTACATCAGCTGCTTATTTATGTCGATGATGTAGCGACCTACATCTATACTAATAATAAATCTGTAGCCAAAATTTTTCTGGTAATTTTCGATTTTCCAAAAATAATTGGTCCTAACATATATAATTAACCACCCTGAAACCGAAAATCGCATTTTTTAAATTTTTGTTTGTATGTCTGTCTGTATGTTTGTTACCTTTTCACGCGATAATGGCTGAACCGATTTATATGAAAATTGGAATATAAATTAAGTTCGTCATAATTTAGATTTTTGGCTATATGGCATTCAAAATACTTTATTTAAAAGGGGGGTTATAAGGGGGCCTGAATTAAATAAATCGAAATATCTCGCTTATTATTGATTTCTGTGAAAAATGTTATATAACAAAAGTTTCTTTAAAAATGATTTCCGATAAGTTTTATTCTTTACAAAATTTTGATAGGACTGATATTTAATGAGATAAATGGGTTTTAAAATTAAAATAACGCCATCTAAGACGATGCAATGAATTAAGAACAAATGACTTCGTCTATAAGGGGCCTTGGACAACAACAATCGAAACAGGGGCCTTGAACATCAACAATCGGAAGCTATTAAACATAGCCTACAGAGAATGTTTCTGTGTTTATATGAAGTAATATCAGAAGCTAAATTAACCGATTTGTATAATTAATTATTATTTCACCATTGGAAAGTGTAGTTTCTCTAGATGGACATAATGCTATAATGTTATTACAGTAACGTCAGAGTAAATCGAGGACAGGTAAGATTAAAATAGCTTCTTATGCACAGAAAATTTGATAGGCTATTTTGTAAATTCGTTTTCTGTATTTCTTAAAATAATATTTATGTTTTATATGTACACTCATTTTAATCTCAGAGAATTAACGAACAACGAGAGTGTATTGATTTAGTATGCAGTAATAGTACGTTAACTTAGCAATCCATTATTTTATAATTCAAATTTTAACTATGCTTAATTGAATCGTGTTAAAATACATAAAATATATATGCAATAAATGCAATGCAAAAAAATTGGGTAATGAGCGAAGCAGATTATCTTGCGCTGTTGTAAAAGTTGTTCCCTGGATCAAACGTCCTATTTTAATTATGTGATTACTTTATATTTATTTCTAACAGGTGCAGCGAAGCGCACGGGTACGGCTAGTTTTTAATAAGGCGGCAGAAGCTATCACCAAAAGATGGCAGTATTATCCAGGTGTCAAGGTGAACGATGTGCGCACAAGCGAAACAAAGAGGCAGCAGTTGCAAATTGGCGGCACCTCTGCACGAGTGTACTATTGTTGAACAGTACTTCGTTGTGTGATTTTTCTGGGAAAAAGATCTGGCAGAAAAGGATATAAATGAAGAAATGTTGCTCGTTTATGGTGAGAATTGTCCGTCACGTCACCCGTCTACATTTGGGTGGAGAACTTCTCTGAATGCCGGGAAAATACTGAATACCGAGTCGGTCGACCAGTGGACATTGCCACGGAGGCAAATGTGTTACAGGTTGGTGACTTGATCCGAGCAGACAGGATGAAGGGAACGATATGCTAGCCCGGAGAGTCACAGGTGATGGAACTTGGGAGCATCATTACCAGCCCGAAACAAACCGTGTATAAGTACTCGGATCATGGAGGGAGACGTATCGCCATCTTGCAACTACTGTTTCTTTGTATCGCTTGTGCGCACATCAATATTACTACAATCTAGCTATGATAGCTTCAGTAGCCTCATTAAAAATGTAGATCTCTATTTTGTAACTTATTGACTGTTTCTCGTATATCTGTAAAACAAAAAGATGAATATGTGAGTCAAATACAGTACACCCAACTTGTTAACCCGTGAAATTAGAGCAGTACTGTTGAGCATATTTAATAAACTCTTCTTCGAACATTCAAACAACATAATGATTATGAATTTGGAAACGCCATAGACCTAATTTTGATTTATCGTGTCACACAACAGCTGATTATTCCGTATTTTTAAATTTCACCATCTCTCATTAATTTTATTTACATAAATATAGAAGAACTGCACCGGCCTACACCCCTTAACCACCGAACTACTGTTCTAAGCTAGAGCTAAACACTAAACACACAATAATTCATGTTCTGTACTAACAAGAAAATTAGGAGAAAGTCGTGAGAAGTCTAAGTACCATTTCCTTAGTGACCAACAGCTCCATAGTAAAATACAATCACCAATATTTGTTATAAAACGGCGTTGTTAAACAGACTAATAGGACAAGTAAATTATACACGTCGAAAAAGGTATAATGTCTATCAGTAAAGTAAACAGAGAGGTATGATCCAGATATGCAACGAGACATTTCTTCTGAGTCCTGTCTGAGGAACTAGCGCTAGACCTCGAGCAGGCCTTGTAATATCTTTACGAGTAATATAACTTAGGGTTATCCGAGCATGCGTTGGATTTTTATCCTATTTACTTGGTGCAGAGAAAGCCGGAAGCAGGTACAACACGAAATAACCAAGCTTTAATCGGCAATACTAATGCAAAACATTTCTCTTCATTCTGATGAAAGTAATTAATGAATGAAGTGCATTTATTTATAGGCTACATAATGAATACAAACACATACACATAAGACCCTTCGCACAACCCTGCCTGCACAAGGTTTGCGCTCTCCGAGCCGGCTCACAGCTCATGAGCGGAATGCAGATATTAGCTGCGCTCTGTATAAGGGTGGACTGGAAGAAGGGGTGATCTCGTACAAAATATACACAAAAGGAAATACAGTACTAGTATAGTACGTCCGCTCAAATGAGAGCCACTTGGAAAGTGTGATTGGACACACTTACCGCAGGGAGCAAGCAGGCACGCGACTCCGAGCAGGTTCCATGTAAACAACGCTGCGTTGCCATTTGAAGACTGAAATGAACCTTCGTGTGCGTCTTGTAAATAGAGAAATAAAACACGACCATCTCCTATATAGAGTCCGTTGAGTCATTATTTAAATCAATTACACAAGATTCCAAGCTAGCTTCTAAGCAGCGATAATCACTTTCTTTTGTCTTTATGTTCGATATATATTACCCAATGCTTTTTATTATTGTCATCAATCACATTTACTGTTAAATCACGTACTTCTTGAACAGATTTGTTTCCCAATCCATTTCTGACCGGACATTTCTCTTCATTTCCGACCAAACGAATTCTATGGCAATGGTAGGGGGCAGTCGTAGTACAACATGGCCGTATTTTAATGACAGTTCACCAATTACATACATCTTTTTTTTCTGTAATGGCTAAGTTTTATCTCTTGTAGTAAATGTAACTTTGTTTTTGGGACTGGTGTGGGCAAAGGGTTATTTTCACGTTTTAATGACATCTATTGTTGATCTAGTGGTAGTTACAGGATTCACAATATGGGAATGGTATGGGATGTTATCCATAATGATGATAGACGGTTCTTCCAGTCGTTTTAGCAAACATTCCTCAAACCATTCTTCAAAGATTTTAGAATTCATAGTCCCACGATAATCACCCGGGGCATCACACATACTTTGGTGGGTAACGAATAATGCTCCTGCAATGAAACCATTTCTTCTCCTCGCATGTGAAATTACCATTCGTTGTCCTTTACCTGAAGAAAAATTGTCATCACAATAACTTGATCCATCTGACCAACGACACTTTACTCCGTCATGGGCATCATACCATGTTTCGTCTAAGTATACTTCTTCATAACCCAGTTGTCGATAATACTCTATATCCCGTAAATACAAGGAACGCCACATCCTTATTCATAATGATTCCATTGCTGCTGGTTGAGATCCATGAATTTTATATTTAAACCTCATTGGATGTAATAGTTGCATAAAGTATTTCTTTGATACGGAAACTCATATTGGGTGCCTTGTGTTTATTACGCATTGCATTGAGAAGTTTATTTGACACTGGAGCTATTTTATTTTTCATTTATATTATATGGAACACAAAAGCCACATTTACTGTCCTCTGCCTTGTTCTCCGCTAACTGTATTATATTTGCGGGCTCGTCTCAAACCAAATACTATATGAGCTTGTTCTCGGGGCACTGACTTAGATCTGTCAACAGCGCTGGCGTACCAACAACCAGCCGCGTGCTTCAAGACTGAAACACCTGACGACTCCCGCTCAAGGTAGGTGCAAGTGGCTCTCATTTGAGCGGACGTATGAATTAATTCCCGTTCAGTGTTTGCAGAACTATCTTGGACTAACATTAATTAATAAAGAAATATTTATTTTACAGAAATAATAGAAATGTTATACCTACTTAAATGTACAATATCATTTTGTTATATTTTTATTTATCAGTACATCAAAACGAGGTTTTATGTTGTTGGCAGCTGAAAGGAACAGTAGCCTACTGATCATAATGAAACATCAGTTACAGATGTTCGATGTCTGCCTTTATTAAAGTTGATTATAGAAAACAGTTGCTCACAAATATAAATGTTGAGCCAAACATAGCCATCATTTTCACGGCCAGCCTGTGTAGTCGTGGATATTATTGCTAATGTTTAGACTTGTAAAACTCAACCAGGCTAGTAGTATTATTCAAACGATCTTTAGCCCTTAGGTCACATTCAAGATCAATAAGTTCGAGCTGTAAATCGTTAAATGTTACCTTCCGTCTTTTAGATTCCTCCAAACTGTACTGTATCAGTAGATAAGCAACGTGAAACAGTTACTGAGAATAGGCCTACACACTGCACTCCACTAGATAACTGAGTGATCGTTTCCCTCTCCTCTACCTATAGCAAGTCTATGCCATTCTGACGTATCTTCCTCTCCGTTTCGGCGAGCGGTAAACACAGCTCTCCCGCTCCGAAGGAGTGCGCGCGCTCGTTGAGCGCTGTTTGTGCAGGTATGCTATAGAGGCTTCAGTGACGTCACTGCGAAGAGCCCGCACACAGCACAAATGTTCGTTGCACCACAAACTGAAAGCGTTGACCACTTACATTCATTGATCCAGCTGCGTTCTCACAATACAATAACTTCCGTTCAGAAAATGTTTTGAAGATGAATGGATAGGAGGGGATCGCTTAAAAATAACGGTCTCCAAGCCTCTAGATCAGTGGTCGTCAACACTCGCTGAAATGGGCAAAGGGTAAGCGGAGCCGTCCCGTGTGCCCCGTCGTGCAGCAGGAAGAGGTAGAGAGCATACCCGCTAGGAGCTACGAATGCACCATAGTGCAGTGTGTTCTCCGGGGGTAAGAAACGCTAGCCCCAGGGTGCTCTGTGCTGATGACCGCTGCTCTAAATGCTCTGTCCCCGGTGTACTATACTGCATTATCTAAAAAATTATGGTTTCAAGAAATCGGGAGAAAACACTTCTTATTGCCTCAAACAAATATTCCAAATACAATTCGGAATTAAATATGTGCAATATAGTACTGGGGTGACGTTAAAGATATAAGTATTGTAACTTCCCTGCAAACTAAGTACTCTCCAATATATTTCCTATTTTCTGCCTTCCTCTTTGTCTCCGCTTATAAGCCATGTATCTTAATGTCGTCTATCATCTGATATCTTCTTCTGCTCCGAACTCTTCCCCTGTTCACCATTCCCTCCAGTGCGTCCTTCAGTAGGTAATTTCTTCTCAGTCAGTGATCAAACGAATTCCTTTTTCTTCCTGATCAGTTTCAGCATCATTCTTTATATATAATTTATATATAATTCTATTTTACTTCTATTTTACTTCCTTCTGTAAGCATTACATGTTGCCATAGACGAAGAGCACCATGGAGTGAATGCCTGGAGACTCCATGAAATATTTCTGTTGATATAGTGAAAAACAACAAATTGAAATAGATTGGAACACATAACAACAAGCGAACAAACGTCAAGAAGATGTGAATTAGTCATGGTCCATATGTATGATGCCTCAAAATAGCTAGTGATCCTTCGAAAGTTGCAATTGATATATATGCTAAAATATCTTTATATAGGCCAAAAGATTTACAGAAGTCAATTTCCTAAAAGAACACATTTGGAACGAAAGAACATATAAGTATGCAACCTATAAATGTATATACGTATTATTATTTATCATTTATTTATTTATTTAACCTGATAGAGTTCACACCTGTGGAGTAACGGTCAGCGCGTCAGGCTGCGAAACCAGGTGGCCCGGGTTCGAATCCCGGTCGGGGCAAGTTACCTGGTTGAGGTTTTTTCCGGGGTTTCCCCTCAATCCAATACGAGCAAATGCTGGGTAACATTCGGTGCTGGACTCATTTCACCAGCATTATCACCTTCATATCATTCAGACGCTAAATGACCTAGGTGTTGATACAGCGTCGTAAAATAACCCCCCAAAAATTAACCTGGTAGAGATAAGGCCATCAGGTCGTCTCTTCCCCTCTACCAGGGGATTACAACTATAATATTAAGAATACAATTACAATTATAATTACAATTAATATTAAATTTACAAATACAATAAAAATCAAAGTACTAAAAGATTAACTTATTAATAAAAGCTAGACAGTTTATTGTAAAAGTTAAGAAGTAAAGAAGTATTAATTAAGTAAAAATTAAACCTACTCTACGCAGTAAGAAAATGCATAATAAGTTTGCTTTTGAACGCTACTAAATTCCGACAGTCTCTGATGCCACTGGGTAGGGTATTCCACAAGCGCGAGAGCGAGATTGTGTATGATGATGAATACAATGATGTCTTATGTGTTGGTATACCTAGTATGCGGCGTGTGAAGAGATTATGATATGATGACAGGTAACTGAAACGGGAGGCAAGGTAGGTAGGTGTAGAGGTGTGAAGGACTTGGAAAAGGAGAACAAGAGAATGAAAATTTCTACGTTCGTTAAGCCGTAGCCAGTTTAGAGTTTGGAATAATGGGGTAATGTGGTCAGCGCGACGGACATCGCAGACGAAGCGAACACAAGAATTATGAACACGTTGTAATTTTTGCGACTGGTTGACATATATATATATATATATATATATATACAGAGTGTTTAAAAAATACGGGGCATAATTTCAGGTATGTATTTCCCACATGTAGACAATCAAAATAGTTCATTACAACATGTGTCCGGAAATGCTTCATTTCCGAGTTATGGCCTTCACAACATTGAAATTCACCGGAACGTTTTTATTTCCGCAGATCGTTGTCATTACAGAAGATGTTCAAAATGTCCACCTCCTGCTTGAATACAGACCTCACATCGATGTCTCATTGACCTGCGAACACGATCCCAAACTCCAGGAGTATTGCGTATGTCCTCAGAACATGCCACAATTCGATTCCGAAGAGATTCCAAATCAGGCACCGGAGACGAATAAACCAATGATTTTAAATGGCCCCACAGGTAGAAATCGAGAGGGTTCAGATCAGGTGAGCGTGGAGGCCAAGCAATTGGGCCACCTCTAACTATCCATCGATCAGGAAACCTTCGATCCAAGTACCGGCGAGCCGTACGACTGAAGTGTGCAGGAGCGCCATCATGCAAGAAGTGAATGTGTTGACGATTGATCAGTGGAGTGTCTTCTAAAACATAAGGTATGGTGTTTTCCAGGAAGTTTGTGTACGCCTGCCCCGTAAGTATGTTTACAAGTACATGGGGTCCAACTAATCGATCACCAATGATACCGGCCCACATGTTGAGGGAGAACCGCACCTGGTGATGAGATGGAATAGTTGCACGTGGGTTTTCATACGCACATACATGCTGATTGTGGAAATTTGTTATGTCATCTCGTGTGAACTGTGCTTCATCTGTAAATAATACTAAGGCAGGAAAGTTCGGATTTACACCACACTGCTGCAAGAACCACTGACAACCTAACTCGTGCAGGGTAATCTACTGGTGACAGGGCCTGTACACGTTGCAAATGATAAGGATACAATTGATACTCTTTCAACAGTCTCCAGACAGTCGTATGAGGAACAGACTTGCAACGCTACCCTTCGTGTGCTGATAGAAGGAGTCATGTTCACAGCCTCCAAAATCTCCTCCTGTACTTCTGGAGTTGTAGATCTTGTCGTCCCCTTCCCAAACTAGGAGAGTTAAATTTTCCATAATCGCACAGACGGTAATGGAGACGTACAAATGTCTTCCGATCTGGACATTGTCGCTGTGGTACAAACGACGAGCCAGCGCAGCATTGCCGTCCGCCTTACCGTACATGAAGTGTATCTCTGCCAGCTCTTGATTTGAATACATGTCGCACAGTCTAACGCCTACACAACACTGAATGTAACCTTCGTCTCGGAATGAACTGTCAGAGTGCCTTCTTAATGTCTCCTTTGACGGCAACGACCTGCGGAAAGAAAAACAGTCCGGTGAATTTCAATGTTGTGAAGGCCATAACTCGGAAATGAAGCATTTCCGGACACATGTTGTAATGAACTATTTTGATTGTCTACATGTGGGAAATACGTACCTGAAATTATGCCCCGCATTTTTGAAACACCCTGTATATATATATATATTTCAAATTCAATTTCCTGTAAACATTTCAATAATAAAATATATAATAATAAAATATATATAATAATAATAATAATAATTTATTTAAACGATCATAATAATGGTACACTTTTGGTTGGCACTCCCGATGAAGCAAAAGCTTGTGGCCGGGAGTAGAGTTTACATCGTATATATAAGTAAGACATAAAAAAAACACACAGACAGTAAAAATAAGTAGGAAAAAAACACAATGAAACACAAAAGATTATTAATCCTTAATGTACCGTAACTCTTAAATCTCTTTGAATGTAATCGTGTGTATCATCGTGAAAATATCTAGTAACATTAAAATAATTTCTTTTTATGCTCCGTAAAATGGAAAATTAAATATGCGTATCAGTACGAAAATAACAATGAGGAAGAATAAGTAACTTCCGTTGTATACGTAAAACGCTCCATCACGCGAAAGTTTCTCCAAGTTTGTGAAACCACGCTAGTCCGCAAATCTAATTGAGAGATGAAATGTGGTCTATGTTCAATTCTTACTTCCTGTGTCCAAAGCACTGGATCTGACATAAAACGTTTGAAGAAAAAAATGAAATAACTAGTATTCAGAGAGAAAATTACATAACACACTGTAACAATTTCCACGACTTTAAAAGTTTCACGCATCCACAGTACAACATTCTCAAGTGACGTGATATCTTAATGATTTCTGATGCAATCTTGGCTTGTATTCATTGTGTGCCCTATATAAGCAATGTTGTACAAGGGAACCTTTTCTATCCCTCATACCGAAACCCCTCCTGAAATTTTGCACAATCGTAGGTAGTGTAAAAGTAAAAGTGTGCAAAAACTGAGCGACCGATATAACATGTAACATAAGAAAATAATAGTAATAATAGTAATAATAATAATAATAATAATAACAATAATAATAATAACAATAATGGTTTATTTTAACTGGCAGAGTTAAGGCCATTCGGCCTTCTCTTCCACTCAACCAGTATGATAGAAAATTACTACAATGCTATGAATATAACATAATTAATACAATTCAATACAAAACAATACAATACTACAATACAATATAATATAATACATAATTAATATAATACAATGGCAATTCTTTTTATCTTCGCATCACCAATAAAATAAGTATGTAATAATAATAATAATAATAATAATAATAATAATAATAATAATAGTAACGGTAGTCATTCCTAAATTAAATTAAATTATTAAACTCGATCACAATTATAACTTCAATTTGACTGCGCCCGTAAGAAATCGTTTAGCCTTTTCTTGAAAGTGGTTATTGTCTGGCAGCCCCTAATCTTTTGAGGTAGAGAATTCCACTCACGGCGGACTGAGACAGTAAAAGAGGATGAATAGTGGGATGTTCTATGGGCAGGAATTGCTAGGATTTGACTCTCCTGTGACCTGGTGTTTAGATTGTGATTGGAGGATAAGTAATTAAACCGGAACGAAGATAATTTGGAGTAGAAGTGTGGAGAACTCGAAACAGAAGAGACAGCGAGTGAAGTGTTTTCGGTTATTAAGTTGCAGCCAGGATAAAGATTTGAACGAGGATGTAATATGGTCAAATTTGTGAGCATTGCTGTTGAATCTGACACACACATTGTGCACACGCTGCAGCTTGTTCGAAAGTTCAGTTGTCAAGTCTGTAAGTATTACTTCACAATAGACAAACAGTGGTAGTACGAGGGTTTGCACTAAAGTCTGTTTTAATTCTGGCGGGAGGAAGTTTCTGAATGGGTTAAGAGAATGCATGGTATAGCACACTCTTGGATATTTCCTTTATTTGGCATTCCCAATTTAAATTTTCGTCCAAGAAAATGCCGAGGTTTCTGACGACGGAATGGTACGGAATAGTGGCATTATTTACTGTAATACTTTTATATGTCTGTTGGTTAATGTTATGAATGTTGGCGTTGTGTATTCTAGTGAGTTAGTGGTAGCATGCAGTGACTGTAAAAAGTCACCATACACCTATTAAAATAACATAAATATGTCTTAAAGAAGCGTTTTTAACCTCAGTATGCTAATTTATAATAAATAGAATATGTTGATGGATAGATACAATATAATACAACGTATAAAAAAGAAAGAAAAAAAATTGTAGTTTGAATTCTGTTAAAAAATAGAAACGTAAAGAAACATTTCACATCAATGCACAAAAAGTCTTCATACAGAACTAGGTATTCCTCTGAAACAGCTGAACCTTTGCTATAGGTAGAGGGTGGGATAGTGTCTGTTCAGTTCATGGTACACCTAGACACACCTGTGTACCAGTTCAGTCCGCATTTGTGTACTGTGTTGAAGTAATACAGCAATATGAAGCGTAAAGGGAGTGAAACGACTAAAGGGGAGAGAAGAATTATAATTAATTTGCATAATCAATGCAAGTCTCTCTCTAAAGTATAAAAAAAATTGTAGGAAGACCTAGAGCAAATATTCAGAATATAATTGACAAAGTTGGTAAGTCGAAATCTTTCAAAAATCGAAGCCGATCCGGCTTCGAGGAAATATGGTATATTAGAGCATCTGTAGGAGAAAAATAAATAACAAATTTAAGTATTTTAGTTTCAAACCAAATATCATATAGAGCCTGTAACTCTTATCCAACAATCTACCTCCATAACATCTTTATCACATCGAAGTTGACTAGCATCTGTGGGTCCAGACAGAGAAAACTCCTTCCAGTCTTCTACAGATCATGAATCACTAATAAATGGCTGTACTATGTTGCGCGAAAGAAGAGAAAATATTATCCAGAAATAAGTGTAGTTCTTTATTGCTGAAATACTACTTACATACATTAAAAGTTTCAAAGCATAACACAGTTTTCTGAAATGCATTTTATTCATAATACAGTTAGCTGTCTACAATACATTTTATTGGACAGTATATACAGTACATAAAATAACTTATCAATAAAAAATCTCACTTTAAATGTCATTACCACACACTATGTAAAATTATCAATTCATTTTAATGTTATAAGAAAACAAACTACGTAAAATTGAGATTTTCACAATGCCTGAACATGAATCGATCATGCATGCGTGTGATTTTGGAGTCCGACATCGGTGAAGAGAAGTAAGGGGAAAATTATTTCATCAATTACTAAGGGTTAATCTCTCCCCTTTCCCTGTCTTCGCTGACGAAGGAGCTGATATGCAAATCCGAAACCTTGGGCGTTTCTTCACTTATGGCATTGTAGATCAACTCTAAAATTTGACACTGAACTAAGTAAAATATTAAGCAACATATAATTTACCGAAAGAGATATCTTTAAACAGGGTTTACGTCACAGTCACATTTGTCGCATTTGCTACTCGACTTCTAAAAATGTGACAGTCTTTTAATATAAATGTGCAAAAGTGCGACAACCGCAAGGTACTTGAGAAAATTTCAGAAACTAAGACGATTATGGAGAAAATGAAATCAGAAATGTATATAAACTAATGTGCTCTGGAGAATCTAAATTTAAATTAAATGTTAAGGGAAATATAAAAACAAATTGTAGGAAGGCCTAGAGCAGTCATGTCAATTGATGCCCACAGGAGCAAGCGCGCGCTTTAGAGCTCAGGAGAGTCTGAGCGCTTTACAGCGGAAAGGAAAGAGACAGACGAAAGAGGTAGTAATGCCGCTTGGTCGAGCTATATTCAGGGATGGCCAGCACTGATTCAATAGATAAAGGGAAGAGAACCTATTAAAACTGTATCCATGTTAATTTTTAGATTTGTCTGAGGAGTATAAGTGCATTATAAGAATGTAAGTTTTAATTTTAATGCTCATTCTTCACAAGTTTGAATTTTTAATCAAAAGAAATATTTTTTCAACTTTTTTTAAATAGAAAAGTGAAATTTTCAGATATAGGCCTACTTATTTAGTAGCCTTACAGAATGTTTTCGTAAATCTATTATACCGTAAATACATATTACTGAAGACAGTATATTGAAAATTTTGAAAATATTCGCATGTAAATTGTTTGTAAGGAAATGAAATTAACAGAGCAACTATTGTTAAATCATAAGCAAGAGATACGTTCCCATTTGTTGTAAAAATGTCAGCTCTATAGCTTCAGCACATTTCGAGAACACAATTTAATATTCTGATGATAGGAAGTTGCTCACCAATATCATCTTGAAACCATAATGCGATAAGAGTTTTATGTAATATTAGTTATACTTAAAACATACAGAGCACCTAGATAACTTTGCTTTGTACTGTAATATTGTTTTGATTAGTTTATTGATTACTTTTATAAGGCTAAAGGTACCATCAATATCAATTCCAACTTATCGTGTCATACTCAATCTCTGTTTTTGGGATATCACTTTCTTTATGAATGATGTGTTTCATCCACTTAGTACAGTATAGTTGTACTAGTATGGAAGTTATGTGAATATTCCTTCTTAACTCTTTATTATGTTATTAACATTTAAAACAAAACTGCAATATTAAGAAATTTGTATTAGTATTTTTTGTTTTACAGACAATATAGATAATATCAAACAGAAAGAAGCCATATAAAAATAACGAAATAAAATTTCACGTTCCGTTTGAAGTTTGTGCACCACTGTTTTCTTAATCCAACAGGCTCCTTATTCGTACACACAACCCTTCCTCTTTCCATGCTTAGCCCTTGATGCCCGCGCACGACGTCAAGGTCAGAAAAATGCGCTTGATTTGACATCACTGGCCTAGAGCAACTATTCAGAATATAATTGACAAAGTTGGTAAGTCGAAATCTTTAAAAAATCGAAGCAGATCCGACTTCGAGGAAATATAGTATATTAAAGCATCTGTAGGAGAAAAATAAATAACAAATTTAAGTATTTTAGTTTCAAACTAAATATCATACAGAGCCTGTAATTCTTATCCAACAATCTACCTCCATCACACCTTTATCACATTGAAGTTGATCAGCATCTGAAGGTCCAGACAGAGAAAACTTCTTCCAGTCTCCTACAGATCATGAATGACTAATAAATAGCTGTACTATGTTGCGTGAAAGAACAGAAAATATTATCCAGAAATAAGTGTAGTTCTTTAATGTTAAAATACTACTTATATACATTAAAAGTCTTAAAACATAACACAGTTTTCTGAAATGTATTTTATTTATAATACAGTTAGCTGTCTACAATACATTTTATTGGACAGTATATACAGTACATAAAATAACTTATCAATACAAAATCTCACTTTAAATGTCATTACCACACACTATGTAAAATGATCAATTCATTTTAAT
This sequence comes from Periplaneta americana, assembly GCF_040183065.1. NCBI lineage: Eukaryota > Metazoa > Arthropoda > Insecta > Blattodea > Blattidae > Periplaneta > Periplaneta americana. The sequence goes on along the minus strand of NC_091117.1, from coordinate 27,446,387 downwards.
GTTGTAAGAAAACAAACTAAGAAATACTACGTAAAATTGAGATTTTCACAATCCTAAACATGAATCGAACATGCATACGTGTGATTTCGGAGTCCAACATCGGTGAAGAGAAGTAAGGGGAAAATTATTTCATCAATTACTAAGGGTTAATCTCTCCCCTTTCCTTGTCTTCACTGACGAAGGAGCTGCTATGCAAATCCGAAACCTTGGACGTTTCTCCATTCATGGCACTGTAGAGTAACTCCAAAATTTCACACTGAATTAGGTAAAATATTAAGCAACACATAACTTACCGAAATAGATATCTTTAAACATGATTTACGTCACAGCCGCATTTGTCGCACTCGACTTCTAAAAATGTGACAGTCTTTTAATACAAATGTGCAAAAGTGCTACAACCGCACTTGAGAAAATTTCAGAAACTAAGACGATTATGGAGAAAATGAAATCAGAGATGTGTATAAATTAATTTGTTCTGGAAAATCTAAATTTAAATTAAATGTTAATGGAATGGACAATATTCAAGAAAGCAATATATGTTCTGGAATGAATTTCGAAGTGTTTGTACAATTCATATATATTATCAAGTTACATGAACAATATTCTCTAATTGATTTACTTATACAGTGTGTTGCAAAAATTCCATTGCACACTGTGAACTGTGAACGAGGATTTAATTGCATGAATCTTGCAAAAACTAAAATTAGAAACCGCCTTTCAGTAAAAATAGTTTAACACTCTGCTAACAATAGTCCTACTCGTGAATTTGATTTTCCAATTGTTTTCAATGTTTGGAGTGCTCATAAAAAATATACGTATCTTAATATGATGTAAATTCGGTAGTAATAGATTCTAAACGAAACTCTTATAATTAACTTACATATACATATAGCATGGTAATGAAACTCCAAAAAGAAATTATATATTTTTTTCTGCAAACCTTGTTAATTTTATCTTTCTGTACAATGATTTAGAATGCTGTATAAGCTTTTGGCAATTTGAATTAATATGATCTTAAATTTGTTAATTCTTGAGACATTTTTTTTTTTTTTGCTTAAACTCTGTCTTGAAATTTTAGTTAACTTGACACTTCAAAAAAATTTGAAGGGTGTCCGTAATCGTTATTATTAAGTGTTTTGAGGGATGACTTTCAAAACACAGAATCTCAAAAAAACATATCCCAATATTCGTATAACATCCACTTTCATACACATAGTTAACATACATACTAGCTACTAAAAATTAAAGATTTTTAAGCGAAGTTTTAAAATATCATCTTAGAAGAAGAGGAGAACTTGAAAGGTGAACACAATCTTTCAAGAGCGCAATAGGCACTATGTTTAAACCATGGTGCTAAAACAAAAGCAGATGAATTTAAATCTGCTACCAGCTGAAGTGGTTGCACATCCACAAAGCTCCTAGTAAGTCTGTTGATAGATATTATTTTTTAATCTAGGCTATGTTGATACAATTAATATTCGGAAGAATAATTTTACGTAATTATTAGACAGTGTGCTGGGATTTAACATTTTTAACCTTTCGTAATTACAAATGCATGGTGTGACAATTTAATGCTGCACGTTGGACTGAAGCATGCAGCTAGTTTCTTTTAGTATGTGCAAATTTACAGACTAGTAGAGCTGTTCTCCACTAATTGAAAGTAGCAGGTGTAGCATGTTTTATCTCTTTCGGCAGAAAAGAAATAGTAAAAATTTAGAGCTGAACATCAATTTTAAATTTCGTGTGAAAATCGACAAATGTGCTGATGAAATGTCAGAACGATTAACAGTAAAACAGTATCTTACTGTGAACGTTCTATGAAAAATCAAGTATTCTGTGTGTCTTGAGGGTTTTAAGGAGAGTCGAGAAAATGTCAGCGACGATGCAGGAAGTGGTCTTCAAGAAAAAAAAAACAATAGATAACAATGGAGGCGAAATGCGGATTCTGATGTTGTGACAAAAACGATTAAGTTTATGATTAATGCCTGAAGAATTAAACATGAACAGGGAAATAGACAGTGGAATTGCGTATGAGGAAAATGTCTGGAAAAAAGTTTATGACATTTAAACAGAAATAGCGGATGTTTGAAATAGCGATATTGATATTTTGGAAAATGATCACTCATTTTAATAGGTTATTACTGATGACTGAACATGGTACTATACTTCCAATATGGTTTTCAAACTAAACTCCAAACCATGTATCGGAAAACACCGAATTCACCTTGGTCAAAAACAGCACGCATGTTAACTCTTGCAATTCAAAGCGTTTTATAGAAAGTGACAGTTAATCACGAATGTATTGAATAAGATCAAACTATTAACAGTGTTACTTAGGAATGGTTTAATGGCCTAAGGAGGAATAAACCTGAAATTTGATCCGACAAGTCGATCCTATATCATTATTATATTCCAACATACGATGCGTCCAGTGTCTGTGCCTTTCTGGCAAGAAAATCAGTTACAAAACTAGACTATCCACCCTAGTCACCCGACTTAACACCTTCCGATTAATGGTTCTTTCCAAAACTAAACATTTTCTTGAGACTATTACACTTTTACTATGTCATACTACTTTTGACAAATAAAATGGTACGGTACAACCAATCATGACTGCTTATCCTACAATTTTGTTCACCTCACTAGCATATGTTCTTTATAACTTCCCTAACATTTGTTTGTTTTTATCATCTGCATAGCATTTGTTTCTTTGTTTGCCAACATTGTACTTTCAATAATGCATTGTACCTTTTAAAATGATTCATGTTTACTTCATTATCCTCAATTAAAACTTTTCTATCATTTATCTTGCCTACATTATTATTTAGGTAATTTTACAGCTTCTGCTGTATCAGATTATGGATAGACACGTATCAGAGATTGTTTAATATATATTGATAATTGAAGTGGAATGCAATTGTCTTAATAAAAATGAAACTGGATCAACAGAGCCTTCTTGACTAGTAATCGTCCATAGAGTTCAATGAAGATTGTATAGTTGGCACAACTTCTAACAAGAGAACAGTTCATCATAAAACACTACTGCCATCTAGCGGAATATTTGTAATAATTAAATGGTACAATAATATATTTTAAAGACAGTTTAGTGCATATTTTAGTAACTCAATTAATATTTTATTGTATTATAGTACTTTATTTCTTCTGATCTTTATATACTTTCTTCTAATAGTGTAATAGTCAATTAAATTCCACTCGAGTTTTGATTTTCTCCAGTGAGATTACTGTAGACAACACAGATTTGCAGACACTTTCTCGCGTCCAGAATCATGCGACAGGGAAATTGAAGCGTATACCAACCAATTTCAGAAATGTTTTCAGCTACAACAACACCACCTAAGTATATAACCACGGAAGGAAGTCTTTCGAAGGTGATAATAGCCGCTAGTGAACAGAAAATCGAACATTATTTTTAAAGCTGCATTCCGAGAATTAAACTGTCACATATTATATGTGTTTGTACTACACTGCTCAGTTCAGCTGCCATTTAACTACAGTAGTACTGCGACTTAAGTATTAGGATTTTTCTCCATTATCCCAATAAATATTATTAAACATGAATTTATATATATGTTACTATATCATACATTTATACAGAGCATACATTTTATCATCCCACTCTCGCATGTGGGGAGTTGCGTTGTGTAATGCCACTTCCACTTCCACTGTCATTCCGCGAGCGTGGAAAGATAAAATGTATGTACTGTGTATATTATTATTCAAGTTTTCCTTCGGGTGCTTTATCTGATTTCGGTTATTTGAATAGCCATGCTATATAAAGGATGTAACTAAATATGTGTGAAGCCTCTTTGAATTTGATACAGACACAAAAACAAACAAAAAAGTTCATACAAAGATCTGGTCAATTTCGCTTAGTTTCTAAGCTACAGTCATTGTTTTTGGTGTACAGGTAAAGTCGCAGATAAAGAAGCCACACCCGTTTCTTCTCTATTTGTGTTGCTTTTTAGTAGAGATATCTTGAAGATAGTAGTACTGTTTTGGTACTGGTAATGCTATGTTAAATCGAAGTGATTTGATAAGAATTTGTCAATGTACATTAAGAAAAACAGCTTTGAAACTTTCCTGTCCATATTGCATAAGGCTTTCAAAATACGTCTTGGGATATCGAATTCTGGAAATTGGAGACAGGATTCCAGTTCACTACAATACTGCTGGCCGTTTCGTTAATTTTCACATAGTCACAAGGGTTTATGTTCTTGCCCATTATGTCGCGAAAATTAATCCTTCGCCACTTTACAACACATGAATCGACTGAACTCCCTCCTGAATTGGCCACCATACAAAAGAGAGCTACCGGATTGAAACATGGGTTTACCACAAGAAGACATGAGAACCACGATAATGGTAATAATTGGATAATTATTTTAGTGACACTTTGTTAATAGTAGAGATATCTTGAAGATAGTAGTATTGTTTTGATACTACTAATGCTATGTTAAATAGAAGTGATTTGAGAGGAATTTGTCAACGTGCATTAAGAAAAACAGCTTTGAAACTTTACTGTTCACACTGCATAAGGCAAAAAAGAGAGCTTTAAAAATACGTCTTGGGATATTGAATTCTGAAAACTGGAGACAGGATTCCAGTTCACTAGAATACTGCTGGCCAGTTCGTTAATTTGCACATAGTCACAAGGGTTTATTTTCTTGCCCGTTATGTCGTGAAAATTAATCCTTCGCCACTTTACAACACATGAATCGACTGAACTCTTTCCTGAATTGGCCACCAGTACAAAAGAGAGCTACCGGATTGAAACATGGATTTACAACAAGAAGAACTGAGAACACTAGATACATGTACCACACTTCAATATCTGTCCTGTATCCGACAACGGCGACATACGTCCAAATTATATGATAGGGGACGTAACTGATCAGGAAAACGAAAGTAAGCCCTAGTACCATTTTTGCAATTTTATTACGCGCCTTGGCTTGAGGATGTTCCTTCATGGTCTGTCCGCTTTTTACCAGATTCAGAGCAGTCAGGATGTACGTGAAGACTATCAGGCTCAGAGGGAGAATGCAGAAGGAAATGAGTTCAAACAGGACTACTTTATGGGAGTACATGGTATCCTGAATACCACACATCTCGATTGTAGCTTCAGATGCAATTGTGGCAGGAAGTGAAAATATGGCTGCTGTGGTCCAGACGGCAAAAATAATAGCTCCGGTCTTAGATAAGCTCGGTTGAGCGCGAGAATTGGCGTGCAGAGGATTGGCTGTCACGATGAACCTCTGGATGCTGAGTGCTGATACAGAATACGCTGATACAGCCAGTGACAAACGGCGAAAAAACGTTAAGAATTTGCACATGTTGTTGCTACTAATTCTCAGGCGGTATATCCAATCTACCTGTTCAACTGGTAGTACCAAGATTAATGAAATCAAGTCAATCACAGCTAAATTTACCACATACATGTTGGGCACAGTTCTCATGTTTTTATTGACTATAACAGCAGCCAGGATGAATGCATTTCCAACAGTGCCAAATATGAAGACAATAGTGTTCACTACTGGTTCTCCATAATTTCTGTAAGTGATAAAAGTACCCAATGCATCCTCAAAATATACGTGACTTCCTTGAATAAACATTGCTTCAGCAGATGTATTACCTTCACTGCACACTTTCCACCACACTTCTGACTCTGGAAGATTGCCATAGTCTGGTGTCTCGGTAGATAAATTTTGTCCAAGTCCTGAAATCTCATCATTCCCAGGCACACCTGCCGAAGTATCACATACAGGAGAATATTCACTCCAGCCGGTGTCGACGCTTCTGTTCACGAACCACATCAAAGTTTCGTAGAATTCGCAGTCACACGGAATCGAATTCTCATCGACGTACAGTTTAGATAGCACTGGCATATCACGAAACATATCACTACTTAAATTACCCAGTTTATTGAAGCTTAGATCGATGTACCGAAGTGCTGTCACGTTCATAAATGTTACACTGTTCAATTTATTTTCTCTCATTTCAATTCGCTCAAGATTAGGGAGATTTTTAAATGCAATTGAACGTATATTGCATCTCGATAGTTGTAGTTCTTTCAAATTTGGATTTCTTCCAAACAAATCATCGTCCATAACATCAAGATTAACATTACCACTAATATCGAATGTTGTCAACGCTGGCAAAAATTTTAGTACATTTGGACTCATACGATTAATCTGATTTTCAGACAATTTCAGCATCTCTAATTTAGTTAAACCAAAGAAAATATGTGCATCCAAAGTCTCAATGTTGTTATGATCCAAAAATAAACTTTTCATCTCTTTCAGATCCTTAAATGTATATGGCTTCAGATCTTGAATATTGTTATAACTCAAAGATAGTGTAACGAGCCTTGTTAACCCACTGAAGGCTCTTTGGTCAACGACGAAAATTTGACAACGTCTGATGTCAAGATCCTTCAATCGAGTTAAACCATAGAACGTGTCTTCTTTCAGTTCAGGTATTTCATTCTCAGAGATATCTACTATTTCTAACTGCGTCAGTTCGCTGAATGTTTTTGACTCAATGTTCAAAATATTACATGATCTTGCACCAAGCATTTTAACATAAGGCAATTCATTATGACTTAGTGTACCTATTTTGTTTCCTGTATAATTTTCAAATGATTCAGAATTGCACTTTACATCGGTTCCAATGTCGTTGCACAGAAATCCACTCGGACATGAGGCTTTCGCTCTTATTGGCTGTATCATCAACCAGATCCAATATATGGACATACCCAGCATCAAAACCAACACCACCAGTAACATCTTCATGACTGTTTGCACGCTGAAAGAGAAATAAAGAATTAAATATCAAGCTTTTGGTTGTGCTAAAGTTTTTGAGTTCTGCAACAAGATGTGGAAATTTCATTATACTGAGTTACACGATCCACGTCCACACCTGTGGAGTAGCGGTTAGCGCGTCTGGCCGCGAAACCAGGTGGCCCGGGTTCGATTCCCGGTCGGGACAAGTTACCTGGTTGAGGTTTTTTCCGGGGTTTTCCCTCAACCCAATATGAGCAAATGCTGGGTAACTTTCGGTGCTGGACTCCGGACTCATTTCACCAGCATTATCACCTTCATCTCATTCAGACGCTAAATAACCTAAGATGTTGATAAAGCGTCGTAAAATAACTTACTAAAATAAGAAAAATACACGATCCACTCTCAGAGTAGTGTCGTCCGATCTCTGTTCCAGTTGTTTGGCACAGCCAAGCATAACAGCAGAAACATGTACGCAAATCATTCGGGTTTCGAACAAACACTACTATAAGATAGAAATAATATTGATTGTGGAATGCTGATGAACTTAACTTACAACATATAGTTACAAAACCCAAAAACTTAACCAAAAAAGTACAATATCTGTTATATATATAATTTGAACTGGTAATATAAATTACGGGAAAACGGCTGGACGGATTTTAATAAATGACCCCTCATTTTGAAGCTTGGAACTCAAAGTTTTTCGGAAAAATAGTATTTTTCAGTGAAATGTCCATTTTTAAACATAATTTTCCTATTTTTCCAAAATCCATCTGTCGTCAGTTTTGAGAACTAGTAATAGCATTCACGGTCGACCTGATATTCCCTTCGCTTTTTTGTAAAGGAGAAGCGAAGCGAGCATCAAGTCGGCCGTGTTGGAGTTCAGAATAAAACAAAACACATACTACAGTAAACAATACTATACGAAGGCCATGATCTGCAAGAATGCTGACATATTTAGAGCTCAAATTAAATTGGTTATTAAAAACTTAACTTACTAAAAATAATTTACAGGTTCGATTCTGTGGTGTGTAATTTTCAGGGTACAGCTGTGCATTGGATATTAAAAACTACAAAACTTGAGGTGGTTTGATGACATTATTACCATTAGAAATTAAATATTATTGTAGTTAATGCCATGATCTGACTATTTTTCATTAATTATACATATTAATGCTATATTGATAATATGAAAGTGAAACGTTTTGGGGTTATATATGTAGATATAGATTAGATTTTGATTTCTATATTTTACTCAGTGGCGGCTATATAGTACATATAGTACATGTTACTGAAAGTTATAAAACTTACATAAGATAATAATATTATTAAAAATTAAATCTTTTTATAATTATTAATCAAGTGGGGTTGGGTCTTTTTCATATATTTAATGGCGGTGTGGTGTAGATATTTATATGCATGGTTCTCTTCAGTATTGGCTCGAGAGAGTGTATCTTTCATTGTTATGGAAGCAAATAACTTTCAGAATGTCTGGTATTCTTCATTGAAAATAAATCTGAAAAATGTTTATTTGAACGTCTAATGAACTTAGTTTGCAGCATTTGCTGTACAAGCCACTAGTTTTATTTATTACTAACGGAGAAAAATTCGCTCATGTACTGGGAATCGAACCCAGGACCTTCAGTTCTACATACTGAATGCTCTGCCACTGAGCTACGCCGGGACTCCATCCACAGCACCGGATCGAACACCTCTCCTTAGTTTTTCCCTTTTGGCCTACTCTCTATTTCGACATTGTTATTATGTCATACATTAAGTGACTTGGGTGGTCGGGAATCAACAGTTAAGTATAATTAGGCAATTAGATCTTTATTAATTCTTTTAAGCCTACAGAATTCTCTGTGATGGTTATTATTTATTATCAAATGAGAAAAATTCGCTCCGGCACTAGGGATCGAATCCATGGTCTTCAGTTCTATATCGATCGTCCAGTTCAAAAGTGCGACAACTCAAAAATTGCCATTTTTTAGTTATTTATACTACTGAAAGCCCCTTTCGGAGCTATTTCCGATTCAGTATTTAGATAAGTCATATTTACAAACAAAAAGAAAGAAACTCAATAAACTGCTTTAAAATAATTATAACTATGGACTTTACTAATTCATTATTAGTACATTTCGAAATGTATTAATAATGAACTGGAAGATTGTGATAAACTCGTCCTGAATACTGACTCATTTCTAATTGTCGTGGTTATGAACCAGAACTTTGTTCCTTTCTAAGTGATTTATTTGAAACTTTCAACTGAAGATATCTCAAAACTTGTTTTTTTTTTAGTTGTCGCACTTTTGAACTAGACGATCGATATATTGAATGTTCTACCACTGAGCTACATCGGGAATCCATCCACAGCACCGGATCGAACTCATCTCCTTGGTTTTTCCCTTTTGGCCTTCCTATTTACATTATTGCGAAATAGAATTACAAATCATTCCAATTCATAAAGTAAGCATGAAAGTAACTTTTAGTTAGAAGTAGGTCTAAGTAATCACAAGAAATTTGCTTAGTGTGAATTATTTAACTCTATAATAAATTTGTTTAGGATTGTGTTTAATCAATAACGTAAGCGAATTTTCACTTTTTATGTTTAAAGTTAAGCAAAGTGAAAGTATTATTATTTCATCGATAGAATGCAAATACATTTTCTAAATCGAGATTTGTGTATCTCCATTTTCTTTAAGTCTCCACTAGTTTTAGGAAAAGGAAATTTTGATGACTATTTCGTTTACATGACATCATTCCATTTTCGGCCAATGAAATGTAATACAATTTTGAATTCCAACCAATCACAATCATACATAGCATAAATTCTGCAGCTTGATTTATCACAATCAATTTATCGCATGGTTGTTCTTTTGTTTAGTCAGTGTCGCCAACTGTTTCCATGTACATCGATGAGCATGAATCCATTGCACTAAATAAAGTGCGAAATCCTACTTCCACATCTACATCTTCATCTTCTAATTCCATGTCCATTGTATCTAATGAAAATGACACTTCTTCATAACAATTGTTCATTTAATTAATGTATTAATAAGGTTATTTGTAATAATTATACTGTAAAATGTTTAAATTAAATTATGATTTCAGCAGATAATGAAAACGTATTTCTATTATAATAATAAGAGACAAGCACAGTACATGTACTTAACATTTTTAAACCTGTATTTCGCTTTTCTCAATTGGCATTACTGAATAACATTCAATTTCTTTATTACAGTAATCGTTATTCATCTATTTCGACTTTACAATGTCTGAATAGGTTAAGTATTCATAAATATACAATTATTAACATTTTGTGAGCGAATTTTAGGGTATATTATTTACATTTTTATTCAATTCACGAAATAGTTCTAATAAATGTCACTCGAGGTCTGAGATTTCCCAAATAAATCTCAGACCTCTTGTGTGGCATTACTATAGATAAAATGACCGGTAATTTTGCCATGAACTTCCTTATCCCTCACATAAGTAAAGGGAGAGTTATATTTTACATCCCGCAAATCGATATTGGATTTCAAGATTCGATTTCTTTCCAAAATCACGCTAACAAATGTTACAACTGTTAAAATTTAATTCATTGCCTCGGGCATAATAGAAAGCATGGTAACTAATAAAAATTCGAGGACCATCTGCATGTAAATTAATAATAGCAATATATATTTAATACCAATATTAAGGCCAACGTTTAAACTCCTGAGATATGAAGTATTATCATCATATCATCAATAAAGATACAAAATATAAAACCTAAAGCTTTATGTCATACTTGGTAACAAATACATATTTTTTTTTATAAACAGCTAACGTTCAATAATAATATTGAGAAATGGCATAGAAATACAACACTGTGGAAAGTTACTGACCGACAACCGTTTTTTCCACCATAAAAAGAAAATGTTTCGAGCTGCAGTGTCAGGTGGTTAAATAAGTATTTCAAGGCAGGACACTCATTTTAAGGATACTTAAATCCAAAGTTTCCCACTTCATGCCCGAAGAAAGATAAATAAATCGTTGATTTAAGAAACTCACTGTTACGGGCACTAACAAGGAAAGGTCGTGAACGAAAAATGCGATGTTTTAGCAAAACTTGTACTAAGGTGTAAGGTTTGGAGGGTATATTTCAGCACTTAGAATGTCTAGATTAGTGACATAGCTACTTATACTTCTATTCATTCATTCCTTTATTCATTTACTTATTTATTTATTTATTTTACTTATTTATTTATTTATTTATTTATTACTCATTAAATGATTTATTACAATATTTGCTACGTTCTTTATTTCTTTATTCATTCATTATACATTTAGTTTTATGTAATTATTTATTTACTTAACCGTTTACTTGTTTATTTATTTACTTATTTACTTATTTATTTATTTATTCATTCATTTATTCATTCATTCATTTATTTATATATATATGTATCTATTTATTTTATTTATTTATTTATTTATTTATTTATTTATTTATTTATTTATTTATTTATTTATTTATTTATTACTCATTAAATGATTTATTTCAATATTTCCTTCATTCTTTATTTCTTTATTAATTCATTATACATTTAGTTTTATATAATTATTTATTTACTTAACTGTTTACTTGTTTATTTATTTACTTACTTATTTACTTATTCATTCATTCATTTATTTATTTATTTACTTTTTCATTTATTTACCGGTAATTATTTCAAAATGATACCATCGAAACGCACAGGTAGTTTTAAGGGAGGTAAGATGGATGGGTAGATTTTAAAGTGATGTGGGCAGATTGATTTTAAAAGGAGATGGACAGACTGGTTTTGAAGAGAAATGGATGGATTAAGTTTAAAGGGATATGCAGAATGGTTTTAAATGGATATATACAGGTTGGTTTTAAAGACAGAGAGACATGTTAGTTTTAAAGGGAAATAGACTGGTTTTAAAGAGAGATAGGCAGATTGGTTTTAAAGGGAGATAGACAGGACAGATCGATTTTAAAAAGGGGTTGTACATTTCTACAGGAGGAATCTAAATTCAACCAACAAACGTCCAGAAGTTGTAGAGGACATCCAACTAACAATTAGAGGCAGGAAGCCAATAGTCATAAGTCAGTTGTTCACAAGATACAGGCTGTTAATTATTTGTATTTGAAACTATTTATGCTTTATTACCTTACTTTTGACTTACCCTACAACTATAATTTGTTACTTTGACAAAGCATAATTATGGTGAAGAATGGGTAGAACGGAGAAAAATTCTCTCCGGCACAGGGAATCGAACCCGGGTTTTCAGCTCTACGTGCTGACGCTTTATCCACTAAGCCACACTGGATTCTAGAATTTTTCTCAGTTCTACCCATTCTTCACCATATGGTAATGCAGAATTCCTACACAGAAATATAATATGTACTTCGGTACATCATAGTAAAATCATAATTAGTCTACAAAAATGAAATTAATACTGCAAAATTGTACGTACAAAAAGCAAAACATAACAGGTGGGTGTGACTGCACAATCAAATAACAAAAACATATTACTGCAGATTTTTCTCAAAGTGTGATTTCCCCCTGGTTCGATATAAGCTCTGCACCTCATAATCATTGACCATCTAACCATCGCGCACATATTACCAAAATTTTTAACTCATGAACTGCAGCAACGGCAAAAGTATCACAAAATCTTCGGCTGAAGCAGCTGGAGTACGATAAACTTCGGTCCCCACATAAAAAAGTGTAACAAACTTAGATCAGGTGACCTAACAGGCCAGGTTACTGGACCACCACGCCCAATCCATCTATCAAGAAAAGCATTGTCAAGGTATTCCAAGCCATTATACTGTTTGAGTAGGCGATTTGTAAACAGAGTTCCATAGGTTGTGGACTAAGTTGAGGTACAGTGTCAGAACGTACGTCCTACAGGAAGTAATTTTATTACCGGATTCTTCCCTGGTCACTTCGCACTGGTGGACAAATTTCCCAGTTCATTTTTCCACTACCATATAGTACCAAACCAGGTTGTTTCAATAAACAAAATTTTCCACAAAAAAAAACAGTTCCAAATGTCACCTTTTCCCAACTTATTCGTTTCCGAATCCATCTTTCTCGACCCAAAAGATTCCAAATTATAGTACTTCTTCCAATCTACACTATTTACAAACTGTTTAAAGATTTAATTGTCCAATTGTTAATGACACTTTATGTTAGGTCTATAGATATTACATCCATTTGAAATTCAATTGTACAATTTCCTATTGTGTATGATATCACATCATGTTTTAATACTCAAATTATGTCCAATTGTTCGTAAATATTAAACATTTAATTTCTTTCTCCATACTCATATTTCTCCACGATGTTGAAAATACGTTTCTCAACAGGTGGACAACAGACATTTCGGATGCCAATGGCAACCCTCTTAATTTTTTAAAATAATTTTCCAATAACGGTAATTTACTTCTTCAAGATTTGGAGCATGTAGGTTTCGAGACTGTTGTGGTGCTTCTACGATCAAAAATGTCTCCCATTTTCTCTTCGTTATCACTCAAGCTGAGCATACTTTCTTTTCCCCGTAATTCTAATACGTGTTTTTTTTTCTTTTTTTTTTTTTTTTCAGAATGTGTCAAATTTATATCCATCAATATGTAAAATTTTCCCCTATACTGAAAATTTACAATTTAGGTCATGATATTAGGATTAGTTTACACAAAATTTATCATATTTCAAATAAAACACTATTCGTTATCATGGGAAAAAGTGTTGGGACAAATGGCGTGAGAAAAGAGGATTGGAAAGAGTAAACTGGGAAAGAAGTATTAGCAGATATTGAGAAAATGGGTATTGGAACTCAGGGTATATTGGGAATTCCAGACCTTGAGAAAAAAAAATTGGAAAAATGAATTGGGAGAACTGATCACCAATCCACTTTCGGAACAAATGGTTTCCGACATGTGGCTTAATACCTCAAAATACTTTAAATTATGTATCCTATCAGTTAACACAGTTTGTCGATTGAATTTAGATTCATACTGTACAGTAGTGGCAAAAAAAACCGGACCGACTCTTGTAGCTGATTTCAGAGCCTTGTTCACTCCAGAGCACGATAGACTGGTAACTAAGACTTTCGTGGTTCGAATCCTGCCTGGGAAGGAACCTTTTTTTTTTTTTTTGTTTCCTATTCAAATTTATTCCCAATACTTTTCGATTGCTCGTAAAATTCATGTTCTGTGAATAATAAGTTAATTAAGTAGTAAAATATCGCTGTAATAAAAAAGTACTGGGAATAAATTTGAATAAGGAACAAAAAAATGTCCTTCCCAGGCAGGATTCGAACCACGAAAGTCTTAGTTACCAATCTATCGTGCTCTGGAGTGAACAAGGCTCTGAAATCAGCTGCAAGGGTCGGTCCGGTTTTTTTACAGTGTGACTAACGATTTGAAGAAGCAACATAGAGCTACCAAATCCGGTGTAATTTTAATTGTATATAATGTTCTTACGAATAGAGTCCGGATTCTAATCTGGGGTGTGATGCAGCTTTTGCAGACAGCTTTCGTCTGCGTCTTCGTAACATGAAATTAGACTGTTCGGCAGACAGACTGCACCTATTGAAGTTAAACGGTAACAATTAAAATATAGGAATACCCAGGTATTACAGTGTTTCATAAAATTTCACCCGGAGGTAGGTATGTCAAGTCAAAATGTTGGGGAACGAGTACCATATATTTTGCTGAAAAACAATTCATGCAAACGTACAATTTGCATTGGAGTGGAAAAGTTTAAGAAACAAAGTGTTCCATAAAATATAGCATGGAAAATCTAACCTTAGTTTCATCATAAACCATGAAGGAGTCTGCAGATATCGAATAATTATTTCAAGGAACAAATTTGCAAAAAGGAGAGAAAAATAAAAAGACAGAGCGAAACAAAGAAAGAAAAAAAATAAAAAAGAGGAAAGAAAGAAAGAAAAGAAGGAAACGAAAGAAGGAAAGCGAGAAAGAAACGAAAGAAAGAAAGAAAGAAAGAAAGAAAGAAAAGAAAGAAAAGGAAAGAAAGAAAAGAAAGAAAAGGAAAGAAAGAAAAGAAAGAAAAGGAAAGAAAGAAAGGAAAGAAAAGAAGAAAAGAAAAGAAAGAAAAGAAAGCAAAGAAAGAAAGAAAATAAAGAAAAGAAGAAAAGAAAAGAAAGAAAATAAAGCAAAGAAAGAAAGAAAGAAAAGGAAGAAAAGAAAGAAATAAAGAAAGGAAAGAAAGAAAAGAAAGAAAGGAAGAAAGAAAAGAAAGGAAGAAATAAAAGAAAGGAAGAAATAAAAGAAAGAAAAGAAAGAAATAAAAGAAAGAGAAGAAAGATAAGAAAGAAAGAAAGAAAGAAAGAAAAAAGAAAGAAAGAACGAACTTAACCAAAAGAATAACTTAAGGTGAAATGTATACATTTATGACTAAGAAATGACTTTTTCAGTTTATTTTATTCTTTATAGGCTGCGCTTTTCTCTTGATCATGGTGAAATATTTTCTAATAGTGTCCGAGATATTTCCTTCAATTTTCCTCACTGTCACTTCGCTTTCCTTTTAAATGTATTCTGGTCGCTCGTTTTCCTAAACTTCAAAATTTAATTTGTTTCTCCTGACAACTCAAAACGTTTTTGAGATAGATTGATGAAATTCTGCATGCCTTTTCCTCACGTCTTAACAACATAAATTATGTTAATTCTCACATTTGTCACGTTATTTATGTTTAAAAAATGATATGGGTCATTAAAATGTCAAGATATAAATACAGTACATAAAAACTGGAGAAACATCACAACATCACAAACATTTCAAAGGAAGAAGCGCTTAAAAATTCATAGATTTGTGGAAAGTATAACGCGCTCTACTCATAGGCTGTTTCTGAATTTTTATGCTTTGTATAATTTAGTATAGTCTACATATATAAATATCAAGTATCTTCTTTTAAGAAACGTATTGGCGATTCTGAAATCTTTTTTGATATCGATTTTGAATTGTGGATACATCACGCCTTTGCCGGCTGAGTTATACCGGTTGAAATTTCTAAATTAAAATTTGTTCTACGATATTAAGATAGTGCACTATAGTTACTGTCTGTGTTCTAATTTCTAAGAGCATAAAAATAATTTACAATAGCAGCATGGTGGACTCACAAGTGCACTGCTATTGCGGATAAAAATTAAAAGTTATTTCACTATTAATAATAAAAATATGTGACTTACCAATAATGCTACTATAATATTATGTACAATTACGAAGAACCACTGAACTGTTGAAATTAATGTGTTCTGCAGGTGTTACACAACTCTAAGTGATGGACCGTAATAATCACACTTTAATATCCACAATCAGAAGCGCCACTGTTTCCACTCGTAAGTTTCTTTATTGCCAAAGTCGTAAATCCCAGTCACAAACAGTAGCATTACTTTTTTATTTCTTCAATATATAAAATGTAAAATAACTCCTCTAGCTTGAAAACTTCTATTTATACTCGTATATTTAGCGTAGATTATGTAACTGTCTCCAAACATTTCGTTTCAAATCTAAACACAAGTCTGCACTTCTTATAAATCTTTCTCACACCATACTGGCATAAAATGATGCCGCTCTGTAGTCTCGTGACTGAAAAAATAGTTTCGATCGCCAGCAGGAAGGAATATAAGTAGTTATCTCACTCTCACAGGAACTTGGTTTATGCCACTTTCCTTATATTTTCCTGTGTGGTCTAAAATTGTGGCCTGCCCCACGATGAACAAGCCTTGTGGGAATTCACCTGATCAATATACAATTCAACTCATCGCAAATAGGTTAACACAGAGCGAACTAGGTCATATGCTCTTGAAATCCCCTGACGGATGGAAAACTAAGTAGCTTTCGGGAAGAAGGGAAAACTTTCCCCCATTATCACTGACTTATGTCTCTGGGCAGATATTATTATTGCTTCCGTAATTTTTATTGTTTGTATATTCGCTACTGCTGCTGCTGCTACTCCTGCTAGTCTTAATCCTATTCCTGCTACTCACACCACTCCTACTTCTACTCCTATATTCAATTAAATAATCACACGTACTCTCAGATTTAATTGCAATGAACACCATTAGTGTCAAATTTAAACTTTATGGCGGGTGGACAATTTATCTATCATCCGGAAAGCGGCAACTTTTGTTAACGGCGAGCGTGCGTCTCAAACGCTGGTTAATGGAGCAACGGTGATTCGACAAACCACAGACTATTAGTGTAAAACATTATTAAATATAAGCAGTACATGTATGTATGTATGTATGTGTGTGTATGTATTCTAGAGCTAGGCGCATTCCCAAGTCCTTTCCGTGCGTCGCCGGCGTTCGGGAAATGCTATGGAATGATAACGGAATCGAAATAGTACATTATGCAACGAGCCTATAATGGTAGTAATTAAGACACAAGTATGTTTGTTTACGAAACGAGCGCAAGCAAGTTTCATAATTTTCATAAGAGCGTCTTAATTACCATTATAGGTAAGTTTCATACGACTTTTTATGCTCGACCATATTTCTAACTTTAAATTATTCAAAAGTTATGTTATGTTATGTTATGTTATGTTATGTTATGTTATGTTATGTTATGTTATGTTATGTTATGTTATGTTATGTTAAGTCAGTAGCGAACTGACCTGAATTGTGAGATGTGCGCAGACGCGAAAGTATTGGTTTTTTCCGAAGCCGAATGTCATTGACCTTGATAGAGAATAAGATGAAGATTAGACTTGATATAACCTGGAAATTGATTTAGAATTGAAAAACGAGATGACAAATTGAATTTATTTGAATATTATTTACAATTAACGCTAATTATTATAGTAACAGAACATAACCTTCTGCGACAGTATTGGATTTCCAGCATCCATGACTTTTCGCTAATTGTCTTTCGATTGCATATCCGAGAATAATCGATACTTGCGGTTTTATAACGGTACAAAGGTGATTTGTCATTGGCTTAACACCTGAACTTTAATGAATAGGTGTACTTTAATGAGGTTCATTAAAGGGCTATTACCAGGTGTATAATTACTACATTTCGGCATGGTCGAGCATAAATAGTTTTATACACTTCCTTTTAAGGGAATTCATCAAGACCCAAAATGAAAAAAAGGATATTTTTATATTTTTTTACACTTTATGGATGTATGGTTCATTCTGCTTAACTAGGTGTTTGATTTATTAAAATATTCGAATATTTACCATTTTAAATATATATATATATATATATATATATATATATATATATATATATATATATATATATATATATATATATTAAATATGAGTGTATTCATGTTTTAGAGAAAAAAATTTACCATTTTTCACAACAACAAAAATATTATCTCAGGAACTAGTTGCCTTAGAAGGCTGTAGTTTGACTTGTTTAGTAGTAAAATTAATGCTTCATAAAGCCTATGTTTCAATATCTTGACTATCCTGATTTACTAAAGAAAATGTTTGAGAGGAAGAACTCAGAATACTAATGAATCGTTCAATAATGTTGTTCGGTACCGAGTCTCAGAAAATGTGTTTGTTGTTATGTCAACGTTGGAACTTAATGTACTAGATGCCGTACGCACATTTTATGATAGATACACTGCAAGAATACAGGTGTGGAATGATGTAGGTATTTAAATAGGATATAATACCTCTAAAAACATGGCGAACTTGGACACATTGCGAATACGGGAGGCAGAGATCGCACTAACAAACACAACCAAAGAGGCAAGATCCAAGAGAAGGAGGGCAGTATTAGGTGAGCAGGATGGATACGAAAATGAGGACTACTAACCGGGGCGTTTTTAAAACATTTTTTCTGTAATAGGTGAGTTTTTATGGAAATTTTCACTTTAAACGTGATTTACTTAAAACTACATTTTTCAACGTAAATGACCCGTTTTCTCAGAAACTGCTAAGGTCATCTGTATTAAATTTTTATCATACATTTCAGATAAAGTTGCCTCGTTTAATTATTAGGCAGCGGCATTCCTTTTAAGATTTGTAGGTCTTTATTGCATGCACCGATAATAAAATGAAAATGCGGCGTTGTCATGTCTTGTTTGTTGCTGCTATATATTAATATAACATGCATATGGGCTAGCTTAATTGCTCAAAGCATGAGTTAATTTGAAGATTATTTATATTATTTAGATTATTTATTTTAAATTAATTATTTAAAGAAATAATTAAATGTTTCTCCATAAGGAAAACCGGAAAGTTTGACTTTTTGTAATAATTCTTTTATTGTTAAGGATTGGCCCTTATTACAAGAACTATATATTTCACGGCGAATGTAATCACACGTAAAACCATCTACTTTATTAAATTTTGTGACTTTGTGTCCACGCTTTTTAGGTGTCTTAGGTCCCTTTTTTACAATTTTACTTACAGTATTTCTATTTAATTTAAGAATTTTAGATGTCTCCGAAATTTTTCCTTGACCTAAATTGTTTTTCAGAACATACGTGTGAGCATTGCACACAAACGTTTGACACTGCTTACATAATTTTGGTCTAGCTTTTGAATTTGAATTGTTATTTAACTCTGATATATTATTATTATTATTATTATTATTATTATTATTATTATTATTATTATTATTATTACCATCGTCGTTATTGACGTTCATGGGTATCGGTTCCGACACTTCACACGCTTCCCATGGCCTCCACATTTTTATTATACACTGAACTGTAATATAATTAATTTTCACTGTGAACTAGAACAAGACACACTGCTAAAATTTGCAACTCTGGTTTATACACTCCGCGTGGAGTATTGGAGCGGCCTTCAAAAGACTTGACGACGACAATGGACAGCGACATAATTAAACTACAAAGCTTCCGTCCTCTTTGACACCGCTAGCCTACTAATTGAACGTGGCTACTTTACCACTGTGATGATGTAGAATTACTTTAATTGAGTTTGCTATAATAGTTTATTTAAAAAAATAAATATCTGATTTTTTTAAGAAAATTTTAGAGGTTTTTAAAAAACCATATCTTTTTCTATTACATATTTTATCATTACATCGAATCAGTGTATTCAGAAGGAATGAATAAATATCCTGTAAAAATATCACATTTCTATACCTAATAATGTACCGAGATAACGGGACATTAATATAGCTGTTTTAACATTGGTGAGATATGGCTTGAGGACTCTCCTTAAAACCGAAATTATTTATTACTGTTTGGTGTGGATAATTATGAATAAAAATTTACTGTATACAGTCTGGGCCAAAACTAGAACTATCCTCAGGCTGGAACGCACAAACTCCATCCAATAGTTAGCAGAAATCATTGTACACAGAACCAGCACTAGAATTACTGTATTTGATGCACATCACTCCCTGATAAATTAACTCGTAGATACTGAATATGTACTGACATTGTCCAGTCGTTCAGGAGAAATTGCTGTACACACAGACAGATGTTATGGTTAAAGCCACTTTTCGGTTATCGGGGATGCTGAAAATTTCAAAATATATTTATACACATTTACAATATTTTCTCCTCATGGCTTATATCTTGTAAATGGCTAATAATGGAGTAAACAAATACGTAATAATTGCGACACGATGAGTGGGATTTCTTAACACAATGATTGGGAATCCCTGAACTAGACGGAAGAGGGGAACACTTTGCAAATCTATTCCATGTAGGAAAGGAATTGATTTTATGTCTACTTTCTTCCTTTATGTTATAAGAAAAAACTTGAATTCAATTCAGATTAAGATTAAACCTGATACTTGCCTACATATGAGATAGTCTAATTACTTTAAAATTGATTCTCTAAATAATGTAAGGCATATTTACCACGTCGCTTGAAGCTGAAGTCTTGAGCCTTACGTCTTGAAGGAAGGAATGACTGATAAATTTTGACCCTCTACGCGAAAGCTCCTTCGATTACATGCGTATGGACACTCATCGTTCTAAAGATATAATTCTGTGATTCACCGAAATATGACGCATTCTCTTGACCCCTCCAGTGCTTTATGGCGCTATAAAGTTGAGTGATTTTTTTTGTGAGAGATTGAGAGAGAGAGACGGGCAGACAGAGAGACAGAAAGAGACGGGGAGAGAATCACATTTTGTCGTGTTGGTTTGTCGGATGCCATGGCATGCATCCTTTGTGGAAGGAAATGTGGATAATAAATTGTCACATTACAATTAAGATACGAACAGACCTAATTACAAGATAAGGTATAGATTAGGAGAGCTGAAGATTAAATGAGTACAAGAGAAAGAGAGAAACTGAGGAAAAATCTGCAAGAGTGAGAACTTCAAACAACAAGTACTGTAAATATAAAAAGTGTCGATGCCTGAAGGCTGAAGATGGTTGTAGACTTGTGCGTCATTTGCATGGGAGCGGGAGAAATAAATCTTTAACGAAACATCACACCTCTAATGTCAACGAAACTATGACTAGAATATAATAAAAGATAAAACAAGCATTACAGATTAATAAAAATACAAAAGATACTGAACGACCACTCAAAAAAGACATGACTTCCAAAATCCATAACTGGCCACTCCTACAATGATTTGGAGAAGAGGACAAAAAGGGAAAAAATAGAAGACACCGGACAGGACAACAGAGTACAGGAGGAGAAGGACAAGAAGGCGATGACGAACTAGGAATGAAAGGACAAGAATAGGACGAAAAAAGAGAAGAAGAAATGTTTAGCAATGTAATAGTCCTCTGCTATTTTTATATATTCATTATTACTATTATTATTAAATTGTTTTAAGGACTTGTAAGGTATCTGTTATGTTCGTGAGTTCGTGGTTATTATCAACTAGCCGTACCCGTGCGCTCCGCTGCATCCGTTAGAAATAAATATAAAGTAATTACATAATTAAAATAGGACATTTGATCCAGGGAACATTCGTGTTTGATAGAAGGATAAATCGTTTATTATGTTACTTAAACTGTATTAAAAAAATTAAAATGCTATCATTTTGATCCAGAAACCACTCATTTGGTCATAAAAATTATTTTAGGAAATACAGGAAACGAATGCCTATCAAGTTTTCTGTGCATAAGAAGCTATTTTAATCTTACCTGTCCTCGATTCACTCAGAAGTTACTGTAATAACATTATAACATTATGTTCATCTAGAGAAACTACACTTTACAATGGTGAATTAATAATTAATTATACAAATCGGTTAATTTAGCTTCCGATATTACTTCATACAAACACAGAAACATTCTCTGTAGGCTACCATATGTTTCATAGCTTTCGATTGTTGTTGTCCAAAGCCCCTTATAGGCGAAGTCATTTGTATTTTATTTCATTACACCGCCTTAGATGGCGTTGTTATTGTAATTTTGAAACTCATTTATCTCATTAAATATCAGTCCTATCAAAATTTTTCAAGGAATAAAACTTATCGGAAATTATTTTTAAAGAAACTTTTGTTATGTAATATTTTTCATGAAAATTAATAATAAGGGAGATATTTCGATTTATTTAATTCAAGCTCCCTTATAACCTCCCTTTTAAATAAAGTATTTTGAATGCCATATAGCCTAAATTCTAAGTTACAACGAACTTAATTTATATTCCAATTTTCATATAAAACGGTTCAGCCATTATCGCGTGAAAAGGTAACAAACATCCAGAGAGACAGACAGACAGACATACAAACAAAAATTTCAAAAAAGCGATTTTCGGTTTCAAGGTGGTTAATTATATATGTTAGGATCAATTACTTTTGGAAAATCGAAAATTACCAGAAACATTTCGGCTACAGATTTATTATTAGTATAGATTAAATGTGTCGCAAATTGGATTTATTCCTGTTATGTTTGAAGTCTGCTAAATGCTCACTGTAACGGGTTCTGAAATTTCTTTTGGTTTGACCTAATTGCTACAACAGATTTTACAATAATTTAATAAGTATATTCCGCTATTGGATCGATTGTTTCGACTCTGTAATTTATTAGGAATAATATTGTTACGCTTTTTAGTTTATTATTTAACGACGCTGTATCAACTACGAGGTATTTAGCGTCGATGAGATTGGTGATAGCGAGATTGTATTTGGCGAGATGAGGCCGAGGATTCGCCATAGATTACCTGGCATTCAACTTACGGTTGGAAAAACCTCGGAAAAAAACCAACCAGGCAATCAGCCCAAGCGGGGATCGAACCCGCGCCCAAGCGCAACTTCAGACCGGCAGGCAAGCGCTATTGTTGTGTTCGCTAAGTGGTTTGGCCATGAGTATCACAAATGGACAAATAAAAAATTAACCATTAGCAACATAACTTTAGAAATATTCGCGAGAAGAATAAAATTATTCAGTCCTGGAACTGCATCGAAATATTCGCTTTCTTAAGATGAATGTAATTCTTCATACAATAATCAGAATAAAAACCCCCATTTCGTACTTTATTGTAAGATAACAAAAGTATTTTTATTTTTATATCTTTGAAGGCGAAATAATATTGTTTTGCTGTTACTAAGAATTCAACGAAATAACATATTTGATATTCGTGAAAATGGTATTCCTGTTCTGCTGTGACATCCTGACCATTCTCCATCATCCCTCGAAATTTCTAGCAATCCTTCACTGGGACGGCGAAATCCGAAGTGAGACAAGTGGCCAACAGGCTTGGAGCTCACATATTCAGTTTTTCACAGCCCCAACTCCCCCCTTGCAAGGACGTGTTTTCACGTACCTTTAAAGATTCTCCTCCCATTTCCCCTCTCTCATTCATTCATTCATTCATTCATTCATTCATTCATTCATTCATTCATTCATTCATTCATTCGTTCGTTCAACCACAGTCCCAGTCGTTACCGGCACGCTAAGGAGATCTTTGCGTTCCCGTGTGCCACACCACTGACAATGTCTGCCGCAGCAGCAGACGAAACGTATGGAAGCAACAGCGCCAACAGACCACGGCCCTTTAGCCCGGATAACATCGATCCATATTTAGAAATAGCGTATAAGAGGGTCTTAGACTATAAGGGCCCTATTCATAGACATTCTTAGCGCGGACTTTCGGTGGATGATCAGCGAACTAACGTTTTTCGTATTCATAAACAAGTGTTAGCGATATGATATGATGTATGATGTATGATATATGATGTATGATATATGATGTATGATATATGATACGATATATGATACGATATATGATACGAGATATGATATTATATGATATGATATGATATGATATGATATGATATGATATGATATGATATGATATGATAGGATAGGATAGGATAGGATAGGATACGATACGATACGATATGATATATGATATGATATGATATGATATGATATGATATGATATGATATGATATGATATGATATGATATGATATATGATATGATATGATATGATATGATATGATATGATATGATATGATATATGATATGATATGATATGATATGATATGATATGATATGATATGATATGATATGATATGATATGGTATGATAGGATAGGATAGGATAGGATAGGATAGGATAGGATACGATACGATATGATATGATATATGATATGATATGATATATGATATGAATCCTGTTTAGCACGCTCGTAGCGCGGGCTAGCGAAATGTCTATGAATAGCACCCTAAATGTTTAGTTTAAATGTAGTTCTGTTTATAAGTATGAATAAGGATGTAATTATTTATCTTATTAGAACTGTTGTATCAGTGAAGCGTGGTGAGTCAGTGAAGTTACAGTTTTACAGTGTAGTGAATAGTTTCGATCAGTGATAATTTATAGTGTCAATGAAATGTGTTCTATAGTGTCAGTAAAATGTGTTATATAGTGTCAGTGAAATGTGTTCTAAAGTGTCAGTGAAATGCGTCATATTGCCAGTACAGTGAGTGAGACGAGAGTAAAGTGAAAGATTATTACCAGGGAACGGATTTATATGGACTAAAAATATATGAAATATGTAAATATATATGTAGTTATTTTTACCAAAATATGGAATTAAATATGGATTTTTACCAAAATATGGAATTAAATATGGACTTAAAATTATAAAAAAATGACTATGTACGTTAAATATTGGTACATTTTAATCAAACTAAACAAAAAATATAATGGACGTACCTTATCTTCCAATGTAGTTTCAACAAAACACAATTTTTATTGTCTGTTACCATAACAATAGGTTACAAACATTTCTTTCAAGTGCTGAAAAGTGAATCTTCTTCTATTGTCTCTGAGGATAGATTTATACTGACTAAAAGAGCGTTCGACGTCACAAGAAGTAACTGGTACATAATTCAATTTCACAATGTCTGCTGGGGATAAGTCCAAGTTAATCTTCACTGTTGATTCACCACTCATCACAGCAACAACCTTTTGTAGTTCTTCATATCCAGGGTTTTTTGAAAGTACAGTGTCCACCTTAGCTCTTACTGCATCTGCAACTTTACCTCTACCACGATTCAGTTGTTCCACAGTACTATTTATAATTTCAAAACTTTCAGATAGTGAAAGGTGCCTATTTTGGAGACTTTTGAGCGTTTTTATGATGCATGAAAATGTATGCTGAATGTGAGCTAAGTCATTCTTCACACTTATGTCACAGGTAACTGTTTTCGCAGTATCAATTGAGACTGCATCTTCAGAGTCCAATGCAAGGAGAACATTGTTAATAGAGTCTATATGTTCGGCATAATATTCAACTGCTTCTAGCCATGTACCCCATCTAGTTAAAATTGGCTTTGGTGGCAATGGAATTTCAGGGTACATTTCTTTCAACACGTTAACTCTACTGGGAGCTTTGAGAAATACTTTTTTCACTGATGAAATCAACAAATCTACTTTAGGGAAATTGTCTCTGACCACTTCTGCCACACGATGAAATGCATGCGCCACACAAGTAAAATGAGTCAATTTAGGATATACAACAGATAATGCTTGTCCAGCTTTGACCATATAAGGGGCAGCATCGCTAATAAAGAATAACACATTATCGTACATAATACCCTTTGGCCACAGGATACCCATAGCTTCGTTGAACAGTTTAACTATAGTTTTGTTATTGCACTTTTCTAGAACATCACAATGTAAAAGAATTCGTTCAGAATATTGTTCACTTAACAAACCGATAACTACATTACCAACAAGTCTACCTTCTTTGTCGGGAGTCTCATCAATGGAAACCCAAATTGAACTATCTTTAATTTCATCTCTTATCTTCTGTATTGTCTCATCGTAGATGGATGGAGCATACGTCTTCCTAAGTGTTGACTCATCCGGGATTGTATGTTGAGTATATTTTTCAAGGAATTCCCTGAAGACCTTATTCTTTAGTTTGTAGAGAGGAATATCAGCAGAGATGAGAGAACGGCACAGGTCGATGTTAAACTCAGATCTTACATTCGATGTTGTTGGTTGTGTTAAAAACAATTGTCTCTGCTTGGAATTTAGTTGTTTGTTGGCCTGATGTTTACTAGTTGTAATGTGTTGTTGCACCAGGAACTTTTGTGTAGATGATACTGCACACTGACACAAATTACAAAATAATATTTTATTGTCAGTTGATAAACCATCTTCTTTAAATTCTGAAATGTAACTTGTTAGTTTTGATTTTAAATTGACTGAATGACGTACTTTTGGCATATTTACCGTCTTTATAGTATGATTTACAAAACTGAACCTATGTGTACTCTGACTGGCATTTAACTGTTGAGCTGCACAACTGAAGTCTGTTAAAAATTTTAAATTAAATTAATACAGTTTTGTAACTTACTTTCCCATTGTTGATAGGACTGCTAATTTTCAAATAACTCTGATGTTAAAGGGATTACTGAACATGTGTTTAAATCTCTATTGTTGAAATGTATTTTTAAAAGTTAATGGAATTTTGTTTTGTTTTATTGTTAAACCTAATATAATATGGACTGTTTTATATGAAATATGGAAAATATATGGAAATTAACGAAAATATGTACTAAACTCTAAAATATGGAAAAATATGGAAAATAAAAGTAGGATTTTTCAACCCTACACATTGTGAAACATAAAGATAATGCAAAATATAAATTATATTAGCTTTATAAGTAAATATGTATTTACATATAAATCCTTTCCCTGATTATTACCAATGTGAAACTTATGTAGGGCCTATACATATGTAGGTTGTAATGTAAAATTAGGTTCACTTATTAATTAGGTTATTTTATGTATTATTAATTGTAATTATTGTGTATTCTTATTGCATTGTGTATATAATTGTATTGTGTATTGTATAATTGTATTGTGTATTATAACTTTATTTTGTATTGTTTATATTGTATATACCACTGCCACCGGGTGCATGCCCACTTGCAGTGTAAATAAATACATACATACATACATACATACATACATACATACATACATACATACATACATACATACATACATCATAATCATCACCCTCATCAACACCATAATTCATTACGAATGTAATGTAGATACTGTGATATACTTTAAATCAGCGGTAATCAACTGGCGATCCACGGGCTGGATCCGGCCCGCGACCTGGTTTATTCCGGCCTCCGGGAGTCTGAGGTTTAGTTTTCAAAAGCACTTTGCTACTGCACCAACATAGTACTGGTATACAGTTTTTATTATCAGCACGGTTCATAATAGTTTACATGTTTCGCAGTAGACTATTTACGTTCTCACAAGCATTTAACAGAAAAAAGATCATCTTCTGTGGACCTCTGGAAAAAGAACTAAGGAAGAGACTAGTGAAGAGCTTTGTGTGGAGTGTTCCATTGTATGGGGCAGAAACATTTGTTATTCTAGATTTAATTTGTAATTCAGTAAATATAAAATATTCGTTGTTTCTCTATGATAAATTATCTAGCTTTAATTATTCAGGTAATCTTTTCGTACTTTGATTTTATTCTAATTGTAAATTTAATACTAATTGTAATGTTATTTGTAATTGTAATTGTAAATCTAATACTAATTGTAATTTTATTGTTGATATTGTAGTTGGAATCTCCTGGTAGAGGGGCAGAGAAGGCCTGACGGCCTTATCTCTACCAGGTTAAACAAATAAATACTAAATACTAAATAAACATGGAAATTACGACGAAGTGAAGAGAAGCGAATAGAAGCATTTGAAATGTGGACATGAAGAAGAATGGAACGTGTGAAGTGGACAGACAGAGTAAGAAATAATTGTTTAAAAATTGTGTGTCATAATTATATTTATAACGGTAATTCTATAGTATTTATAAATAAACTGGGTTAATTGATGAAAATGGTTATTTATTTATTTATTACTTTATTAATTAATTAATTGTATTATTAGTTAATTAATTTGCTAATTAATTAATTCGTGAATTAATCGATTAATTCGTGAATTAATTTTATGTTAATTAATGTGTTAATTAATTAATTAATTTGATAATTAATTGATTTGTTTATTAATTTATTAATTTATTAACTTATTAATTTATTACTTTATTAATTTATTACTTTATTAATTTATCAATTTATTAATTTATTAACTTATTAATTTATTAATTTATTATTTTATTAATTTATTAGTTTCTTTATTTATTTATTTATTTATTTATTATTTATTATGTTATTAATTTATTAATTTAAAATTTAATTTATTTATTTTAATAACATTTGAAACATCTTTGACAAGAATAACATAATCAAAATCTACCATTCTTTATTTCAATTCGTCCTCAAAGCATCGTAATTTTTATCAACAGGTCGGTTCATTTCTATGCAAAGCTGTTAAGGAATTCTTCCGGCGTGCTTTGCTGAGAAGGCGACAGCACGCCCGCCCGTGTCACTTTCACGTGGCAAGAAGAATTCATCTCTAGTGTGCCAAATTCAGCAGATGTTACTTCAAGATCTACAGGTCGTTAATACCTGTTCTTTTGACACTATCCAAGCTTTCTGAACAACACAACTAGCAAATTTTTAAAATTCGGCCCATTTTTCCCACGTTACATAACCAATTGTGGAGACTTCACACATTATACGTCATTACAATTTTTAAAACCCCCCTGTGGAATGAAAAAAATTCGAACTGAATAAGAAGTCAATTTGGCTTGGAACTCAAAGCTCAAACCAATCTGCGAGTCTTTTCGTCATTTCAACCACTCATTCATTTCATTACACTCTGTTCTAAACTTCGCCATTATTCGCCTCGACCTTACGGTTTGGCTCACAGATGTCGGTAGTGACTAGATGTATAGACCACTTAGTTCATCACAGAATATCCAGAGTGTACGATTGCACTCATAATCACTTGTGATAATGAAGAATTGCTACGATGTCACAGGAGAATCGAAGAACCCAGAGAACATCCTGTGTTGCTGAACCACGGACTTGCCCAAAACAAGTTATACATTCCCGGTGGATCCACCAGGATTTTAACCCAGGTACCCTTGCTTATAAACCAAGCGCGATAGCACTGAGCCACTTTGGCGGTTCATGCATATTACATACATACATACATACATACATACATACATACATACATACATACATACGTACATACATACATACATACTTACATCTATTTTTTTGTGTACATTTTATTCAATTGTCGGTTTCTGGTTTAATTATGTAAATCCTACTTAATTGTAATCTAATACTAATATGTATACTAATGTGTTTATTTTATTTTTACTATGTACATTTTTTTTATTGAATTTCGGCTTCTGTTTTTATGTGATTCGTATTTGATTCTAACAACATTAATATGTATTCCACTGTTTATTTTTATTTTATGAGGTAAGTTTTATTTAACTACCTCTTTTGATCTCATTATGTACCTAAATTGTATCAGTATGTAATTACTTAATTCCGATCCAGTTTTATGTTCAACTGTGTAAGCAAGTTTTAATCCTGGTTGAGTGTAAGAGAAGGCCTTAAGGCCTTACTCTGCCAGGTTAAATAAAGCCATTATTATTATTATTATTATTATTATTATTATTATACATACATACATGCATACATACATACATATTCAGTAGAAACTCGATTATCCGGACCTTAGTCATCCGGATCCTCAATTATCCGTTCGTGAAAGCCCATCTCTCTTATTTTTTTACTACTGTACGGTATGTATTCCAGTGGTTTGAAAGGCAAGAAGAGGCAGAAACGGTCCAGCTATTACAGCTGAAAAGGATTCGCGATTTACCCCTCACGAAAAAGGAGAAGACTATCCAGCAAAAGAAAATTAGCGATTTCTTCAAACCGGGCTACATTTCAAGTTTTTAGGCTTCATACTGTAATCTATACTAATAATAAATCTGTAGCCGAAATTTTTCTGGTAATTTTCGATTTTCCAAAAATAATTAGTCCTAACATATATAATTAACCGCCCTGAAACCGAAAATCGTTTTTTTTTAATTTTTGTTTGTATGTCTGTCGGTCTGTCTGTCTGGATGTTTGTTACCTTTTCACGCGATAATGGCTGAACCGATTTATATCAAAATTGGAATATAAATTAAGTTCGTTGTAACTTAGAATTTAGGATATATGGCATTCAAAATATTTTATTTAAAAGGGGGGTCATAAGGGGACTTGAATTAAATAAATCGAAATATCTCCCTTATTATTAATTTTCATGAAAAATATTACATAGCAAAAGTTTCTTTAAAAATAATTTCCGATAAGTTTTATTCCATGCAAAATTTTTATAGGACTGATATTTAATGAGATAAATGAGTTTCAAAATTACAATAACAACGCCATCTAAGACGGTGTAATGAAATAAAAAAACAAATGACTTCGTCTATAACGGGCCTTGGACAACAACAATCGAAAGCTATGAAACATATGGTAGCCTACAGAGAATGTTTCTGTGTTTGTATGAAGTAATATCGGAAGCTAAATTAACCGATTTGTATAATTAATTATTAATTCACCATTGGAAAGTGTAGTTTCTCTAGATGGACATAATGCTATAATGTTATCACAGTAACTTCTGAGTGAATCGAGGACAGATAAGATTAAAATAGCTCCTTATGCACAGAAAACTTGATAGACATTCGTTTCCTGTATTTTCTAAAATAATTGTTATGACCAAATGAGTGTCTCTGGATCAAAATGATCGCATTTTAATTTTTTAATACAATTTAAATTAAGTAACATAATAAACGATTTATCCTTCTACCAAACACGGATGTTCCCTGGATCAAATGTCCTATTTTAATTATGTAATTACTTTATATTTATTTCTAACTGGTCCAGCGGAGCGTACGGGTACGGCTAGTTATTTATAAATGTTTTCTTGTTCAGTATGTTTATTTGATTAATGTTCATATACTATACATGTATTGCAACAAAGTTTCTGTAGCATTTTGAAATTCTTGGTTATATCGTTTTAAAATTTTGAATTCGATTGTCCGGACTTCAGATTATCCGGACTACCTCCGGTCCCAATTAGTCCGGATAATCTAATTTCTACGAGAGACACACACACACACACACACAAACACACGCACGCGCACACACACCATCTGCATAGATAACTATCTTACAATATTTTGTCCTACTTCACTTCAGCATAATCTTTATTACTATTGTATGTGCTTTCCAAAAAATAATTCCACAGTTTCAGATTTACGACTTACTCTTGTGAGACGAATTGTACACTGGCGATCAAAGATACCTGATCCCTATTAACCGATAATTTGTTGGTGTTATTGTGGCTTCTTTAGTTATTACTTCTATGGCGAAGATACTAGTCAGTGTTGCCAATAGTGCATAAATATACCCGCATTATAGAACTTAATATTTCATCTTCCTCTGATGATTGTAAAACAACACTGGGTTTAGCGGGAAATCGGTGACATTGTCAATTTTGAGAATAATTTATACTTAATCTACATTATCACTTTCCCCGACACTTTTTTAACCGGCCCAATAATGGTGACACCTATTGAGAACTTGCAGAACAATTTCAAAGTTGTTTTTTTTTTAATATATCTTCGGTTCTGACTTATCCTGTGGTTAGAAAGTTCGCTTAGGCTACACTATCACAAAATCGCAGAACAGACATCTTCGAAAACCAGTGTACTGACAAAATGTTGAATTTTTATCTTTACAATTTCTTGACATAATAATTTCTTTCCACATCACTATGTTACTGTATGACTTATGAGTAAACAGTTTTGCTACAAATGATATAGCGCTTTTAAAAATAACACGAGTAACCGCCAGTAAGTAGTATAACAAAGTTTTGTGAAATTTTTTTAGAAAAATTTGTTTCAAATAAAATTTATTTTATTTTCAAATGTAGGACTTTCTGCTTTTTTTTTCGATTGGAAATAAATCTCAAATGTGAAGTTACTTGACCTTAAGTATATTTGTCTTCCAATGTAATTATAGCAGGTTAAGAATGACAAATTTGAGGTAGGAAAGTACCAAAGTGAGCCTTCTGTCTTATACGAAGAGGAACTTTGGATTACATTATTTCATGGATACACGTGTATACTGCATGTGAAACATGCCCTTCTTCATGAACGGAAATGAGTAGAGGCAAAAACCTATTACTGCATTGACAGCTTATACAGGCCTAACTTTCAATGTAGACTTTTCGGCATTGGGGAACCAAGAAATCCGTTTTAAGAATGGATTTCATTTTTCCGTTGACTATTTATTTTCTTTATGAACAGTGCTTAAGTTCTCCGCTATATTCCAGATAATTTAATACTTACGTTGAGGATTAGGGTTTTAGTTGTGTAATTATTAATCGTGACTGGTGATTTCCTCTGCTCTTGGGTCTTGACAGGTGATGTAAATGCACGAAACGTTGAAGAGGGCACAAAAGGATAGGATGCAGACGGAATGTTCATTCTCCGACTATTTTATTTTATTTTATTGGGTTATTTTACGACGCTGTATCAACATCTAGGTTATTTAGCGTCTGAATGAAATGAAGGTGGTAATACCGGTGAAATGAGTCCGGGGTCCAGCACCGAAACCCAGCATTTGCTCGTATTGGGTTGAGAGAAAACCCCGGAATAAACCTCAACCAGGTAACTTGTTCCGATCGGGATTCGAACCCGGGCCATCTGGTTTCGCGGCCAGACGCGCTGACCGTTACTGCACAGGTGTGAACAACCTGGTTGAGGTTTTTCCTGTGGTTTTCCCTCAACCCAATATGAGGAAATGCTGGGTAACTATCCATGCTGGACCCCGGACTCATTTCACTGGCATTATCACCTTCACCTCATTCAGACGCTAAATAACCTAAGATGTTGATAAATTGTCATAAAATAAAAAACCTACTAAAAGCAATAAAATTACACCTGTTGCAAGTTCCGGTACGTTAAGGAAATTAAGTCGCAAAAGATAGTTTCAAAATACAAAATTGTCATCACAATCACTGTCCGACATGAACTTCCTAATGTCTTCTTACAAAAACATTAACACGACAAACATTATATGTTGTATAACAAATTACAAAGCTACGGGTGGGATAATACTGATATTTATACAAAATATCACCTCGCATCTCAGGAGTCTCAGAAATACTTCACAGTTGGCCATACTGACTGAACTTGTTGCCCCTGATCGCGGCCTTGAGAGAACTCCAAGTGGCTGTCGGGAACTGCAGATATTTAATGGCCCTTATTCTGCGGTGTCTTACTTGAATTACTAGTTACTTAACATTCATTAAAACTGTAACGGCGCTCTGAACAGTCAAATTTGATGTTTAACTCACCTGTACATGTTGCAGATTTAAGTGGAACAACCTACACAGCAAGAGAAGCAAAAAACGGCATGCAATGCAGGAAACACTAACTCAAATGACGTTTTACTTCAACGACTACCAACCTTCTTCTCATCTTGGCGCATCAAAATATATTTTACGTTTAACAAACTAATAACATTATAATATAAATGTTAGTTACTTTTGTGTTATTTAGTTTAATTTATTAAATGCAATTTCGAATATAAAATAATAGGAATAATTACTGAAAAAATAAACACTCAACAATTATATTTAGACTTAGAATATTCCACGTAAAAAAATGACAGACGAAATGAGGAAATCCCTATGGTTGCGTAACGTCTATACAGGAATTTACGTAATGTAATTAGGATAAATAAATAATATATGCTGTAAGATTTAAGTGTGTCTAATGAACACAAATCAATAAACCATGAATAACAGTCGATATAATAAAATGCTCTTATTGCTTTTTATCCATCTGTATGCGAGTAATATGGCGTGCGGTAGCGTCACGGTTAAGGCGTAACGCTGTAAGTCGGAAGGTCGCGGATTCGATTCCCGATGGGGTCATGGACTTTTCAATTGATCTAATCTTTCCAGCCTCTAACAGAAATGAGTACCAGGGGCATTTCCTTGGGGGGTAAAGGCGGCGGGCACGTAGAACTGACATCCCTACTGCCAATAATGCCGATTGTCTGTAAAGGTGAGAGCCTTAACCTCTCACCAACCCTCTGGGTTATGGGGTTGACTGTTTTATGTGAGTAATACCATACTTGTAATATGAGCTCGTCTCATAACTTCATAAGTAGGCCTAATGTCGATTTTGAAGTTTGGTGTTTAATTACTTTCTTTAGTTGGGCAATCCTATTTACAGCACGTTATGGTTATTATTATGTATTGTAAGCATATGGGAGTCATCAATAAGTTATTAATTTTATTTATTTATTTATTTATGTATTTATTTATTTATTTCATCAATCATTGTTCACGTCATGGCGGATTAGATGTATTCCAGTTCTTAATCCGCCATCACTCTCTATACAAATATAACACAAACTAATACATAATGAACCTATAAGCATCCTCTGTTTACAATAATAATAATAATAATAATAATAATAATAATAATAATAGTTATAATAATAATGGTACACAACTAATAATAAGTATAGCTCCTGTATTTAAAACTCCTACCTTAGCTTTTTCATTTTATGCTCAATCTCTTAAGAATTATTCTGTTAACTTCATTGACTACTCTTCGTAGTTTCTTATCGTGTGACTACTCAACATTTATAATTCCATCTCCGTTAGAGCTTTGACTTTCTCTTCCCATCTAATTTTAACTCTAAAAAGTAATTTTCCTAATTTATGCAGATTGTTGGCGTTTAGGTGACCATTCATTTTTTTATAAGCTACTATAGCGTTTATTTGTAGAAATTTTTTATCCACCCAACTGTTCCTCAAATCATTCGTTGCTTGACACTTTAACGCAATATGCATTGCGTCTTCAGCTAGTCCACACAAAGGACATTTATCCTTCTCTATGTTCCCTCTCTTATTCTTGAGTCTCCAGATACCTAATCTCCACCATGCCATTCCTGTTCTCTCTTCCCTTGAATTCAGTCTAACATATTCTTCCTGTTCCCAAAACTGCTTAACCTCCCTATAGTATTTTCATCAATAAGTTAACACAATGAATATAAAATTGAGGTAATGGAGGTAATAAAGTTTGAGGTTAGAGTCCTAAAGGATTACTGGAAACAAGATTATGCAGCTGCTGCCGCGGCACAAAGAATATGTGAAGTCGAGGGTGAAGGTGTCGTTAATGAGCGGTGTTCCGAGTTTTAATAATGGAGAAGGAGACGTTGAAGATTTACAACTACCTGGAAGATCTAAGGTACCGGTATGTACTATTGAAATACACGCAGAGTTTTGGACGAAATTTTACAACAACATATTCGTAAGTTTGTCAGAAGAACTTGGTGCTTCAAAAGATACAATACATCGCCATGTTGAGACGCTAACAAAACCGTACAAAAGTTGTAGATGACGTGACGAAGACCGAAAGGTGTATGACAATATTTGAAGTGGACAAAGAGAAGTGATCGAAGTGTCCTGGAAGCGGACACAATGTAAAAAATCTCTGTAAATAGTTTCTGAACTTTTCGTGTCCGGATAAAAGTTGCTCCATTACGGGATTAGTCTCGTAAAATCTACTCTTAAAGCAAAAATGCATCGTTCTAAAATAAATTTCGTGTGTGATTCTTCCATTCTATCACCTTTACTTTTTAACTTCGCTCTAGAATATGCCATTAGGAAAGTTCAGGATAACAGGCAGGGTTTGGAATTGAACGGGTTACATCAGCTTCTTGTCTATGCGGATGACGTGAATATGTTAGGAGAAAATCCACAAACGATTAGGGAAAACACGGAAATTTTACTTGAAGCAAGTAAAGCGATCGGTTTGGAAGTAAATCCCGAAAAGACAAAGTATAGGATTATGTCTCGTGACCAGAATATTGTACGAAATGGAAATATAAAAATTGGAGATTTATCCTTCGAAGAGGTGGAAAAATTCAAATATCTTGGAGCAACAGTAACAAATATAAATGACACTCGGGAGGAAATTAAACGCAGAATAAATATGGGAAATGTGTGTTATTATTCGGTTATTATCCAGTCTGCTGTCCAAAAATCTGAAAGTTAGAATTTATAAAACAGTTATATTACCGGTTCTTCTGTATGGTTGTGAAACTTGGACTCTCACTCTGAGAGAGGAACAAAGGTTAAGGGTGTTTGAGAATAAGGTGCTTAGGAAAATATTTGGGACTAAAAGGGATGAAGTTACAGGAGAATGGAGAAAGTTACACAACACAAAACTGCACGCATTGTATTCTTCACCTGACATAATTAGGAACATTAAATCCAGACGTTTGAGATGGGCAGGGCATGTAGCACGTATGTGCGAATCCAGAAATGCATATAGAGTGTTAGTTGGGAGACCGGAGGGAAAAAGACCTTTAGGGAGGCCGAGACGTAGATGGGAGGATAATATTAAAATGGATTTGAGGGAGGTGGGATATGATAATAGAGACTGGATTAATCTTGCACAGGATAGGGACCGCTGGCGGGCTTATGTGAGGGCGGCAATGAACCTTCGGGTTCCTTAAAAGCCATTTGTAAGTAAGTAAGTGTGATTCTTCCATTGCTGTTATTTTTCCATAGAATATTTCACTGCTGTGCAATTTAACTCCATTATGATATAAAATACAGTATATTACGTAGTGGTTTTGCAAGTTGGTCCGCTCTTTGAATTCCCTCCGTTCCTACATAACCTTTGATCCACATTAAACATACTATGTAGATTACAACACTCGCAAATATTTCTCCTAATAACAAGAGAGTTAAGATTGAACTTATCGGGAACTGCATGGAGTGCTACTTGGGAATCGCTAAAGATTTGAACATTACACACATCATCAATATATAATTCCACTGCCTTTCTCAGAGCGAAAATTTCAGCCTGAAAATTTGAGAGCAAGTCTGTATTCTTACAGTCTTACTAATAAACCGTGTATAGTTTTTATACGAGACTTATGCAGAGTTGAGACAGAAAACGTTACTAATAAACCGTGAATAAGCTATGGACGTATAAACAGGCTGTAACTATACAATGGGAATTGCTTTGCAGTAGTTATATACACGAAACCCCTTGTTTAAGCGTTGTATATAGCGAAAAATGGCCGCCCCTCTAACAGCTGTTCGTATCGACTGTCATTTTATGATGATGGTTACCTTGTAACCACAGAAGAACAAACCAAAGATCATAGAATTATTAAAATAATATTCCTGTAGCTTGTACTCTTTGACCA
Source organism: Periplaneta americana (assembly GCF_040183065.1). Taxonomy (NCBI): domain Eukaryota; kingdom Metazoa; phylum Arthropoda; class Insecta; order Blattodea; family Blattidae; genus Periplaneta; species Periplaneta americana. The sequence continues at coordinate 27,408,993 of NC_091117.1, read as the reverse complement.
AAATGTAGTGTGGTAATCGATTAGAGCCAGTTGTACTATCGATATTTAACACGTCACACTAAAGCGCTCTACCGGATGCAATAGAGAACCTCAGATATTCTATTACCTTTCGTAACGAAATAATGACGAAACTATGACGTAGCTGTGTAACAGTTGTACTGTTATACACGACGTATGTAGTGATTATTAGTAAGGAATTTACACACGACTTATAAACGAGCTACTCATTGGATAAGTATAAGACAGTTAAACGTCTGTATATAGAGTTTTTATTAGTAAGACCATTAAAGAATAATTTCATTATAATATCTCCTCCACGTTGTCATGCACAAGCCGTCAGTCCGTAGGCCTAAGTACTCTCGCGTGGTCATGCTATGTAGATTGTCAAATCGAACTGAAACCCTGACCGAGTTACTACGTAAGCACTGGCTGTCTTGGGGAGGAGCAAGTGAGAAAGCATGGGGGGAAGAGAGAGCACTATGCACTATGTACTTGCAGATCCACTCACAGTTTGTCAGACCTGCTAACAAAAGCATTAAAAGGTTGACTAGTTGCCTGCAATGCTAGCTTAATGGAACCTTCCTAGCCGACAGTCGAGGCAAAAATGAAGAATCCGTTATTGTGGTAATACTGGACAGTGGTTCTTCTATTGGTCGCGATGCCCACACACACCTTCTCAGATATTTACGTGGTGATTGGTGACTGAATGACGAGGAGCGAGGGAGAGAAGAAAGAAAGAGAGAGATTCCAGAAGTTGGCGTGTTTTACGGGGTTTCACTTGAAGATGTCAAACTATAGTTACCGAGAAGCACTGCTCTTTACGGGAAGTTATGACTGAAATTTGACCGATTGTGAAAAAAGTTCAATTCTTCTTGCATATAATGTTATCTATTTCGCCATATTTAAGCCACCAACGGACATTTTTAAAGGGATGAGCACAATGTACAATATATTCAAACTTACTAACCACACAATTTACTCGCATTTTCCTGTGTTAAAAAATTCCTTGCAGAAGCATTTTTGTCAAAATTGGTTGAGAATGTTGTAAAATGTACCTGAAACGAAATCCATATTCGATATTTGAATATATTTATATGATTTTTTATCTTCTAATTAAATAAATAACATGTACCTTTAATCATAAAAATTAAATATTTAAACATTTTTATTTGCTACAATATTCGCCACAAATAAAAACCCAGTACAATTCTAGTTGCTAGATATCTGGAGTGATTTGAAAAAAAAAAAAAAGATTTATCAGGTGAAAATTATTATGAAATAGACTTACTGAGAGCTACTATTTATTTAATACGGTAATGTAATTTGTAATATTTTGAGAATTAAGCGACCTAGCAATTAAAACTTGCGTACAGCGTACTTTAGTATATAAAAACTGAATCTTGTGAGACGAAAGTAAGGTTTTCGACTAACGTCGAAGAGTGTTGATTGTGGCTGGAGAAACCATCCGTATATTTTTTATAATGTATTTGGAAGGGAGCACTAGTAGATCTGCAGCCAGGAAGTCAAAAGGAGGAAGCTTTTAATAGGAAAAGGAGCATCTTCTGCAGACCTCTGGAAAAAGAATTAAGAAAGAGACTAGTGAAGTGCTTTGTGTGGTGTGTGGCATTGCATAGGGCAGAAACATGGACATTACGACGAAACGAATAGAAGCATTTCAAATGTTGATATGGAGAAGAATGGAGCTTATGAAGTGGACAGACAGAATAAGAAATGAAGCTGTGTTGGAAAGAGTGGATGAAGAAAGAATTATGCTGAAACTAATCAGGAAGAGAAAAAGGAATTGGTTGGGTCACTGAATGAGAAGAAACTGCCTACTGAAGGATGCACTGGAAGTATTGGTGAACGGGAGAAGAGGTCGGGGCAGAAGAAGATAGCAGATAGACGACATTAAGATATATGGGTTATATGCGGAGACTAAGAGGAAGGCAAAAAAATAGGGTAGATTGAAAAATGCTGGGTTTGCAGTGAAAGACCTGCAGAACATGTATGTACGAGGGAGAGTCAAAAAGTAACCTTAATAATTGTTTTATTAATTGGATATGTACAATAAGAGTACAAACACTTCATCACTTTTCAACATAGTATGTATAACAGAAACGTGGAGTAACGGTCAGTGCATCTGGCCGCAAAACCAGGTGGCCCGGGTTCGAATCCCGGTCGGGACAAGTTACCTGGTTGAGGTTTATCCGGGGTTTTCCCTCAACCTAATACGAGCAAATGCTGGGTAACTTTCGGTGCTGAACCCTGGACTCATTTCACCGGCATTATCACCTTCATATCATTCAGACGCTAAATAACCTGAGATTTTCAAATTTTCAAATTCAAATTCAAATTTATTCACAATTTACATTTGAAATGATACATATGAATATATACCCGAAATGAGCATATGCTCGTGCTCGGGTACAGTCCAGTAGTCTACATAAATTTTAAAGAGATCAATAATAAAGTTGATGTTAGAAATAATAATAATAATAATAATAATAATAATAATAATAATAGAATATCCGTGACGGAAATGATACAAAGATAGCAATACAAATTAATTCATTAATAATAATAATAATAATAATAATAATAATAATAATAATAATAGTAATGAAACAAAAATATTTACAATAATAAAATAAATACTAAGACGGATGAAATAAAATATAAAACCACTAGCGAGAGTTAACACAACTTAAATAAGCATATAATAAGCAGGAAAAAAAAAATGACGAACTCGAAAATCAACAGGAAAGTTCGATGTATCGCAGACGACAGCAACCGCCGTATTGACATTGTGCTATGCATTATTGGTAGTGGGGGGGGGGCCGAAGGTCTACCTAACTGCCGTTCTCTTCGAATCTTCTCGTACAATCATGGGAAGTTAATGCTGAAAAACAAAATGTCTACGAGTCAATCTGTTCATTATTACCAGGATAAATACAAATAATACTGAAATATATTAATCAAGTTTCAGTTATAGATCTCCCCTTTTGTGCAAGAGGTATCATATCAAAATATTTTATGAATGGCGGGGAAAATATAAATTTCAATAACTCTCTAGTGACAGAGATAGCGACAAGTACAATCAAGTGTATCTGTGGCGATGCTAAGAAATCATTTATTGGAGATATACACTGTTATTAATTAAGAAAATGAGATGTTGATACAGCGTCGTAAAATAACCCAATAAAATAAAAAAATATAACAGAAACAGTTGCATTGAAAGTAAAGTCTGTGTGATGTATCTTGTCTCACTGTGAAAAGAGAGAGAAAGGAGATATGTCTTACCTTTTCTGTATTGTTATGGCGATGGGGGAGTGGAGCAATGCCGTCCATCCATCCAGTGGCGGAAGGGAATAGTTTATACATTAACAAAATATCTCTCTTCGAACTGTGTAGTTCCGTCACTGAGCTTGTCTTTCAAGAAATTGAGTTCCGGTAGCCTGTACAATAACAAGGTTTTGAAAGGAATCCTGAAAATTTACAACCCTCCTATATTTTCCACCCTCATTTGAAGGGACTTGGTTTTATTGCTACTGAGACAAGATAAACCTTACCAGGTATAGTAGAGACTATGTTGAAAAGTGATGAAGTGTTTTTGGTCTTGCTGTACACATTCAATTAATAAAACAATTATTAAGATTACTTTCGACTCTCCCTTGTATGTGTGTGTATGTATATGTATGTGTGTATGTATGTATATATGTATGTATGTACGTACAGTATGTACGTTTGTACGAATGTACGTGTTACGTGTGTACGTGTATGTATGTATGTACGTATATATGTATGTATGTACGTATATATGTATGTATGAATGTATGCATGCATGGATGTATGTATGAATGTATGTATGTACGTACGAATGTACGTGTTACGTGTGTACGTGTATGTATGTATGTATGTATGTACGTATGTATGAATGTATGCATGCATGCATGTATGTATGTATGTATGTATGCATGCATGCATGTATGTATGTACGTATATACGTATGTACGCATATATGTATGTATGTACGTATGTACGTATATATGTATGTATATATATGAATGTATGCATGCATGCATGTATGTATGTACGTATGTACGAATGTACGTGTTACGTGTGTACGTGTACGTATATATGTATGTATGAATGTATGCATGCATGCATGTATGTATGTACGTATATATGTATGTATGTATGTATGTATGCATGCATGCATGCATGTATGTACGTATGTACGCATATATATGTATGTACGTATGTACGCATATATGTATGTACGTATGTACGTATATATGTATGAATGTATGTATGTACGTACGAATGTACGTGTTACGTGTGTACGTGTATGTATGTATGTATGTACGTATGTATGAATGTATGCATGCATGCATGTATGTATGTATGCATGCATGCATGTATGTATGTACGTATATACGTATGTATGTATGTACGTATGTACGCATATATGTATGTATGTACGTATGTACGCATATATGTATGTACGTATATATGTATGTATATATATGAATGTATGCATGCATGCATGTATGTATGTACGTATGTACGAATGTACGTGTTACGTGTGTACGTGTACGTATATATGTATGTATGAATGTATGCATGCATGCATGTATGTATGTACGTATATATGTATGTATGTATGTATGCATGCATGCATGCATGTATGTACGTATGTACGCATATATATGTATGTACGTATGTACGCATATATGTATGTACGTATGTACGTATATATGTATGTATGTATATATGTGTGTAGGTAGGTATGTATGTACGTATATATGTATGTATGTATGTACGTATGTACGTATATATGTATGTATGTATGTATGTTTGTATGTTTGTATGTATGTATGTATGTACTCTCGAGCTATGCACATTTCCAAGTCTCCTCCGTGCGTTGCCGGCGTTCGGGAAATGCTATGGAATGATAACGGAATCGAGGTCGGACGGAATGACATTGGTGCCTAACGTGAGGAAACGAGAAAAACCCGAAAAAACCACAACTGCGATCTTTTCCGCCACAAGTGTCACTATGGGTTTTCCAAATGAAAAGTTCCAGGCCCGATCGGGACTCGATCCCGGACCGCTCGCGTAGCAGGGCGAAGGTCTGATCACTCAGGCACCGCAGACCTAACCGGAGCCCTTGAAATTACCAGACACAGTTGCTCATTTTAGCACCTTCCTTAGATGGAAAGTAAAAACATCGCTGTTAATAATGAGTTTCAGATCACTGATTCCGTTACGTTCCATTGCATTTGATCGGCAGTTGCAGAAGGTACAGAAGAAATTCAAGAAGATATCGCTGAAGAAATGTGATGGATACAGCGACCTCAAAAGAAACCGCTGATTTCTTATTTTACAAGGAAAGATTTAGTACGTAGCTAACGAGTTCACAGGGAAGAAAGAAAAGAGTGTAGTGCGTAACCCTTCAACATTTTTATCAATTATTATGAGTATGACGACGGAAACAACTGTGATAAGGGACGTCATTTTCAGACACTGATAGCCGTAGTACTATCACAAGACTATTACTCTTAATATTATGATAACAGCAAAGATATGAGTTAGCTTACTCTAGCCACTCAAATGACTCCTAGTATATGCACTGTTACGCGAATAATCTTTGTAAAGATTAATTTTAGGTGCTACATCAGTGAAAGTTACCATTTGTTATTACTAGAGGAAAATTCACTCCGGCGCCTAGGATAGAACCCAGGATCTCCAGTTCTATGCACTATCTGCTCTAACCACTGAGCTACGCCGAAGTTCAACCCACCGCACCGTATCAAATCTTTCTCCTTTGGTTCTTTTCCCTTGGTGGCCGGCGAGCCGCCAAGTCACTCAAATGAGTGCGCTGCTTGTGTGATGACTAGGGCTAGGATTTTGATGACCTATAAATCATGAAAAAAGTCCTAAAAACAATGCATTTATGACCTAAAAATCTTTCAAAAATGCCCTTAAAAATGCCCTAAAAACTGATCTTACATAATTGGCTTAGAAGGAAAAGAGGTTTTGTACTACTTAATATTTAGCATAGTAATTAAATTAAATTCTAGTACCAACATTTAAGTTTATTTAATTTTACATACATCTAATTTTTTCTAAGTAGTACACTTCAATTAAAATTATTTTACCTGATGTAGTTTTCATGTATTAAAGTCCATCACAAGGCCACTCTTATCCGGAACTAGCAGGTATAGAGGAGTCTATATTGAAGGGGTGGTTGGACTGATCCATTACATGGGGTGTACTACGTTAAAATGGCAATATTTGTGTAGAAAAACGATTAAAATATTATACAAAATAATGGGTATTAATGGACAAAATATGTAGAGAAAATATCAAAGGAAATAAACATTATTTTACATTAATAATGGGGGTTTATGGCCGAAATTAAAGAAAATGCCTAAAAAATGACCGAATAAACAAAAGATGCTCTTACGAGCCGAAACAGACGAAAAATGCAAGAAAAAAAAATGCCCTAACAAATATGTCTTAAAACACTCAGTTTATCAAATAACATATAAATACTAAAGTAGCTATGTTTCTGGCTTACTAGAAAAAAGATGCAATTTCATGACTGTTGACTTAATAAACATAATATGTCAACATTTAAGTCGAACATGGAGTAAGGCCACTAAGGGAAAAGAACCAAAGGAGAAAGATTCGATCCGGTGCGGTGGGTTGAACTTCGGCGTAGCTCAGTGGTTAGAGCACTCAGTGCGTAGAAGGGTCCCGCGTTCGATCCTCGGCGCCGGAGCGAATTTCTCTCTATTAATAAAAAATGTTGTGATAACATCATACTGAGTATGTATACTGCACATAGTATATATAACAGAAATCTGTAGAGCAACAGTAGATTCCTGTCCGCTTTAAAGATGGCGACTGCCGTTTTCCTTCCCTATATAAAGTTAACGAACTAGTAGATTTGAAATCTTTGCGAAAATATGTCAGCTATGTAGTCATCCAATCAACCTTGTTGTAAGCTGCGTAGAGAGAATTGTGAAGGGCGTCACTTTCATACAGTTATATTAATGACAGTATTGGGAAGGAATTCGCAGGCGGGAGAGAGCGCGGTTTGGATGTGTCACCCATTTGGTGCACGTGCTGCAGCTTGCGTGTGACTGGGACGTCACTTCAGATTTTGGCTTGCATCGATATCAAATCATTGGAAATAGATATAGTAAAAATTAAATTCAAAAGCAGTGGACATATTCCGTAGTTTATTTCTATTTTTCAAAGTAATGCGAAATAAATGCGTGTTATTATTATTATTATTATTATTATTATTACTATTTTACTATTTGGCAGAATATCTGTCGCGAGATAGAGAAAATGGAAAAGATGTCAAAGTCATTGAAACTCTGATATATATATATATATATATATATATATACATAAACTTACAAATGGCTTTTAAGGAACCCGGAGGTTCATTGCCGCCCTCACATACAGTAAGTCCGCCATCGGTTCCTATCCTGTGCAAGATTAATTCAGTCTCTATCATCATATCCCACCTCCCTCAAATCCATTTTAATATTATCCTCCCATCTACGTCTCGGCCTCCCCAAAGGTCTTTTTCCCTCCGGTCTCCCAACTAACACTCTATATGCACTTCTGCTACATGCCCAGCCCATCTCAAACATCTGGATTTAATGTTCCTAACTATGTCAGGTGAAGAATACAATGCTTACAGTTCAGCGTTGCGTAACTTTCTCCATTCTCCTGTAACTTCATCCCTCTTAGACACAAATATTTTCCTAAGAACCTTATTCTCAAACACCCTTAATCTCTGTTCCTCTCGCAAAGTAAGAATCCAAGTTTCACAACCATACAGAACAACCGGCAAAATAACTGTTTTATAAATTCCAACTTTCAGATGTCGTTGACAGCAGACTAGATGACAAAAGCTTCTCAACCGAATAATAGCAGGCATTTCCCATATTTATTCTGCGTTTAATTTCCTCCCGAGTGTCATTTATATTTGTTACTGTTGCTCCAAGGTATTTGAATTTTTCCACCCCTTCGAAGAAAAAGTCTCCAATTTTTATAGTTCCATTTCGTACAATATTCTGGTCACGAGACATAATCATATACTTTGACTTTTCGGGATTTACTTCCAAACCTATCGCTTTACTCGCTTCAAGTAAAATTTCCGTGTTTTCCCTAATCGTTTGTGGATTTTCTCCTATCATATTCACGTCATCCGCATAGACAAGAAGCTGATGTAACCCGTTCAATTCCAAACCCTGTCTGTTATCCTGAACTTTCCTAATGGCATATTCTAGAGCGAAGTTACAAAGTAAAGGTGACAGTGCATCTCCCTGCTTTAGCCCGTAGTGAATTGGAAAAGCATCAGATAGAAACTGACCTACTAGGCCTATATGGACTCTGCTGTAAGTTTCACTGAGGCACATTTTAATTAATCGAACTAGTTTCTTGGGAATACCAAATTTAATAAGAATATTATATAAAACTTCTCTCTTAACCGAGTCATATGCCTTTTTGAAATCTATGAATAAATGATATATTGTATCCTTATACTCCCATTTTTTCTCCAATATCTGTCGAATACAAAAAATTTGATCAATAGTCGATTTATTACGCCTAAAACCGCACTTCATCTACGTACGGAGTTAATCTTCTCAAAAGAACATTGCACAAAATTTTGTACGATGTCAATATATATATAGAACACTTAAATATTTAAACTAATATTAACTCTTTTCTAGATATACCTACTGATGTAATTGTTTTCGTATTTTTACTAACGATATAAGCAGTATAACGCAAATAAAATAACAAAATGAATATTTTTTTCTGGGATAACTATCCAGTTTTGACCCTATGTTGTATGGACATTTTTTTGATCCTGTAGACCGTCCCCGACGACTGTGAAAAGAACGGCACTTATAACCCTTACATCCTGTATACTTACTGTAATTTTTTTACTTTTAGGTCATGAAAATCTGAGCCATAATTATGAAATAAAGTAAATTACACAGAGAGAATTCTTCGTTTCCGATATGAAGAATTCGCGAATATCCGTTTCGACTGATTCTATGATTTGGAAAGTTCTTCTACGAAGGAAGTGAGCTATGGGTGAAATAGAAAAATGATAATCCGAAGGCGTAAGATCAGGTCTAGTTGGATATCTGTTTCAGTTAATTCCAACTTAAATGATAAGACATCGTAATATATTCACCTCTATTTTCAATGTTGAAATGTTGTGGCCACAAATTACGAGTAAATGAGTAACTTGTGCAGCCTATACGAAATTTTTATTTTTGTGGATTGAATATTATAGAAATTTGGAATATTTATGTTGATGCGGGCGGTTTATATAGGAATGAAAAAGTGATGTCACATTAAAAATATGATAACCAGCCCTTTATAAATTATTACTATCAGATGAAGTGAGAATTTTTATGTTAAATTTAAGACAGAAAGTGGAAATAACACTTATCAGGTCAAGACTGAATGCAGAAGGTTCGCTCTTCAAGTGAGGATTGCAATGAAGGTCTGAACAGAAAGCATGTCGCATCGTAGCTTGTCTTTTGTTTTGTAATCTGCATAATTATCTGAAAAGCTTTACTCTTGGTAAAGGTTAAAGCGATTTCTTCGTGATGCTTTACAGTAAAATTGTTCTGGAGAAACTGTATTTCCGCTACGTAGTTACGATTGACTAAGGTCAAAATACGAAGATGTACTAATTTAATGTCCTCGTACACATCGTGTGCGCTTTATTGCTTAGCCTATACGTACAGAACCACGTACAAAGAAATGAACTTACAGATGGAAAACCCCACCATAACATAGCTGGTACAAAGCAGAAAGAACGCAGAAGAATCAACCAGTACAACATAACAGAAAGTCGTTCTTGGTGATCTTGCGGTTACCATGTTGGCAGTCGGTTCCTGAGCTCCCGGTTTCAAACCTCGCTAAGGGCAATAAAATTCTTAGTACGGCCACATTCTAGTATATACAGTCACGAAGCTTGAGTTGTGAGGGTGCTAGGAACAATAGACTGTGTCGGTACTATTTCGCATAATCTGTAATGAGACGATATTAGCGATCCTAGTGGTTAGCAACTATCTATGGATGCATATTTACTACGTATTGAGCTTCGTGACTGTATATACTAGACTGCGGTACGGCTTCGTGAAAGAGGGAAGCAAAGCTGTGGATTCTATGTCGTAGGAACTCTGTCCTAAATAGAGGACTTCAGGCAAAACTTGACAATTTTTTGTCCACATTTACTTTCGACGCTGAATAACCTCTGCAGATAAAAGCGTAATTAAATAGATTATGATTACTGCTGCTGCTACTACTACTACTACTACTACTACTACCACCGAATTGAATTTGGGGAGGGGACACTACGACCAAGCTCTGGAACCTTGAACATTTATTACGTGTACCCTCGAGCTAGGCGTATTCTAAAACACACCGGCTGATTACACTGAGGTTCGCTGCACATCCAGGTTTCGAGCAGGAAATCTTACTCGTCTCTAGGCCAGCACCCTCCGACGTTTCGGGAGTTAGATCTACTCTCCTATTCAGGTGTTTTTCATGATACTCATAGTTTTTGTTATTTTTATTTTGAGATGGTTAAACATTAGTCCAGTCCGCTAACAACTCGGTGGTCTAGTGGTTAAAGTACTGGATTAATGTTAAAGAGTTTCAGGCTTAAATCCTTGCTTCCGCTAACCTCATGGAAATTACAAAAAAAAAAGTGTCAGTATCACGAAAAGAGCTAAAGACGAGAGCAAATCCAAGTCTCGAAACGTCGTATATTTATAATGTAGATCAGGCAATGATCGCTGTCCAAAATTTAATTTGTTTAGGAGTTTTGTAATATTATCTTAAATTTTGTAGAATTTAAAATCTATTATTTTTACGCGTCAGTTGTTTTGTTTCGTATACCTGTCACACCTAGTGTTTGTAATAATATTAATTATTGTAAAATTAATTAAACAAGTTATAAAAATACTAAATATGTCTGACAGGTATAAATAGAGCGTGTTTTGTCATAATTCCACATTCCTTTCACCCATCTATATGGACCTAGTCACCCGCACGACGTCGCGTCGGTCGAATAGGACCATGCAGTATGTCGACTTGATTCAAAACAGCATTTAATATTTGAAAGCAACGAATTTAAGTTTAATATGGGAGATAGAGGAAGAAACAGGCTGCCTGACTAGAGTATAGTTGAAACTGAGTAACTTAACTGGTTCGCGTTGCAGACAATTTTCCATTTAGTGGTCTATTTGCCCTCTCTTACACTTCATATAAGATAGCTGAGTAACTATGAGTCATTTAAACTTGAATTAGTTCAAATATATAGCCTAAGGAACAGTAAGACTTCAATTATACCGTAGAGTCTAGAATGGATATACCTATAATTATGAACTTAATTAACAATCAGTTTTCAAAGTGATAGCTTCCTATATCCGTGGCCATAGTCATTATCTTATTTCAGTAATTGAACTTTTTGACCCTTTCTATCTCTGTGGCGATTAGTCAGCATGGCATTCTCACATGGAGAGTTTGTTTATTTTTTTATTTCATTGGGTTATTTTAAGACGCTGTATCAACATCTAGGTTATTTAGCGTCTGAATGATATGAAGGTGATAATGCCGGTGAAATGAGTCCGGGGTCCAACACCGAAAGTTACCCAGCATTTGCTCGTATTGGGTTGAGGGAAAACCCCAGAAAAAAACCTCAACCAGATAACTTGTCCCGACCGGGATTCGAACCCGGGCCACCTGGTTTCGCGGCCAGACGCGCTAACCGTTAATCCACAGGTGTGGACGAGAGTTTGTTCGTTGTAATAGAATTTACATGGTGTAAATCACTTGAGAAAAACAACAATATTGCAAATAAATGAAAGAAGTTAAGAAATAAAGACGCAACAAACGGAATAGGAAAAGAATGTAAGTAATTCATTTTATATTCAGTTAATCCTTTGTTATTGTCGAAGTATCGAAGATATAGTCCAAGGATATTGTCAACAGTAATCTCATTAGAGGTTTTGATTTATCTAGAGAAAATCAAAACTCGAGTGGGATTTAAGTGACTGTTACACAATTAGAAGAAAGTATATAAAGATTAGAAGAAATAAAGCACTCTAATACAACAAAATAGATATTAATTGACTTACTAAAATTCTATTTCACTAATGTTAGCTTCACCAAAGCGTTTGAACGGAGCCACTATTTTCAGTTGTCTATCTATGCGATAACCAAATGACGATCGCAAAGCATGTTTTATAGTATCGTAAAGCATTTGCAAACGCGGTACCAATACAAAACTTTTATGCAATGGAGTGGAACATACAAAATTGGTAAAGATTTTTAGGATCAAATTGTTATTTAATACAATTAAATACTCGAAAACTATCATACAAATATTTATATGGGCTCTACAACAATTTAATCAGAATGTAATCGTTTGTACTATAATTATTGTTTACTATATCATTTAACGCTTACAAATGTTGAACTAATTATAGGGGAGACTCGTCTAATTTGGCAATATTTGTATTTTGACACAGTTTGTAGTTACATATGCTGAAATTAAATATTGCTCTATTATGGAATGTGTTTAAACATTAAATCCAATAAACCTCTGAAAGAAAATTCTACAAATTTAAATTACTTTATACATAACACACTAATAAATAACAAATGACATTTTTCAAGATTTGGCACTTCATCAGGATAAATTGGCAATAGTACAGGGGTAATTAGGCAATAGTATTAAAAAGTAAATTTTTCAAAATAAAAACAGTGGTACTAGGTTTATAAGGCTTAATTTACTGGGACAATAAGTCACTAAACATCATAAACACAAAACAAAAGCAAAAAAAAAAGAATCGAATGGATTTTTTCCGACCACTCTTATTAATTATATTGAAAGGTTGTCTTCTAATTTCTTTTTCCGATAGCCCAAACCCAAGTTCTTGCATTTTGATTACATATGTCACCAGTTTTTGCACTTCCTCAACGGTTAGTGCTAGGGGTCGTCCTTTCTTGGAAATGACAACGTCATCGGGTCCTGAGGATGCATACTGAAACCTCTTTAAGTTGTTAAAGGCACATTGTACTTCTTAGAAGCCTTATAAGTCGACCATCCGTCTTTCAAAACACTCCCAACCGCAGCCCGCAAATCAACTTTGGAATATTTTTCAGAATAATGTCCTCGTTCCCTTGTCATATCTGCAACACACCACACACAGTGCTGCATTGAAGACTAAAAATCCCTCATACGTCCCTACTCTTAAATTTTACCATCGAGTACACATTCTTGTTCAAAGAGAGCAGCAATATATCACTATGTATAAAGGAAAATGGCTAATTCACACTACCCTGGAGAAGACATTTTTTGCTAGGAAGAACATAAAACGAGGTAAGACCTGATGAGTTATTAACAGAAAATATTAATTATATAAATGGCTTACCTTATAATATGGAATCTCAGCTTTTGATATACAGTATAATGCACAAACAAACGTAGGTAATGAACAACACTTTCTTTCCGTCTTTGTATACACACGTCCACACAATCACCGCGTTCACAGGGAGTATTCAACACTTGTTTCTATTAGTAACAATATCTGCCACTATAATGCACGGATTCGGATGAAACGAAAACTAAAAGCACAGTCAGATGTTGCACTCTATGAAGGTTTCATTGATCTTCTTAAAACTCTGGAGGAAATTTGGCAATAAAAGAAATACAAGAATATTGCCAAATTTCCCATATTGCCAAATTTTCCGAGTTTCCCCTACATTATATTTGGCTTCTCTATTTGGCTTCTCGTTTTCAAAATTTATCCGCATATCATCAGCTAAGTACAAGATCTCATCATAACAATTTACTCATTATACCCTACCACAAGACATCTTTATATTCTTCATCCTATACAGTTTCAGTTGCTAGAAATTGGAACTCGCTTCCGAGTGATATAAGGGGTTGTTGGACAATAACTTCATTTAGGTCAAAATTACATAAATTCTTACTTAACAGATTAATTGCTGATTAATATTTGTTACTTATAATGAAACTAACATCTGCCCATTCTTATTATTATTATCATTAATTTCTCTAAATAGATTTACAAAACCTCTAATGGCAATTACATTAATATTCTCATTATAGAAATATATATATATATATATATATATATATATTCTACCTGTAACATAGTCCTAGTAAGCTTATATTAAATTAATTTTAATCATTTTACAAGCTATCTCAAATATTAAATTAATTATAATTCATTGAATTAAATTAGCTCATAAATTAAGTTACTACTTTACCTTATAGATTTATCTAATTTAAATAAATGTGTAGTGAAGAATATTGCTGGAGAACCTTTTAAGTGTAGTGTAAATATTGGTAATTTAAATTTATGTATTGTATTGATTAAGGCTGGTTGAGTGGAAGAGAAGGCCTTATGGCCTTAACTCTGTCAGCGAAAATAAAACATTATTATTATTATTATTATTATTATTATTATTATTATTATTATTATTATTATTATTATTATTATATACAATATGCGGCAAAACAAGCAACACTAAAATTATCGCTCATCTGCTGTCCATGTTTCCCCAGAAACCAAGCATTTATTTATTTTGCATATTCAGTGTCGAGGTTAGTGTTGCAATTATGGTTCTCACAGCAGAGGAGAAGGTGTTTATCATCGAGCATTATTTCCGGTCATACGGAGTGGAGCGTCAGAATGGGCCGAGCTTGCACCACGTTAAAGAACAGAACCAGGAGCGATTTAACAATGCGGCACCAAATAACACAACAATGTTAACTGTCGTCGTACGGGATCAGTATTATGTCACCTTGCATGTTATATTGACTTATCTTGATTTTCAGAGTATGTTTCAGTACTTCGCCAATCTTGTATCAAGTTTCTGTTCTTAGCCAGCGTTGATGTCACTACAACGTTCTTGATTGTATATATTTTTTAAAAATAAAATTTACATAAAAGAGAATTATTGGCTATTGGATCGAAGTCCGGCGCTATGGCTCTTTATTAAGATGCGCGTTTCCTAGCTAAGCGGTTCATGGTTCAATTCCAGCCATGGGTGGAGATTTATCTTCATTCCATGGGAGTGCGTGTATCACTCTTGAATTTACTCGTCCTGAGACGTCTCTGAGTTTTACTACACCGTGTTGACCACACGGTTAGGGAGGCCAGCAATGTGAGATAATCTAATGTTGGTCCAGAGATATATCCTACACCACTTTCGCTAAGTCAAAAGGTGAAGGTTAAGTAGATCAAAGACAGAAAATAAGAAAGAAGAAAAGCTTATTTAAACCCGTTTCATTATGATTATAGATTTTTCCCGTTAGTTCACTTAATCAATCTATGGTTATTTTCCCTATCATTTTTTTTTGATTGGTTGATTAATTCATCGATCGATTGAATAATCGAAGTAACGGAAATAAATAATATAATTCATGATCGCAATGAAACAGATTTTGATACACGTTTCTTAGTTTATTTCAATAGCCGATAATTCTGATTTTATGAAAATTTCATTTAGAACCTCTGTACACAGCAATAACGCAATAGTGACTTTAATGCAGGTCAAGCAGAGGAACTCAAGACACTTCACAGTGGAATTTCGGACGACCGCATAATGAGATGTATAATTACACTGAAAGTGAAATGGCTCATTCTACTGGCATGCGATCCATCGTAACACGAATACATTCCCAGTCATTTTGTCCCATATGAAAATAAAGCAGAATGTACCAGCATATGAAGTGTTAATGAGTACATGCAAAACTAACAGCGTTATCAACTTCGCTTTCAATATAGTAGAAGATGAATAAACTATTGTTTTTATGAATAATTATATCTTGACGTGATGATGTTATTTTAACCCTTAACCCCTTCAGGCCTGATGTACATTATAGTGTACATTGTTTCTTTTTTTCTTTTTTGGAATGACTTCGATACTTTGAAATATTTTGAAAAATTTAACGTGATAGAAATGGAGGATATTATTTTTTAAACATTTCTATACCTGAATTAAAAATGAAATTTAAAATTTTGGAGCCCCAGGGGTCAAAATTGTCCCCAAATTTTGACTTTCTGTGAAGACATGATTTGGGAATTTTTGATCCCCAGAATTATTATGTGACCAGTTTTTTTTTCTTTCAATTTTGTTTAATATAAATTCAGCTCTGTAGGGATTTAAGCTGGCAAAACTTCATTTCTCACAGTAGTTTATTAAACAAAAACTGCAAAAATGATGACAACAGAAATGAGGACATTACGAAGTATTGCTGGCGTTACGTTATATGACAGACTGACGAACGATGAGATTAGGGAGAAATGTGAAGAGCAGGATGTGACAAAATGGATCAAGACAAGAAGAAACCGATGGCGGGACCATGTACTAAGGTTGACGGAAGACCGACTCCCGAAAATCGCAATGAAAGGAAAGCTGGACACCCCAAGACCTTTGGGACGACCCCTTAAACGGTGGAAGGAAAGTTGGACACTAACATCGGATTAAGACACCAAAGTTGGAAAATACAGGATTTATCCTAAAACACGAGGGAGAAGAAGAAAAAGAAGAAGAAGTTTATTAAACCGTGTCGGACTGTAAAGAAAACAACTATCGCAATGTCCATATTTTATATGTTGTACAATATTATAGCATTGTGACATTTTGGTTAAATTTAATTTTCCTATCAATTTTTTTTCTATTGTTCTATTAAAATTATGGCATATTATAGCCTATTAACCTGTTGTATCCTATAGGATACAAGTAGTAGCTGCTAATTTACTATAAATTGGCTTAAGAATTTATTATTTACTTTTAGTCATCTGACGATTCAGTTATCTTTGAAATTCAATTAATAAAATTTGATGAAATTCTTTGAAATGTGTAAGCGATCATTAATATACATACAATTTAAAAATAGTATAACTTTTTAAGTAGAGTCGTGGCTTACTCTGTTAGAGGACGGCCTTCCACCGAGGTGACCTATATCAATTCCCGACAGTGGACAAAGCGACTCTGAGGCAGATTTTCTCAGAGTACTTCATTCCGCCACTGCTCCATTATCATTCATACAACATCACTCCCAGCCTGATCAGCCCGCATATAAAAGGGGCTTCACCACTCACTTTTCAAGTGCCGAAAACATGACTGAGGATTATATGACTATATACATAGACACCTACATAATATACAGAGTTGGAGGTGTATACGTGCAAATATTTTAGAGGAAATCGGGGATAGTATACTGAACCACATTATGTAACAAATTTCTCAGTCTTCGAAGTTATATTTTTAGACATGAGAAAATAACATGTTTTTAGGTTAGTTAATACTTCTAGGCGATTTATTTTCTTTACGAACGCCTCACTAGTTACGCGGAAGTATAAGCTTGTGGGGGATGTCTACTGTCCAGGTTACCATGAAGTTCTTTGTGGTGTAACAGGTTATCAAATAAATTTATCGTGTATACAAACACAATCACCTTTTTACATACACATGGGATTACATTCATGATTTATTTTGTACTGTAATACGTTCGAATTTTACACATAACTGTTTATGTTGGAGTATAATAATGATCTCGAAAAACGTGCGTATAGTCTAAACTGACAGGCGTTTCATAGTACTACCATTCATAAAACATTATACTGTAAAATACACGACACATTTTTGGAAAACTATAAGGGCAAGGAAAAAAGTAAATAGGGCGTTATTTCACTTGCATTTTTCTTAAACAAATATAAAAATATTTGTACGTATATCCTTCCAACCCTGCATATTCCTATAACAGTACTAACTTACACATGAAGTTTGCCTAATGTGTGGCACCGGTGCTCACCCGGAATCGTGATAGAAAAATGCATTGCTAAAATGAATTACGTAATCTGGTCCTGCGAATCTGTTTCAATGGTTGGGAAGTTCGAAGATTAATGTATTGAATACAAGTTATCTCCATACTTCAGACGATCGTCCATTCCTAAGGAATGTTTACATTTGTGTCACTCGGATGTTCTGTGATCTATCTTTAGTATCTTTCACGGTGTGAGAAATGCTGAAGACTTGTACTTTCCAGAAAATTTCAAATTCAATCTCTTGCAGATCACAGCATTCTCTGTATATACTTAAAATAATGTGAAAGTAAAAAGAAGTAATTCTGTAATTTAGTCTGGCTTTCTCTGTCTTTGTAGAGGAGTCAGCTCGAATTTCGGAAATTTTATTGTTACTTGCTCTATATTACGTTCGATATACGGATACCAAGAGGTTGGTCTCATGTAGAATACGATTTCGTGCATAGTTTCCCATTCCTACTGCATCAAAGATTAGAATAATTGCAAATTATAATCATCCTAATGAGTCAAAACTCTAAGTTGAACTTGAAATCGCGCCTCGATTGTAAAAAAAAACGACCCTATAGCCTTTCGAAAATGAAACATTTTATCGGAAAAAAATTAAGGAACTAGGGCATGCTTTAGAAGAATTTATGCTTTATCTAGTCATGCCTTGTTAAAATCTCGCACGAAAAGCGTATTAAATTAAGAGCAGGTTGAAATATGTATCGCTTCACAGTTGAGAACGTCGCGGCCTTCCCTTTGGAAAATTAAGAAATTATTCGTCAGAAAACATTATTCAGTCAGTAATCTTATACGGGTGAGAAACTTCATTTCTCACGCTGAGGAACGTTCAAGCTGAAGTGTGTGAAAACTAAATACTGGGAAGAATATTCGGTCCTAACAGATGAACTAATAGTGGAATGGAGAAGGTTATGTAAAGAGCAGAGGTTGGCAACAATAATTTAAAATCTGGAATGGGTCTTTGGTCGGCTTACTGAAGGTATAATTTATTCTTAGAGTACACATGGAAAGGGTGGGATTCTGTTATATAAACCAAAAATTTTGGATATGTAGGCTAGGAGAAGATTTTGTCCAATATTCTTTTGAGAAGATTAACTCCATATGTAGATTAAATTATTGGGGATCATCAGTGTGGTTTTAGGCGTAATAGATCAACTATTGACCAGATATTTTGTATTCGACAGATAATGGAGAAAAAATGGGAGTATAAGGGTACACTGCATCAGATATTCATAGATTTCAAAAAGGCATATTACTCGGTTAAGAGAGAAGTTTTATATGATATTCTAATTGAATTTGGTATTCCCAAGTAACTAGTTCGATTAATTTAAATGTGTCTCAGTGAAACGTACAGCAGAGTTCGTATAGGTCAGTTTCTGTCAGATGCGTTTCCAATTCACTGTGGGCTAAAGCAAGGAGATGCACTATCACCTTTAATTTTTAACTTTGCTCTAGAGTATGCCATTAGGAAAGTCCAGGATAACAGAGAGGGTTTGGAATTGAACGGGTTATATCAGCTGCTTGTCTATGCGGATGACGTGAATATGTTAGGAGAAAATCCACAGACGATTAAGGAAAACACGGGAATTTTACTGGAAGCAAGTAAAGATATAGCTTAGAAAGCATGTTGTAAATATTCAGATTGTCAATGTTAATACAGATAATACAATATAATATTTGTTTTATTCAGTCTTATGACAAATCAATTATTAAAACAATGACTTATATTTCATAACATGTAGTTATTGAGTTTTATACAAAATAAGTTACGAACGTTTTCGCCCATTCAGGCATCTTCAGGTTCAGTGTACAATATCTCATTATTAAACTGTATGATAATTATAATGATAGACGATGAGATGAACTGTTTAAAATCATAATATATATAAAAATGTACAAACATATGCATAATTAAAATGTAATCATGTTACAAGGTCATAAAATAGTAAAAATTGAGAACACGTAGTGTTTTACATTTTAAACTCCATAATACTCAGTGTAGCTCTTGTTTTGTAGATTCAATTCGTCATTTTAATGGAATCTACAAAACAAAGAGCTACACTGAGTATTATGGAGTTTAAAATGTAAAACACTACGTGTTCTCAATTTTTACAATTTTATGACCTTGTAACATGATTACATTTTAATTATGCATATGTTTGTACATTGATATATATATATATATATATATATATATATATATATATATATATATATAATGATTTTAAACAGTTCATCTCATCGTCTACCATTATAATTATCATACAGTTTAATAATGAGATATTGTACTCTGAACCTGAAGATGCCTGAATGGGCGAAAACGTTCGTAACTTATTTTGTATAAAACTCAATGACTACATGTTATGAAATATAAATCATTGTTTTAATAATTGATTTGTCATAAGACTGAATAAAACAAATATTATATTGTATTATCTGTATTAAGTAAAGAGATAATTTTGGAAGTAAATCCCGAAAAGACAAAGTATATGATTATCTCTCGTGACGAGAATATTGTACGAAATGGAAATATAAAAATTGGAAATTTATCTTTTGAAGAGGTGGAGAAGTTCAAATATCTTGGAGCAACAGTAACAAATATAAATGATACTCGGGAGGAAATTAAACACAGAATAAATATGGGAAATGCTTGTTATTATTCGGTTGAGAAGCTTTTATCATCCAGTCTGCTGACAAAAAATCTGAAAGTTAGAATTTATAAAACAGTTATATTACCGGTTGTTCTTTATGGTTGTGAAACTTGGACTCTCACTTTCAGAGAAGAACATAGGTTAAGGGTGTTTGAGAATAAGGTGCTTAGGAAAATATTTGGGGCTAAGAGGGATGACGTTACAGGAGAATGGAGAAAGTTGCACAACACAGGACTGCACGCATTGTATTCTTCACCTGACATAATTAGGAACATTAAATCCAGACGTTTGAGATGGGCAGGGCATGTAGCACGTATGGGCGAATCCAGAAATGCATATAGAGTGTTAGTTGGGAGACCGGAAGGAAAAAGACCTTTAGGGAGGCCGAGACGTAGATGGGAAGATAATATTAAAATAGATTTGAGAGATGTGGGATATGATGATAGAGAATGGATTAATCTAGCTCAGGACAGGGACCAATGGCGGGCTTGTGTGAGGGCGGCAATGAACCTCCGGGTTCCTTAAAAGCCAGTAAGTAAGGCTAGGAGAAGAAAACGCCTACTATGTAATCTATGAATATAGTTTACTGAGTTGATCATAAATCAGGGGAGAAGAAAATTATCAAAATCGATAATAAGATCTTGAATTGAATTAAGTTTTCAAGACCGTTTATTAAACTACGCCCTTCTGATGTAAAAGAGAACACAACAGAGCGAGTGAGACTGAAGTGATCAGGCCTGGTCAAGATATATTGTGTCCGAGAGAAACGAGTTTTAGAGGGCCGAACTGTGTTTTTTTAAACTGTGAACTGATTTAAATAGAGGTGGGAAGAAATCGCACTGGATGAGAATTGGAACTATGAACATTTTCTTCATCCTCATCGTCACAATAACACCATCATCATTATGACATGTGCATTATGTTTTTATGTGCAATTACTGCGCAAATATTTTAATATTTTCTATGTTGCATACCACAATTTTACGATAGTACTTGAAATGATAGGAAACCATGACAGGTGTTCGTAATAGTTCGTAATATGCGCTAATATTGTGTAATGTAAAATTTTTACTATGCATTTTAAAACTTATTTCAATGTCTATCAGGAAATATAAATTTTACTAACGTAAGTTTAATCACCAGTCCACGATGAACTCTTACTTCTATCAATTTAAGCTTCTTTATTTCAAAGAGCTTGTAATAGCTAGTTTCTTCTTATGTGTCTTAGTTATTGCCTCGTTCCATGCAGTATTTCCTTCAGAACTAAACATTTATGCCCATAACTTTTTTTTGTTGAATATTTTCATAATTTTCGCACCGCCACATGAAACTGAAATGGAAGTTAATTATTGTGCTGCAGGCACCTTTGATTCTTCTAGTACACACAACAATGAATAAAAGTTAATTTTGTAATTAATTTCTTTGCATTTTTGCAGAATGTTGCGAAAACGCAACACTAGGCAGATACTGGTTAACACGGATAAGATGTGACCAATAATATTTTGCCTAAAGATCTCTTAGAGACTGAATTTTTTACGCATAGTAAATTAAAAGAAGTAGTGCTTTTGATTTTGCTTTCTATAGTAAGGAAGCCATTCTACGAATATTTATTTTTAGTAGGTTATTTTACGACGCTTTATCAACATCTTAGGTTATTTAGCGTCTGGATGTGATGAAAGTGATAATTCTGGTGAAATGAGTCCGGGGTTCAGCACCGAAAGTTACCCAGCATTTGCTCGTATTGGGTTGAGGGAAAACCCCAGAAAAACCTCAATCAGGTAACTTTCCCCGACCGGGGATCGCACCCGGGCTACCTGGTTTCGTGGCCAGACGCGCTAACCGTTACTCCACAGGTGTGGACACGGATATTTATCTCTTTTAAAATTCATCATCCGAATTTGAACCCAGGACCTCGGATCCAGTGGCTATTGAGGATGACTTGCTCTTTGTATCTTTATATGCTTTCCATACGAAGTTCGTCGTTCCCTCGACTTTTTACTCTGCTAACAATAAATCTTGAAGGGCCTGCTCGTAAAGAGTATGATTTCCCAGGTGCTTTCAATATTTGAAATGCTAATGAAAATAGACGTATTTAAACGTGGTATAAATCCAACAGTAATTGATTATAAACATAGATCTAATTATTTACTTAGACTAATATATGATTATGTCTTGTGACCGGAATATTGTACGAAATGGAAATATAAACACTGGAAATTTATCTTTTGAAGAGGTGGAAAAATTCAAATATATTGGAGCAACAGAAACAAATATAAATGATACTCGGGAGGAAATTAAACACACAATAAATATGGGAAATGCCTGTTATTATTCGGTTGAGAAGCTTTTGTCATCCAGTCTGCTGTCAAAAAAGCTGAAAGTTAGAATTTATAAAACAGTTATATTACCGGTTGTTCAGTATGGTTGTGAAACTTGGACTCTTACTCTGAGAGAACAGAGGTTAAGGGTGTTTGAGAATAAGGTGCTTAGGAAAATATTTGGGGATAAGAGGGATGAAGTTACAGGAGAATGGAAGAAGTTACACAACGCAGGAATATTATATCCAGACATTTGAGATGGGCAGGGCATTTAGCATGGGTGAATCTAGAAATGCATATAGAGTGCTAGTTGGATGACCTAAGGGAAAAAGACCTTTGGGGAGGCCGAGATGTACATGGGAGGATAATATTAAAATGGATTTGAGAGAGGTGGGATATGATGATAGAGATTGGATCAATCTTGCTCAGGATAGGGACCAATGGCGAGCGACAATGAACCTCCTGGTTCCATAAAAGCCATTAGTATACCTACACTATGTTAAGATGGGTTGTTTGTAATAAAACTCAAAGAAGCAAACTGCATAATTTTTTTTGTTTCTGCAAACCTTAATAATTTTAATTTCCTGTGTAATAATTTAGAATGTTGCACAAGCTCTTCGGAATTTGTACAGATATAAATTTTCTTTTGAGAATTTATGCAACAATTATTTATTTTCTAGCTTAAACCCTGATCTTAAGAAACATATCGAAGGAAGTTGCAAGGATACAAACTGAAACAATCTGGTTCCAGAGAGATGGAATTATGAGACAGAATTCCGAGATATTCCATTTTAATTCCTCGGAATTCAAACTCGATGTCGGACTTATATGAGAGCGGCAATGAACCTCCTGGTACCTTAAAAGCCATAGGTAAGTATACCTACACTATGGTAAGTTGGGTTGTTTGTAATAAAACTCAAAGAAGCAAACTGCATAATTTTTTTGTTTCTGCAAATCTTAATGATAATAATTTCCTGTGTAAGAATTTAGAATGTTGCACAAGTTCTTCGGAATTTGTACAAATATAATTTTTCTTTTGAGAATTTATGCAATAATTATTTATTTTCTAGTTTAAACCCTAATCTTAAGTAACATATCGAAAGAAGTTGCAAGGATACAAACTGAAACAATCTGGTTCCAGAGAGATGGAATTATGAGAAAGAATTCCGAGATATTCCATTTTAATTCCTCGGGATTCAAACCCGATTCTCCGGCGTAGAAAGCAGACTGTGTTAGTCGTTGTAAATAACCATAAGGACAAGAACCAGATTGATCTAGCTCCAACCAAACTCAACCGGTAAGATAACCCGATAACGGATATTCCTTCGGGAATATAGGCATGTTCTTCAGGACAATAGGATTTAATTGGGAACTAAGGACATTTCGAAGTTTATCGACTCTTAAGGCGGCATGGGGGTGGGAGAGAAACCTCAGCAGCAGCAGCAGCAGCAGACGGATCTCCCAAAGAGAGTTGGAGTTGCTATGTGGGTCAACGGGGCGGCGCTCATATAAAACAAGTTGTGAGTGCACGCCCGCCCGCCTCTCAAAGAGCAGATCTAACCGCAGGAGCGTGTGTTGCCGTCACTCTCACTTTAGCTGGTGTGTGTTTGGTGTGTGCTTTGTTTCTATGGCTCAATAGTGTTACCGTCTGGACAGCACTTCACAACTCAGAAATCCACAGTTCGGAGAATCATGATGGGAACTCTAAGGTAATTCAGTTTTTCACTTTTTACACACGCTTTCATTTACTTGTCTTATTTTTTATCGGCAATTTAATAGTTTTATTTTTGTGATTTAGCGTCGAATAACAATGAATAAGGGTGTGATTGTTTGGTATTAACGAAATACACAAGTGTCTGAAAACATAATTACATTCGCAATAATTAACAATAGGTCCCAAATAGAAACAACAACAACAACCAAATTTCTAGTTGGAGATTAAAATGTCCATTTCACTACGTCCGCAAACAGAAATGTCCACTTACATAAATGTCCATAAAAATTAAATGTCTAATTATTAAATCTGCAGTGTTTGGAAAAAAGTGGCATAAGTCAGTTTCCACAAACTTTGTTAATGATTTATTGACACTTACAGAACATCTGCTCGCTTGGGAAAAGAGACATAAGTATTTCTCCCATTACAATAATTCATACAGAAGAAAATCAAATCGACATAAACCAGTGTGAAGACAGTTTTTTTCCTTCTCCTGTAAAATTAACATTTTTGACTTGTGCCACTTTTCCCGAGCACTACAGAAATGTCCACTTGGTTTATCTACATATATGTTATCCATATCAACATTGGTCACACATTTCGCATCACAGGTGCTTCTATCCACGCACCTCCAATATAATTTTTTACCATTTTTGCTCCTTGAATGAAAGTGATACGAAAAGCCATTGTGTACCTAGAATGTTTTTCCTTTTTTATGAATATATAATTTCAGCCATTCTGTCACTCTTGATTTAAAATTTGGTAGCATTGTCAATAAAACATTTTACATTGCAGTCTTTTTCCTGGTTACTGCTTCTGTAAAAAAATTATTATTGATTTTTTTTTTTTTTCCAATTATGGACTTCTTCGTGCGCATTTTTGAATTCGGACTTTTTTATACTAGACTTTTGTTGTGAACATTTTCGTATATGGACATTTTGCTAGTGGATATTTTTTATATTGCACATTTTGTTGCGGACATTATTTTTACTGCACTTTCTCCCTTGGACATTTTGCTCTGGACATTTTTGTTGTGGCCATTTTTCTCTGGTCATTTTGAAGTGGACAATTTAACTTGGAAGCAAATTTCTTAGCTTTCAAATCGATAACGTGTTAAATTGGAAAAATCATATTAAAGAAATTACACCCAAACTAAGTTCAGCGTGTTTTGGTATTAGATCTATGCAGGAGATAGTAAACATTAATATCTTTAAAACAATATACCTTGCATACTTCCATTCGGTAATGAGTTTTGGAAAATATTCTGGGAAAATTCTACAGATAGTAACAGTATATTCCTACTACAAAAAAAGAGTAATAATTAGAATAATAGTAGGTGCCAAATCTAGGGAACATTTTAAACAACTACAAATAATACCCATGGCTAGTCAGTATATTTTTTCATTAATAATCTTCCTCGTATGTAATCGTGAAAACTTTGTGACTGCTTCAACAGTTCATAGCGTAAATACGCGTCAAAAATGACTTTCATATTCCATCGGCAATTCTATCGTGGTATATGGCGTTATACTGCAGTAAAATATTTAATAGTCTCCCTGTGGGTATAAAAAATCAAACTCAAAACATAAGATTATTTAGGGCCAAATTAAAGAAGTACCTAATTTCTCACGCCTTCTATTCTGTAGGTGAATTTATGACTTTCAACAACGCTTCATGAATATGTGTGTTGTATTAAGTATCGATACTAACTCCTCGTGTTGTACTAGTAGACTATATTTAAAACTCTTCTGCATATATGTCAACTAGACTGTGACTATAATTAAGACTTTGTAATACTATTAAAATTTTTTTGACATCTTCCATATTCTAGCTGTGAAGCAATGTACAAATACCATGGAATATAAATAAATACAATGCAACACAAATCTCACGAAGGTAGTCTAGAATATGAATATTTAACCTTGAAATGTCGCCATTTCCACAGTCCCATAGTTACGAAATTAGTACTTGAAAAGATGTTTTTTTTTTTTTTACGAAATATTTGCGAAAATGAACAGGTAAGCCTTTCAAATAAAATAAAAAATTTAATTTGGCTGTTTTCTGAAACTTTGTGTCAGCTGTAAACAACGATCCTACAATGTCTTCGCAGAGACAGAAGAGTTTGTATACTAATTCTAATTTACAAGTTCTTTGAGACAGATGAAAGTTCAAATATTGGTAGTGAGAGAGAATTTTCGACATAGAAAGATATATTTCGTTTGATCTCGAGTTCGTCTGTCGTGTTCAAATGTTCGAAATATTACGACTTTCATATTCAAGAGCAGGGTAGTTAAGTGCTGTAAAACGGTGAAAGACTGTTTGGGGACATATTGAACTCGCCCCTGTTTGTGAAATGGTCAGAGTACTTTTCTAAATATGTGTAAACTGATGTTTTCTTTTTAAATTGGTTTACTGAACGAGGTTTTATCGACTGTGATGGTTATCTAGCGTCTGAGTGAAATGAAGGTGATAATGCCAGCGAAATGAGTCCAGGTTCCAGCGCCGAAAGTTACCCAGCATTTGCTCTTAATGGGTTGAGGTTTACCCTCAACCAGGATTTGAATCCGGCCCGCTTGTTTCACGGTGAGACATGGTAACCTTTACTCTACAGCGGTGGGCAAACTGATATTAAGCAATTACTGGAATTAGACCTATTTGTCAAGAAAAAAAATATATTTGTGTAATTTATGTTCATAATATTGAAAGTATCAGGAAATCTGTAATTATTAAAATAACTGACTGCATTTCTACATGTTTTTACACATAATATTAATTTTCTGTAACATATCCTGATATTTTCACGAAATATCGACACGAAATATTCAAAGAACTCACGATAAAATAATCACCACAAAATCATACCCCTAACAATGAAATGTTCACATACTAATCAGATGACACTGTACAGGAAGGTGTCACCTAAAAAAAAGTGAGAAACTAAAAACAAATCGCATCACTATATTCATTCTACTGTATATTTTTGAACACATCTTTCTTTGCAGAATTAACATCAACTTAGTAATCATTCCTACCGAGATTTATCACCGATTAATATGAGTATTTAGTGGGTGACATTCCACAGGGAGACACTAACCCCCCCCCCAAAAAAAAGCCAAGCCAACAATATACAGTAATTCTGTTTCACCATGTGTACTACATATTTTAACTCTTTTACCGTAAAAATAATGTTACCTTATCCATTTCTCCTGCAGTTTATAACCAAACAAAATACTTAATGGATGGTACTCCACAGGAAGTAGCTGTACCGGAAGTTTCGAGAAGCTGAATTAAACAAATAATTTTTTTTCTCCATGTTAATTTCGTATTCTGAATTTAATTTGTAAAATGAATGATAATTAACGACATTTTCTAGACTTAACACCCAGCAAAATAAACATCATATTTATAGCATTTTGCAGAAGTAAACAAACCTAAAATTTACTCAAAAAACTGAACCAAACATGTAACTCCTCATTTATTGTCTATTTTAAACTCGCTTTGCTTCACAAAATTGGACTGACACATACTGCCTTTTACATACCATATTTGACTTGTAACTTAAGTATTTTATGTACAGGGTAGCTGCCCTTCAGTAAGGGTTGCCAAAAGACAAAGCATACTAAACAAATAAAATAAACAAACATTTGCGTTATCACTATTTACGATTTTTATTTTCAAATGGAAGCTACCCTTGGGAAAGTACTTTTATTCAATAATTATTAACAATCAAATAGAATATAGGGAAATTTAGGTGTACAGGTGATTACGTAAAATCTGAACAGAATATTTCATTACGTCTATAGCAATAATTTTCAAAATATTTAAAGGAATTCCAAAAGACTTAAAACATTCAACTGAGAATTTTGGAATTGTTCACCATGCTCCGAACAATAGGCCAAATACTTCAATCTGTCCTTGTATACGATAATAATCTCTAAAGTATAGGGTCATAGATGGTCTTCTTTTCTTCATTAATTACATAATAATGTGTCCACAAAATGGCTAGCATTTTTCAGAAATAAATAAACTTGGAAGTTATAAAATCTAAGCCATATAACTTTTTAATCCATTTTCATTCGAGGTCTAGATTCTGAACTCATTTTTCATTGGAAGATTTGAACTGGTTTCGAAAGTTTATTGTATAAGAAAAATGAGTGAAGAATTTTTTTTTATTTCTATTTAAAATTAACGAAGTTTATCTCACACTTCCACACACGGTTTCTTTCTATGGAATGATTTCCAAACAACGATAAGGGTAGATATGAGAAAATTAATGTAACTTCATTAACTTATTGAGTTAGGAAATCAAACTTGTCTCCCACATAGTACGAATTTATATCAACATTATAAATCTACAGTAAAAACAACGAAACTCCTGGACGATATCTAGCATGACATGAGGTCACCGATACGACAACTCACAATGAACTTAAGACAAAAGATGAATACTCAGTTTATTTGCAAGATAAATCTCAATTTATGTTCGAATGTAATTCCATTCGAGTAATAGCAGTGTAAGATAATCAAGCACCTCCATAAAATTGAAGATCCTATTCAATATATTTTACGACCATATCTCACAGTCATCAAACAACAACAGGTTGGAAAGGAACAAAAATTACGTAACTGCAGTAACTTCTTAAGTTAGGAAATTGTGTTCTTTCCCACATAACAAAAAAAAAAAAAGCACTAGATACCTACAAATAGTAAAGCTATCAGTTTCTTTCGGACATAAATCTCAATTTCTTACTTGGCATCGAACCAGAACCCCCATTTCTAAATTCGAATGTACTACCACTTGAGCAATTAGCATTATAAAATAATTAATTTTACGAAGCACCTGTTGCTTTCTTCTAGCACATACACTTAATCTTATTTAATATAAGAAATAATTTAAGGCCACGTCTCACGGCTATTAAACCTTAGTTCAATTAATTTCAAGTTATACCTTCACAAGGAAACAATTACGACCTGATATACTGCCTTGTGTCACGCATTTCTCAAACAAAATTGCATAGGACAGACAGGCAGATCATTTCAAACACGTTACAAAGAACACATCATAGCCATAACAAAATTACAAAACACCTCCACATATGCAGAACACATTACAAATGCCAACCACACCTACAGAGACATCAACACAGACATGGAAATACTCCACATCCAACTAAAAAGCCAGAAACTCAACACACTAGAACAATATGAAATATACAGACACACGAAAACACACCCCAACGATATTCTCAACACACAACTCAATTTCAAAACACATACACTCTTTGACTCTACACTACGAACGCACCCTCACAGGAAACAAGAGGCGCCAAGACAAACAACGACCAGTTCCGAAGATGACCCAAAATAGGTCGAAACACGTTAAAAAGGTACGTTAAAATTTAACAAAAGCAAGTTCTTATCATACATATTCCGAAGTGATATAGTGTTAAAAGTTGTGTAATCAAGATGTATAAAATTTCATTTTAAGAATGGCCGTTGTTACTAAAATATTCTAGGCATGCATCTTATTAATTAAGTATATAGGTTAATTAATTTCTGCTAGTACATATATTACATATAGTACACTATAAATGACACTCGGGAGGAAATTAAACGCAGAATTAATAAAGGAAATGCGTGTTATTATTCGGTTGAGAAGCTCTTATCATCCAGTCTGCTGTCCAAAAATCTGAAAGTTAGAATTTATAAAACAGTTATATTACCGGTTCTTCTGTATGGTTGTGAAACTTGGACTCTCACTCTGAGAGAGGAACATAGGTTAAGGGTGTTTGAGAATAAGGTGCTTAGGAAAATATTTGGGGCTAAGCGGGATGAAGTTACAGGAGAATGGAAAAAGTTACACAACACAGAACTGCACGCATTGTATTCTTCACATGATATAATTAGGAATTTAAAATCCAGACGTTTGAGATGGGCAGGGCATGTAGCACGTACGGGCGAATCCAGAAATGCATATAGAGTGTTAGTTGGGAGACCGGAGGGAAGAAGACCTTTAGGGAGGCCGAGACGTAGATGGGAGGATAATATTAAAATGGATTTGAGGGAAGTGGGGTATGATAATAGAGACTGGATTAATCTTGCACAGGATAGGGACCGATGGCGGGCTTATGTGAGGGCGGCAATGAACCTTCGGGTTCCTTAAAAGCCATTTGTAAGTAAGTAAGTAAGTACATAACTTATATTACAGTCGTGATAGCACAGTATCAACAACGACTAGTTCCGAATGACACTGGATCGACTCTCTATGACGGAAATATATTATTTTTTTCCTTCTGTCTGCAACATTCAAAGGCTCCCTCTCATTCCCTGTCTACAAATTACATACTACAGTATTAGTTTCTCCTCATGCAGTTCGTAATGGACACAGCTTTTAAGACGCAATCTTTATCCAATGCGGACACTGTTTACTTCTGATATGTTGTGCTGTATTGTCTTACAGTCATCCTGATCTGTTATCACTTAAATTTCATTACTCTGTCGCCCAAAACATGTATCAGACCCAGAAAAGGCCTAAGTGGATTTAGGCCAAAGCTTGATTATACTGTCTTAGACTCTGTCCAAGAGGGCAGGACGTCATAGCATGTTGGACATTCACTTTCTTATATAGCCGGAGTTATAAAAGCATTAAAGCTGTATCTTCATGCCCTTCATGCGCCTTTGTGGAGAGTAAAAGAGTAGATCTATGTTTTTATCTTTCAATGTTAATTTATTTATGTAATACTACGTATGTATGAACATGATATTTTTTTTAATATAATTTTAAAATATCTTGTACCAGAATAAACGAGTTTGTCTTTGAAAACGCTACGATTCGACTCATTAAATCAATTTCGTGGTACAGAACGAATAATAATCACTCCCTTCACTTCGTGCAGTGAGCCACGAAATCCTAACTGTACTTCAGAAAAAACAAATAGCAGAAGTTCAGGTCGTGGTATACTCAACGACTAATGCAGACGCTGTAACAGTAAATGTCTCTGCGACTGTGAGTTCGAACCTCGGCTAGGCAATTACAGATTTGTTAACTAACGTGATACGCTTGCTATGATCAACTTCGTCATAGGATTTCAATTTTGTATTCGTCTAGTGTCAGGTAAAAATAAGCTCAAAAATGTAGAATGGATCTCGCCTTAACTATGGAAAACTTTCAAAAATACAAAACAAAAAATGAGCAATTAAATAGACAATATCACCACTTTGGAAAGTGTGTTTATTAAAAATCCTAAAAATAACCGTAAGGAAGGAATGTGTCGAAGAATCCAATGCTTGATGATAACACAAGAAAGAAAGAGTTCAGGCATCCATTTTCAATTCTTCGGGCTACTTAATTACCACATAGAATCAAAAGTATTTGCTTCAGAAGTTTTAAATTATTGTAACAATTAAGAACTTCGTTTTAGCTATGATTAAGACTGATAAACGCTACAGAAGTAAAGTGATTTTATCTATTTCACTCATTTCATGGATAATAATAATAATAATAATAATAATAATAATAATAATAATAATACAGTAGAGTCTCGATTATCCGAGTTTCGATTAACCGAGATTCCGTATTATCCGAGCCCGAACCAAAAATGTACTGTACGATATCACATGTTATTTGCTGTTTTAAATGTATACGAAATGTATTTTTAAACGTCTAGGGTTCATATTAAGCTGACTTGTTAATTCTGTTTAGTCTATTAAGTAAAGAGTTTGTTTAATTTATAGTCAAAGCAGTTTTTCAGTAACCATCCGTTTTATCCCAGTTTTTTGTTTATCCGAGGTAGTCTTCTTCCACATTAACTCTGATCATCGATTCTCTACTGTAATTACTAATATTATTATTATTATTATTATTATTATTATTAATTATTATTATTATTATTATTATCATCATCTTCAGAGATTAAACTTAGCAGCTCTTTACGTCCTCAAAGCTTCTCTGTAGCGGGTCAAGAAGACTCATGGCCACAGCAAAAGATGGATCGAGGTTAAAAGACGAACACTTAGGTAGTTGCTACAGAAAGAACATGAATCTCCACTTACTTCCCTACCAAAATCATGCTTGACTCTACTCTTATTTCAGCTGCAGTAGAAAAATCAGAAATGTCATCTTTTTATGGAGAAAATTCGTAAAGTGTCCAATGAAAATCATAAATATCTAATAATGTACAAATGAAATCTTAGTATAGTGGAGAGTCGGGTAGTATCGGACAGTGCGTTTCTTTCATCTACCACCATATCGTAGTACCTGAATGACATGGTTACGTTCCTCTATGCGACATTACAGAAACGTAACCATGTCAATTAGGTATTATCATCGTGTGGTAGATGAAAGAAACTCACTGTCCGATATTACCCGATGTTCGATACTACCCGACTCTCCCCTAATTCAAAAGCATTTTTTATATATATTTTTTTATCCTACATGTTAATTATACTTAGTTACGCACGATTGCTCCGTGAGTAAGCGATGCAGATTGCATAAAGTCCTGGAGGGTCTACAGTATGTGTCACCAAATTTGTTCTAATACCGTGTTGCACATTACGTACAGAAGAACGATATTTGTAATAACAATGTTTCGTCATATCATTGTAACTGTAGATCCGGCAAGATAAATCAGAGCAGGAAATACCTCTCACTCGAAGACCTTATCTGCATTTTAGGACAAGAGCATGCTGAAGGTTCCTTCTCTTCGGTTCTTTGTGTCACGATTTAACATCGAAAACCATAATCTGAGCGACCCAATTTTCACAGCATCTTGTACTTGAAGTGAGGACAAGGGCTTTTAATACCAACCAATTGCCTTAAAGGCTTTTACGGTGTACCAGAAACAACCATTTTCTATAATGACAGATTCATCTTAAAATGAAAACTTTTGCGCATTATTATTATTATTATTATTATTATTATTATTATTATTATTATTATTATTATTATTATATAATTACATAATTATATTATATTATTACTATTATTTTCCATGGCGGATACTTTACTTGTGTCATTAACCCAGCATCAACTTCAGGAGTGATGTATCGTAACTGCATATCTTTTTGCAGCCGTAGCGTTGACCTTCGTGCATCATGTAATAGGGTAAACTGGGTCTGTTGGACAATCGGGCATGTTGGACACTCTGTACTTTAACGTATTACCTCGCCACTTGTGGGCACCACATTCTGCTAGAAGTCAATGACGGAAGTAGGCACGAGTGGGGCTACTTCCGTCATTGATTTCTAGCAGAATGTGGTGCCCACAAGTGGCGAGGTAATACGTTAAAGTACAGAGTGTCCAACATGCCCGACTGTCCAACAGACCCTAGTTTACCCTATGCAGTAAGATAGGAGGTGTTTGTAATATGCAGTAAGATGGTCACTGGCGAAGAATTTTCCAGGCTGCAGATTCGCGTTGAGTAGATGCAGTTGTAGGCCAGCTGCATTCCCTTCTTTCTTCGACCGTTCTCTGAAGCATCGCAGCCAAGTCTCTGGTAGTTCTTCTCACGAAACGAACAACAAATGGAAGACGGCTTTTACTGACGTCTCGTTGAAAGTCGGTGTGCAACACTGATTTCATTCATTGAAAAGTCTTTAATTTCAATTACTTTAGAAATTTGATTGATTATTTCATGGATATTTTCATTTCCTGTTGCTGGAATGCCATCAATCAATATATTGTCACGACGAGTATATTGTTGGCAAATATTCAGTTCAGTTCTTAATTCTTTATCCTCCTTCTTCGTTATTTCCACTTCTTTCTTCGTTATATTTATTTCTCCTTGCATTTTCTCTATTTCTTCTCTGAAACTATCAAATTTACTAGACAAGAATTCGATAGATTTCTTGATTTCATTTACTTCTGTTTGTATAGTTGACTGAAATTTTTGTAGTAGGTCATTCATGGTAGAAATTATGTTTTGATGGCTATCATTATGAATTTCAGGTTTCTCACTAACTACTACGCAATGTTTTATTTTTTTTAAGGAATCAAAAAGTGAAATTGAAGTTTCTGATATATGGTTATGTTAGTCTACTTTCATATGTTGTCTGATAAATATCTTAAAAAGGTTGGTTAAAAGATGTAGATTTTTCTCCAAAACGTTAATACATACCTTAATCAAATTGAAGACATTAACACGTTTCTAATTTTCTTGTTATATGTTAGTGGGTTACATGTTAGAAGTTCTGGGTGTAATTTAGCTAAAGCATTATACAACCGAGGGCCAAAATTAATGCTTTGCTTTAGACCAGCAGACTTTTTTTCTGTAACACCAAGATCCGTCTACTAGTGTCAGGGGTGATTAAATAAATAATACATCTTCACAACCTTATTGTAAATACACTAAAGTGTTACATTATCTTGTTGTTAAAACGAGTACTTTGACAGAGATTTATAATTCGAAGGGATTAGAATGAGATAATCCAAAGCCAGACTTCTACCAAAAATTATTTTTTGTACGAGTTCATTTCTTACACATATTGGGAAGCTACTATGAAAATATTGTAAAAATTATTCAACAAATGACTCAACTGTACGCCGAAGAAATTATGATACTGCACCTAATAGCATTGGACTCTAACACGCTCTCCTGTAAAATTTTGTCTGTGTGGCTTAGGACTGTATCATTCTCATCCCTTCATTTATTTAAAGCTAACTTCGTGTTTTATTCAGTCAACAACGATAAAGACATTAACAGGAAAAAAATAAGAAGAAAGTGTAAAATTCGTGTCTTGGCGCTTTATTGTGCAATCGAATACAAGGCTAAGAGTTAAAAATCTCCTACAAGCATTTGAAATTGCTGCAATCCAAGCAGTCAGACCGGTACTAACATTAAAACCATTTATCGTGTCAATTACGCAAAATTATCACTTGATAGTAACGTACTGTTAATTAGAGAGGGTTCTCAGTCCATGACCGTTGCGACAAATCCTGCTGTACTCAAAGCAACACAAGCATTTATATCTTACTACCAAACTTTTAGGCCTATAAAGAAAAGCGCATACATTAATATAAATGTACTTACTTGCGCCACATTACCTCCAAATCACGTGAGCTCTTCCATGATCCTAACACTGTAAATTTAATTGGCTATCTCTACTGAATTTACTTTCCTACAGATCTTGTAAATAACAATAGGCAAAGGTTTAAGTTGTTGCATGAAAAACGAAACATTCAACGTTACCAGAAATTTAAAAATAGAGCTACCAATGAACAAACCTCCGAACTTTATCTACTTATAATATTTTATTGACATTTTGCAAAATACTCTTGTTAAAAATGTTACAGTATGCCAGTGACGAAGTTCAGACTTCTTTAATTTGATCTTCTTCACCATTGTATCATTCGATCAAATAACAATATAATATGTATCATTTAATTTTATTCATAAACTTCAAATTTATATACAATAATAAACAGAGCGATCTGTATAAGCCTTTATAATTTAATGAGTTACAATTTCCTTCTGAAAGCTAGTATAAACTTGAAATTGATTTTAATGATCTCAGTGGCTCTGGGAGAATCTATATTGGTAGGCCTACACTTACAATCCATTGTTGACTATCATTTACGACTATTGTTTGCTGTTTGCTATTGGTAATACTTCACGGTCTCCAGTTTTTGCAGCCATAACACGCAGATGAAGTTCTCAATTCGTCAGCGTGTTTTTATTGTGAAAACGAATTGGAAGACAAATCCCTTGATTCAAATTCCTTCCGAAGAGAATTTGATGTGTGCAATATTCCAACCAGGGCAACAATTTTACTGTTAGCAAGAAAGCTGAAGACAACTGGCTCGCTCCTCAGCGAGAGTGGAAGATTGTGTTGATGATGTTCGCGAACATTTAGTGAACTCACCAAAGAAATCTGCCATATGAGTAGCCTATCTCCTGGCTAAATCGCAGAATTCTTTTTATCGCTCCTTCCTCAATCATCATTATCCAGATATCACTGGACTTTTGAAGCGCTAACAATTATAATCAATTTTTAGCTACAGTGGATATATTTAAATCTGTAAGTGTTCTAAGTTCCAAATTAAGAATTTAATTAATTATCTTCAAGAGTAATAAGTATATTTCAACAAGAAACTTTAGTAATCGGGGCTGAGACAAGCAAGAATATGTGTTAAACAAACCATGAAACGCTATTGATACATATAGGCCTACCTCTTCTAATATACGTTCTTTTAACTGACGAATTATTCACAAAACGATGGAATAATAGATATAAGTACAAATAGTTATTTTTAGTGGATTATTTTACGAAGCTATATCAACACCTCAGGTTATTTAGCGTCTGAATGAAGTGAAGGTGATAATGCCGGTGAAAATAAGTCCGGGGTCCAGCACCGATAGTTACCCAGCTAGCCGTTACTCCACAGGTGTGGACCAAATAATTATTATTTACATTGAACCCTTGATGTCGGCATAATCAGCATCGAAAGTTTCGAAGATACAATGTCGGAGAAAAAAAAAAACTTTTTTTTTTAAATTAGTAGGCTTACACAAATTCACGGCACTAATATTAGAGTACTAATACGGCATATATTTTATTGTATCACGACATTAAATCGTCTCTTCAGTGAAATCCAACGGTTAATACAACATAAAAAAAGAAAAACATACACTTCCTTTCTGAAATGCAGCTAGAAATGCTAGTGCTGAAATCGTCTAAATACTGGCAGTCTTAGTAATAAAAACTCTTATACAGACGTTTAACTGTCTTATACTTACATAACGAATAGCTCGTTTGCAAGTCGTGTGTAAATTCCTTACTAATAATCACTACATACGTCATGTATAACAGCATAACTGTTACACAGCTACGTCATAGTTTCGTCGTTACTTCATTACGAAAGGTAATAGAAAAACTGAGGTTCTCTATTGCATCCGATAGTACGCGCTAGTTTGCCGCGCTAAGTATCGACAGTACAACTAGGCTTGATCGATTATCACGCTATATTTAGATCAAAGAGTACAGTTACAGCAATATTATTCTAATTATTCTGTGCTCTTTGTTTTGTTCTTCTGTGGTTACACGGCAACCGTCACTATAAAATGACAATCGGTACGAACAGCTGTTAGAGGGGCGGCCATTTTTCTCTATATACAACGTTTAAGCAAGAGATTTTGTGTATATAATTACTGCAAAGCAATTCCCATGTAGAGTTACAGTCTGTTTATACATCCATCGCTTATGCATGGTTTGTTAGTAACGTTTTCTTCCAAATTGTGCGTAAGTCTCGTATAAAAACTGTACAAGGTTTTTTAGTAAGACCGTAAATATTTTCCTCAAATATCCCGTTTAGGCTATTACTTTGTGACTTATGTAATATCATTACTGGTCGATAATGGTAAACATAGTATTTGACTTCCGTGTGCTTTTCAAATAAACAAGTTTTCTTCAGAAAGAGAAATTGGCATTTCTTCACTTGTTCGCATTCCTTCACATAATATGGACTTCATGGCAGCAAGTAAATCTTTGTTCATTGGGGTAAACAAAACAATTAAATATTCTACATTATGCAGAAATAATAAACATTTGAAGCGTAAATGACTTTATAAACATCCTAGCATCAGAACGACGTTAAATTAAGTACAAGACATACGTAGCTCAGTCAGGTCAAGGGTTTCTCATCAAACGGAACAAGGTTTGATATCCACAAGATCTCGTGGTATGT
Organism: Periplaneta americana; assembly: GCF_040183065.1. Classification (NCBI taxonomy): domain Eukaryota; kingdom Metazoa; phylum Arthropoda; class Insecta; order Blattodea; family Blattidae; genus Periplaneta; species Periplaneta americana. The sequence continues at coordinate 27,370,705 of NC_091117.1, read as the reverse complement.
TTGGCGAGTAAATTAATTAATGGAAATTGCTCTACGGGAAGCAATATTAACGAATCGTTGTTTGGACTACTACGTGATAATTAAACGTCTTCGCCATGTAACTTAGGCCTACACATAATTATAATATGTGTAGTACGTAACGCGTCATTTATTGACAAGACGAGAGCGTAAAGGCACATTCACAATGAAAATTAAACATAGCCGTAACATAAACACAGAAGTTTGCGCCCAAGCTACCAAATGGGATCATTCACAATGATTCACATAAACATTGACATAAACATTACCGTAAGACGTTAACATGGAAGTTTGCAAACTCCAAACTTTAATGCTTATGGTTACGTGATTTGCAAACAGAACACAATCGTGGAGCGCTGAAGTATACGACAGAATATGAGGAAATGGCGTCGTTGTTATGTTTCCATGGTTACCAAGTATGTTTGCTGTTATGTTTATGTTCCCATCGTGAATGATGGTATGACTTCTTGATTTTACCGCAACGTTTATATTCTTAAGTTAACGCTTACGTTATGTTTAATTTTCATTGTGAATGAGCCTTAAAAGTGAACGAGAGATAGATGTGAAAAACGAGAGACAGACGTGAAAAGCGAGAGACGGAAGTGAAAAAGAGACGGGCGTGAAAGACAGAGGAAGAAGTGAAAGAGAAGAAGCAAACATTATAGAGAAGGAGTATAAGTGACTGAGGAGGAGTAGAAATGATAGAGGAGACACTATGAGTGGAACAGAATAACTGAAGTACAAGAGAAGCAGTAGCTAAGAAGTATAATTAAATAAAGGATAAAATTGAAGAACATGATGAAAAAGCTAGGAAAATTACATAGTGTAAAGAAAATGTAGGGGAAATCGAAAAAGGATTAGTACGAAAAGCGATACAAAAATAAAATGCAAACGAAGTGTGGCTGGTAGTGATGTACACGAATTGTCTTAAGGCCATTCATACCTCGGATCATTAATGTGGTTGTGTTACTCCATGTTGTTAATTTAAACCGGAGGAGAAAGAGAAACGGTGTTTCGTCTAAGCAGTTACAGACTTCGACCTTCCTCACAACATCCTTAAGGCAAAGAGCCTTGAGATAATAATAAATGCAGAATCCAAAGGAATTTGTTTTGTTCTAAACCATTAGTAACGGTGTTTTCATGCGAGAACCTTGCTTATCTGTAAAGACTACTTACGTCCTTGGTAGGAGTTGCTAATTAACAACGTGTACTGTAATTACAACAACATAAAAGTTCAACACTTCCAAATTAGAAACGAAACTACCCATTAAAGCGTGCGTACGTTATTTCCGCTTATTTCATTAAGAAATTTCCAGGATAATTGAAATTCAGTAGCTTTCGAATTTGCATACAAGTTCCGTTCGGATAAGGGGGCTTGTCAGATATTTATTCCGGCCTCTACACGCTTCCATGTCTTCACCTTCCAAGGGAAGAAAATTGAACTGTATTGCTTCCTTTTGCCGGCCATGGCAGGTTTGTCTGTATACGTGAAGGCACGGATCGTGTGCTTACATCCCTCAGATGGCATGGATTTCGTCCGTCGCCAGTGTAATGCACTGATTTTGATCTTTTAACATGAAACGTTTTACTCGCTTGATATTCAAGAAATCTGTTCACTTTTGCTGTTAATACGGTGACGTCATCCAAGCGCTCTAAGTCACGTCATACAAGCGATAAGAACTTTTCTGGTCAGCTCTGGTTGAGAGTACGTTAACGATCATTGAAAATATCTGCAACGAATCAAAGCCATAGGATGCTCAATGAGTTTAAAACTTCTTTTTCTGAAAGCTCACTTGGATTTTTCTCTGAAAATCTTGGTGCAGTGAGTGAGGAACATGGGGAATGTTTCCACCAAAACATTAAGGATATGAAAAGAAGCTATCAAGACCGGTGAACATTAAAGGTTTCTGGAATTTCACGTTGTATGCTCCAGCAATAGTCTCCCATCATATCAATGTTCACCGGTCTTGATAGCTTCTTTTCATATCCTTAATGTTTTGGTGGAAACATTCCCCATGTTCCTCGCTCACTGCACCAAGATTGTCAGGGAAAAAATCCAAGTGAGCATTGAGAAAAAGAAGTTTTAAACTCATTGAGCATCCCATGGTTTTGAATCTCTGCAGATATTTTCAACGATCATTACGGTTACTTTTTCTGTTAATACGGTGACGTCATCCAAGCGCTCTAAGTCACGTCACGCAAGTGATAAGAGCCTTTCTGATCAGCTCTGGTTGAGAGTACGTAATGATCGTTGAAAATATCTGCAGAGATTCAAATCCATGGGATGCTCAATGCGTTTAAAACTTCTTTTTCTGAATGCTCACTTGGATTTCTTCCCTGAAAATCTTGGTGCAGTGAGTGAGGAACATGGGGAATGTTTCCACCAAAATCATTATGGATACGAAAAGAAGCTATCAAGACCGGTGAGCATTAATATGATGGGAGACTATTGCTGGAGCATACACCGTGACATTCCAGAAACCTCACACAAGAGGAAATGTAACATGCGGAACTTCACCATGACGAGAAAAGGCAGTATACTGTAAAGATTTGATTAAATATCAGCTTGTTAATTATGACAACCTAATAGTTTCTGTAAAATATATAGATATTATTAACACCCATGGCGGATGAATTCATTTAAAGTGACTAAGTTCGCACGTAATTGTGGTGATCTCTTTTCGTGGACGGGGATACTACATTGCTCCAATAGTTGGGATTAGTTAATAGGCACAAGGTTTCTGGAACTTTCCCATTGCGTTCTTTTCTCACAAACAAGATCTAACTTGTATAATATCCGCCCTGTAACACAGCTTTGAATTGACTCACGCGTCTTACACAATTTATCGAAGATTCCAAGTATACCTCGCAACTTTCTCCCTTTTAACTTCTCGTAATTTCGACAACTGTTAATTCTGAATATTTCAATTATGACTATTCTCGCAGATATAAGGAGTTTTCTATTTATCTATTTACTCTGAAAAATATTTTCTGAAATTGAGAGTTATTATTATTAGTTAGATAATCTCCTTCAATACTTATTAAAATAATTTTTCAATTAAGATGTTAATGTAGTTTTTTCTTGAATGATACAAATATGGTTATCTCAATAAACAATATGACACTTTATAAAAACTTCTACTACAATGATAAAGTATTTTCTGTTTTCTCCTTATATTCTCCTTCTTCTCTTTGCATTCCCATTGCTCTCCTTATAAGCTCTTTGTTCTCCTTGTATTTTCTGATATTTTCCTTTGTTCACCTTGTATTCACCATTTCTCTTTAAATTTCCATTGCTATCTTTATAATCTCCTTGTTTTCCTTGTATTCCCCTTCACTTCCCCTTGTTCTCCTTGCCGTCCTTTTTCTCCATATACTTCCTTTGTTCTCCATTTACTTACTTTGTTCTACATTCATTTCCTTATTCTCCTTTTCTTTTTTCCGTGTATTCCCCTTGTCTTCCTTGTATTATCCTTGCTCTCTTAGTGTTCTCATTGTTCTTTCTGTTTTCCCCTTATTCTCCTTATATTCCCTTTGTCCTTCTGATATTCAAATCGTTCTCCTTGTTTTCCTTGCCTACTCCTTGTTCTCTTTGCATTTCTCTTGCCCTACTTAAATTTTCCCTCGTTTTTTTCTGTATCCTCCTTGTTCTCCTTATATTTCCTATTTTCTTTTATTTTCCTTTGTTCATCTTGTATTCCCCTTGTTCTCCTTGAATTTCCATTGCTCTCTTTATAATCTCCTTGTTTTCCTTGTATTTTCCTTCACTTCCCCTTGTTCTCCTTTTTTCCAGTTCTCCTTGTTTTCCCGATCTCTTTGTATTCTTATTTTCCCCTTGTTCTCCTTATGTTGCTCTTTCTGCATACATTTCCCTTGTTCTCCATTTACTTTGTTCTCTATTTATTTCCTTATTCTTTTTTTCCTTTTATTCTTCTTGTTTTCCTTGTATTATCCTTGCTCTCTCCATGTTCTTTCCTTTTTGTATTTCCCTTGTTATCCTTATATTTCCTTTTATCTTCTGGTATTCCCATTCTTCCCCTTATATTCCTCTTGTCCTCTTTGTGTTTTCTTTGTTCTCCTTGTATTCCCCTTGTTCTGTTGCCCTTCTTTTGTCTTCCCCTCGTTCTCCTTATATTCATCTTGTTCTTCTTGTATACACCTTGTAGCGGCGAGAGGAGATTGCATTTTATGTGACGGTTAGTTCCAAAGTTAACCCCCCCCCCTCCAATTCCCAGTCATAAGAATGCTGTTAAGGCATTGCCTGCCGGTCCGAAGTTGCGCTCGGGCGCGGGTTACATCCCCGCTTGGGCTGGATACTTGGCTGGGTTTTTTCCGAGGTTTTCCCCAACGGTAAGGTAAATTCCAGGTAATCTATGGCGAATCCTCGGCATCATCTCGCCAAATATCATCTCGCTATCACCAATTTCATCGACGATAAATAACCTCGTAGTTGATACAGCGTACTTAAATAACCAATTAATAATAATAATAATAATAATAATAATAATAATACTTACTTACTGGCTTTTCAGGAACCCGGAGGTTTATTGCCGCCCCCACATAAGCCCACCATTGGTCCCTATCCTGTGCAAGATTAATCCAGTCTATATCATCACATCCAACCTCCCTCAAATCCATTTTAATATTATCCTCCCATCTACGTCTCGGCCTCCCTAAAGGTCTTTTTTCCTCAGGCCTCCCAACTAACGCTCTATATGCATTTCTGGATTCGCCCATACGTGCTACATGTCCTGCCCACCTCAAACGTCTGGATTTAATGTTTATAATTATGTCAGGTGAAGAATATAATGCGTGCAGTTCTGTGTTGTGTAACTTTCTCCATTCTCCTGTAACTTCATCCCTCTTAGCCCCAAATATTTTCCTAAGAACCTTATTCTCAAACACCCTTAATCTCTGTTCTTCTCCTAAAGTGAGAGTCCAAGTTTCACAACCATACAGAAGAACCGGTAATATAACTGTTTTATAAATTCTAACTTTCAGATTTTTTGACAGCGGACTAGATGACAAAAGCTTCTCAACCGAACAATAACAGGCATTTCCCATATTTATTCTGCGTTTAATTTCCTCCCGAGTGTCATTTATATTTGTTACTGTTGCTCCAAGATATTTGAATTTTTACACCTCTCCGAAGGATAAATCTCCAATTTTTATAGTTCCATTTCGTACATTATTCTGATCACGAGACATAATCATATACTTAGTCTTTTCGGGATTTACTTCTAACCCTATCGCTTTACTTGCTTCAAGTAGAATTTCTGCGTTTTCCCTAATCGTTTGTGGATTTTCTCCTAACATGTTCATGTCATCCGCATAGACAAGCAGCTGATGTAACCCTTTCAATACCAAACCCTCTCTGTTATCCTGGACTTTCCTAATGGCATACTCTAGAGCAAAGTTAAAAAGTAAAGGTGATAGTGCATCTCCTTGCTTTAGCCCACAGTGAATTGGAAATGCATGTGACAGAAACTGACCTATACAAAGTCTGCTGTACGTTTCACTGAGACACATTTTAATTAATCGAACTAGTTTCTTGGCAATACCAAATTCAATAAGAATATCATATAAAACTTCTCTCTTAGCCGAGTCATACACCTTTTTGAAATCTATGAATAGCTGATGTACTGTACCCTTATATTCCCATTTTTTCTCCAAATATCTATCGAATACAAAAAATTTGATCACTAGTCGGTCTATTACGCCTAAAACCACACTGATGATCCCCAATAATTTCATCTACATATGGAGTTAATCTTCTCAAAAGGATATTCGACAAAATTTTGTACGACGTCAACAAAAGTGATATTCCTCGAAAGTTACTACAGTTAGTCTTGTCCCCCTTCTTAAAAATAAGTACGATTATGGACTCCTTCCATTGTTCTGGTATAATTCCCTTTTCCCAAATTGCAAGTACAAGTTTATAAATTTCGCTAGATAATACGCTTCCATCCTCTTGTATTAATTCTGCTGGAATTTGATCAATACCTGGAGACTTGTACTTTTTCAGATTTTCTATCACAATTTCGACTTGAGAAAGTGTGGGTTCCGGTATAAATGGCTCAGAAGTTTGTATTTCAATTTCGTCCCGATCATTTCTACTTGGTCTATGTATATTAATAGTTGCCCAAAATAGTTTTTCCATCTGTTAAGGATTGAATGAGAGTCTGCAAGCAAGTCACCATTCTCATCCTTGATCACGTTTACCCTTGCCTGATTTAGATTTTTAAATTCCTTTATACCCTTATATAAATCTCGAAAAATAACAAATTAATAATAATAATAATAATAATAATAATAATAATAATAATAATAATCGAGTGGTAAAGAAAAAAATATCTAAATTAATAGTCTTCTATTTCTTGGCGAAAAATTCTTCTTTACAATGAAAAACAAGGAGAATAAATAAGTAACAATCAACGTGTTTCTGTGGAAGTTACGAATCTTGCACTGCACAATGAAACATAATAAATCCACTTCACAGTTGAACGTTACTTGTTCCTGTGTTGTGTTGAAATCTTCGGCGTGTCAATTAAACCTTAATTACTTGCTTGCAAGAAGTAGCTACCCAGTGTGTTATTTCGACAGCGTACGTGGTCCAGACACACACGAGAGACTTTCATTTGTTAGAAACGAACGAAGCACACGTCGCCGTACACGTGGAAAATGCTTAATTTAAAGTCTTGTCATTCGCAACGCGACAAAACATCGGCAGTGCCTCATATCTTGCGGTGAATTGTTTTTGTAAACGGTGTGAGAAGTCGATGAAACACTTCACTGCAGAAGTAGGCCTAAGCCCGAACTTTCTATATTCATGCGTGTATCATAAAAATCGAAATGAAATTGAATTGTAATTATCGCATGGCGGATTTTCGCGTGCGTTTCACTATTTCTGTCGATTCTCGGTGAACATTTGTTACGTGTTTGTTCACTATGGATAATTCCGTTATGATTCGACGATTCCGCTTGCCGTTATAATACCAGCGCTGGCAAAACAAAAGGATTTATTATGTTCACAACTCAGCTATGAAGAAAAATGAACAAAACTTTGACACAGCATTACGAGTTACTATGCAGTAACGCCTTTCCACTTTTATATCTAATGATTAATGAAACCGTACAGATACTATGGCCGTGCATGTACTTTCAGGGGTTATTAACTATACAGGGTGTATCAAAAGGTTAGGTCAATCCTTAAGGGTATATGTACGTCAACGACCACAAATATTATCAGAAAATGCAAGCTCTAAATTTCTAAAATTTTATAAGAAAATGAACTCACAGTTGGACAAAAATTATAAGGTACCACAACAAGACTTATTAGAACTTAAATATCTAATAAAAGTACAGAAAAGGTTACTAATATTTTTCAAACCAGTTTTATCGAAGTATGAAAAAAACAAAAAAATTCTGCAGTTACATAATTTGGTAACCATAACATTGTTATGGTCTCTCTGACATTTTTAATATTTTTCTTGCATGTAATAAACACTTATTTCTGAAAAGCAGACTACTCTCAGACATGTAGAGTTGTTAATTTTAATACAATTAATTTTTTATTTGTCCTATATAAAATATATTAAAATTTACATAATGTTTTGTGACTTAATTTTTCTATTTTCAAAGAAATGGGCATTATTGTAGTCTACCTTTTGCATAAATGCATGTTAAATCAGTGCACAAAATTTCAGAACTCTATCTCTAATGGTTGTGGAGTTATGAAATAATATGCATAAAGTTTTCAAATTTTGGAAAATTTATTTTAAAGTTAAAAGTGAATTCTAAAAAATATTATTAGTAACCTTTTTATACTTTTATCAGACATTTAAGTTCTAATAAGTCTTGTTGTGGTACCTTGTAATTTTTGCCCAATTGTGAGGTCATTTCCTTACAAAATTTTAGAAATTTAGAGCCTGCATTTTCTAATAATATTTGTGGTCGTTCACGTACATATACCCTTAAGGAGGTGATTCAGGATCTTATTTGCAACAAAAAAATCCTAATACACTTTTTCAATATTCATCTCCATTTCCGAGTTACACGAATATCACGTACCGTATCTATGAGCGTATTCCGAATCTCAGCGCTGAGCAATCTGATGGCATCACTGTGTTCCGAATTTCACCGATGGCGTCACTGATGCTCCACCGGTGTCGCACCGGTGCCATCAGCTTGCAGAGGTGGTGGCAGTCTCCATCAGCCGCCATCAGTGAATCTGATTGGTTCTTGTATAGGGCGGGAATTAGCAGACGAATGACATCGTGCACTGTTGTGTGATGGCGGTGTGTTCTGCTGTATTGTTTGTAATGAGCACAACGTAAAAACAATATGTTAATGGCTTTTGAGCGAACATGTCAACGGACCAGTTATTACTACTGGTTCAAGAAATAAATTGTTTATGCTCTCTTTTCTTTGAACGAGATGGCAGTACGCAAATTTCGCAAAATTTTGCTAGCGAAGCACAAACAACACCTTCTACAGTCGCCATGACAGCCATCGATCCTTCCAGCAGTTTTTTTTCCTATTTCGCTGCAGCGTGACGTCATTGTTGTCCACCGGTCCGGCGAGATTCGGAATACGCTGTATCCCCATTTGATTCCACGCCTAATGGACCTGTCTGCTTGAGATAAGGTAGGGTAATTGTCAGTTGCCTAGAGCAGATGCTCAAAATGTCTCCCTCTCGCACGAACACAAGTTTCAGCATGCCGTCTGACCTCTCGCTGTACATTATTCAATCCGTGCTGATGTAACTCCATTGCAGCCGTGTTAATCTTTACAACGAGCTCTTCTCTGCTTGCTATCTCCGTTTGGTACACTTTCTCCTTCATGCAGCCAAAGAGAAAGAAGTCCAATGGTGTTAGGCCTGGGGACCGGGCTGGCCAGGCAACTATGGTATCAACTAGACGGTGGTCCAGCACATTTCAGACTTCCAGTATGCCAATGGTTAGATGATCATTTTCCAGGTAGATGGATTGGAAAGGGGTGGTCTCATTGCCTGGCCAGCCCGATCCCCAGACCATTGAACTTCTTTCTCTGGTGCTGCATGAAGGAGAAAGTGTACCAAACGGAGATAGCAAGCAGGGAAGAGCTCGTTGCAAAGATTAACGGCTGCAGCGAGAGGTCATACAGCGTTCTGAAGCGTGTGTTTGTGCCTACCTTATCTCAAACAGACAGGTCCATCAGGTGTGGAATCAAATGGGAATAGATACGGTACGTGATATTCGTGTAACTCGGAAACTGGGGTGAATATTGAAAAAGTGTATTAGAATTGTTTGTTGCGAATAAGGTCCTGAATCACCTCCTTAAGGATTGACCTGACCTTTTGATACATCCTGTATTTTAATAAACTCTGTACAAAAAGTCCGTGGTGCAACAGCCCATTAAGACACAGCGGCGCCGACTAGCCGCCTGCTGGACTCACGTCCATATGCCTCCGCAGAGGTGAACGGTCATTCAACCAGAACGGAGGTATCGTGTTGTTAGCACGATGAAACCCCAACCGTTGTTGATGGTTGTTGTAACCGAATTTTGAGCTCCCCAAATTCATCACGATGCTGGCTGGACACCGGTCCCATACACTGGCCGAAATTTCATGAGAAAATTTCTTCCCCTATACGGTCTCGAATCAGAGTGCATTCCGTAACGCGAGTTCTAAGCATGACGCCTTAGAGCACGACTCCTGTAAGTCACTTCAGTATGTGAGTTGGCTAAGTAGTGAAATGTTACATTCACATTCAGGACATCCCAGGTTCAAATTCCGGTCTTGTTTTGTATAATAATAGTAATAATAATAATAATAATAATAATATTATTATTATTATTATTATTATTATTATTAATTTTACCTGATGAAATTAAGACTGTAAGATCTTCTCTTCCACTACACCATGTGCGCAAAAATGTACAAGTTACCAATTATGTTACAAAATACGATCAACGTTACGTTCAGTGGCTTCCTCGATCATAAATAACTATGAATTAGAGAGTGAGATTACAATCACCATGAGTAGCAGAAACATAAAACATGGAAGAAACTGGAAGAACAAATACGTACTCAATCTGATGTGATACACATTTTCAAACATTAAATATCACGAAAAATGCTATATCGAAATTCACACGATTTCCTACACCTAAATGTGAATTCTTACTCTTCACCAAAAGCATATCAAATAAACGATACCATTATTAGTAGTAAGTAGTTATTGTAAGTACTCACCAACTATCTCACAAAGTTGCGGCATCGTCTGAAAATGAAAGAAAAGCTTTCAGAACTGCAATAAATATTTTAAATTTATATATTCTACGAGTTCTACTCTTTCAGGGGCGAGATAAAGTTTTTCTGTTTACATTATATTTTATGTTACAATTATTAGCAAAATAAATAAATAAATAAATAAATAAAAATATTATCATGGATGTTATATTTCAGAACACAGTAGGACAGAAGATCTATACCGCATTTACTCACTTATTAGACTCCCTCGCATATAAGACCTCCTCTACTTTCAAAGCAAAATGTAAAAAAATACATATCCGCATATGAACAATACAAAGTTCTAGGTTCTGGATTCCTGCCTAAGACTTTTGCACAGTAGTGTACATTATCAATCATAAATACTCTGGAAAGATTAGAAGCTAAAAACCACTTCTGAAATCATTCTATGTCCCGTTGTTCCGTTACTTCTCCAAATGTAAAAAAAAAAAAAAAAAAAAAAAAGGAACAACATCTCTCTTTTCCTGTTTATCCCCAAATTACCTACCCTACTCTCTGTCCTGTTAGTTCTTCCTTGCCACAGCAGACAGACAAATTCTCTTTCTTCTTCTACTGATGGTATCGGTTTTCGTATATCTCACTTCCGAAGCCAGTCATTCAGAAAAATAGATCAGTGTCAGGTGTAAAAGTATTAATGAGCAACAAGCCAGCGAGTTATTCTTTGTCATTTGAATTGAATGTGATTGAAACTTATTTCTATATTTAGACCTAGTGTTACCTAACTTTAAAGACTTTATTTCCTTATTGCTCTTTTATATATGCACATATTAAACCCTCCAAACTTTTTCGCATTAAAAAAGTGTAAAATGGGGTCTAATACGCGTATAAATACAGTATTTCTCTTATCATTAACATTTGATACAGGAAAGAGGAGATTTTTGCTGCTGTCAACTAGCAAAAGTACAATGTACTGATAGGCTGTAGGTCATCTACAGCCTACAGTTACATGAGCTGTTATTAAAAGATGGCAGAGAGATTCTGTAACAGGTGGAACATTTCGTGTATGTAGGTTTCTTATCGTTTTATGTGGAATGTGAAATAGCAAGAAATGAATTGGCTGCTTTAATTAACTTTGAGGAACAGAAAACATAGGTTATTAAAATTAATTTACGACAATTTATTATTTATTTATTTATTTATTTATTTATTTATTTGTTTGTTTATTTATTTATTTAACCTGGTAGAGATAATGCCATCAGGCCTTCTCTTCCCCTCTACCAGGGGATTACAATATTAAGAATATAATTACAATTATAATTACAATGAATATTAAATTTACAGATACAATAAAAATCAAAGTACTAAAAGATTAACTGATTAATAAAAGCTAGACAGTTTATTGTAAAAGTGAAGAACAGAGAAGCATTTCTTTTATTGATTAAGTAGCCTACAAATTAAATCTACTCTACGCAGTAAGAAAATGCTTAACAAGCTTGCTTTTGAACGCTACTAAATTCCGACAGTCTCTGATGTCACTGGGTAGGGTATTCCACAAGCGCGAGAGCGAGATTGTGTATGATGATGAATACGATGATGTCTTATGTGTTGGTATGGCTAGTATACGGCTAGTAGGATAATATAAAATATATACCATAACACTGTACCATACCATGTCATTCTGACCAGTCTCAGGATAAATATCGTGACTCGTGAACCGAGATAGCATTCGGACATTGGTTCGAGACCCCTTTTGGCGTATTAGGCCTATCTGGTTAGGGTTTTTCTGAGGTCATTCCCAATGTAAGATTTATGCCAGGTGCTCTACGTCATATCTTTCCTTTATATGTGTTATCTACTAACAATTACATTACATTAAAACCATTTTCAGCTTTTTCTACTTCAAAATTTCTTGGCTCTTTCACAACAAAGTGGCCTATCGGTTTGGAGCTCATGTAGTTTCTTTCCCACAGCTCAGATACCCTCGTAAGGATGGGCGTTCGCTTATCTTTTAGTTGTTTCTCTCTCGCTTATCTTTATCGAATCATCAATCATTAGGTTACATGGACATTTTCGACACATTAATTTTGTACTTACATATTGCAATAATTCTTTATTAATTCGCTTTATTCTGCTATATTTTGGAAGTTGTGATAATACAGAATACTTCGACTATTTTTTCTCAAAATCTCTCAAAGAAAGTAACAGTGCCTACCTTCAAATAGTTTGAGGAAATATTGTATTAATGAGATTTCCGACTGCAAATACAACATGAGCTTGGGATTTCGATAAGAAAGTGCAGATTTTTCTGCTTCCCTTATACGACCTAGATTTTGTTGTGTGTCATCTGGAGAAGAGTCCTTCCGTCATGCTGATCACATAGCTAGATAATTACACTACTTCTAGCTGGTTTTGATTAAAAATTGCACAAGAGTGTTGCCGGAGAGGTTCAAAGAATACAATCATTGAAAGTTAGTGGAAAAAATATAATGGTGACTATTACACTTTTACTACGTCACGCTACTTTTGACCAATAAAACGGTACGTAAGGACGTCTTTCAACCAATCATGACTGCTTATCGCACAATTTTATCGCGTCCCTAGCATTTGTTTAATTTTATCGCGTCCCTAGCATTTGTTTATTTTTATCACTACCCTAGCATTTGTTTCTTTGTTTGCTAAAATTTCAAACTGCACTGGTCTGGACGTCAAAAAACATAAAATTACAAACCACTCCAGTCGATGCACAGCTCTTTCAAATATGACTCGCATTGGCATTCAAGAACAAGAATTAATAAAGATCACTGGTCATAGGCCTATATGAAGAGCACCATTCGGAAATCCTGAATAAGTTGAGGGATACACCATCTACGTCAACGAGTTCACTTCTTTTACGCACACGTCCAATATAACATCAACTGAACCACCAACCACTAAAACATTCAAATTTGAAAATTGTGCTTTCAATAATTGTTTCATTTAAAATTATTCATGTTTATTTTTTATTTCATCATCGTTAATTAAAAAGTTTCTTGTTTATTTCATCATCCCTAATTAAAACTTTTCTAACACTTGTTTATATTATTTAGGTTATGTTTGTTATAGCTCCTGCTATATGATATTATGGATAGTCACGTATCAGAGATTGTTTAATACTAAGATTTATTGAAAATCATTTGTCAAGTGACGTTGATTACTGGGATCCGGATGATTGAAGTGGAATGCAAATGTTTTAATAAAAATGAAAGTGAATCAACAAAGCTTTCTTGACTAGTAACCGTCCACAGAGTTCAATGAATATTCCATAGTTGGCAGAACTGATAACAAAAAAACATAACCATAAAACACTACTGCCATCTAGCGTAATGTTGAGATGGTACAATAATACATTTGAAGACAGTTGTATTTTCGTAAGCCAATTAATATTTAATTGTATTAGAGTACTTTGTTACTTCTAATCTTTATATACTTTCTTCTAATCGTGTAATAGTCAATTAAATCCCACTCGAGTTTTGATTTTCTCTATATAAATCAAAACCTCTAGTGAGATTACTGTTGATAAAAACAAAAATAACGGGACAATGATGATAAGTAAGGCAATAATGATCATGATATTGTTAAAGATGGCAACAAATTTGTGAGGAAAATAGCTGCTTAAAAATGTGTCCATATTGGTTGCTATCATGCTGCATGGGAGTTATCCTGATTTAATTAAAGTTCCTTCTATGTAAGAGGCAATCGAATTAATATGTTCAGATATACAAACCGTTCGAAAACCAGAAGTCCGCGGTGTCACGAAGATTTCCTTGAATTTGGAGGGACAATTTTTCACACTTCCCGCATCATTGCCGAGAGTATTTTATATGCAAAAGCAAATACAGGTTTTTAAATAAATAATTATGCAAAACGACAAAGTACATGATTGCTGAAGGTAAACAAGATCTGCAACAAATTTATTTTTAACCGCCAGCTTAGCGGTACTTCATCAGTACGTCACAAGATAATTTCATGTCTAATAGCACCGTACAACTTATTACAAATATATATTATGTCAATTATTCATGAAACAAGGATAACTCCAATCGTAAATTAATAAATAATACAGATTTTTTGTTACTTACAAAATAATTCATCTCAATATAAGAATATAAGAAAATGAAGCATGTAACAATTTCACATTCTTGTTTTCGAAAACAAGTCTAATACCCAGATATGGGTTATCGTCGTAACGATAACGACAATAAAGGCTGGCCCATAATAAACCGAGAACGGAAATGACAACGAGAACGAAAATATTGTTTCACAAGCACAGCTCTAGCCATGGTACCTACTTTGGTCCAAGGTTATATAATAAAATAATTGAAAAATACCCAAATTTGGAAAATTTTAGTATCAGAAATTTAAAAAATAGCGATAGGAATTTAATTGTTAAAGAATATATGTTGATTTAATATGTGTATATATTTGTATGATTTAAATTGTTAAAATTGAAATTGTATTTTTAAAATTAATTTATTCTCATAAATTTTTTTTCTTGGCCCACTTTGTGCCAAATAATTATCTTTGTTTGTGTTAAGTTTGTGTTTAGATAACTCCCTGAGCACGAGTTTTTACTCCTTCAGGGAAGAATTAAGACTATATTTTTGTACACGTTATTTTACGAACAATAAACAACAATAAATGTATTTAAATGTGAGTGTTCATAATTAACTTTCACGTTCCCCTTCTCGGGATCCGGCAAGCTTCTCGTTAATTGTGAATGCTGATATTTAAATACATTTATTTTAACAATATTTTCGTTCTCGTTCTCGTTGTCATTTCCGTTCTCTGTTTATCGTGAACTAGCCTTTATTGTCGTTATCGTTACGATGGTAACCCATTTCTGGGCATTAGACTTGTTTTCGAAAACAGGAATGTGAAATTGTTACATGCTTCATTTTCTTATACTTATACTTATTCTTTCCTTTCTCGTTCTCGTTATCGTTTCCGTTCCCAATTTATTGTGGACCAGCCTTAACACCGCCACCGTTACTGCAGTGTTCATAAATGGGTAAAATTATAAAATTCCCTTTCTTCTTTTTAATCTGTTGTTTAACAACGCCGTGTTAACTATAAGATTACCATGAGACTACGTCTCTGTTCTTTCTTATCAAATAATCCGTGGTTCAAGTCCGGCCGAGATTCTTGAAATGTTAAAGGGTTTGTTTAGTCAGTTGTCCGAAGGTGTGAAACTCATAAATGACACCAATAAAGCATCACCCATGAGGCAAGTAAACTAGGAGATAATGGGGCAGGGTGGCCAGTTTCTATCCCCCTCCATTGCATACATCGCTGCCTAGTTACATATTACACTAATCAGACTTCAGATGTATACAAACAATTATTCTTCCTCTGACATATCGTCAAGTGAGATGTTCTGCCTGACAATAGATGTACTGTACATATCACCCAGAACCTCAATCAAAAGTGATTTTGTTCATCAATATCCCTTATGGTACTGGAGCTAAATGACAGCTGTGAGCAGTATGGAATGAAGATAGATACCAATAAAACGAAGACCATGATCATAGAAAGAAAAGTAAAGAAGATAAACTTGCGAATTCTAAATGAGGCAGTAGAACAAGTGGACAGCTTCAAATACTTGGGGTGTACTATAACCAGTAACATAAGCTACTGCCAAGAAGTCAAAAGGAGAATAGCAATGGCGAAGGAAGCTTTTAATAGGAAAAGGAGCATCTTCTGCGGACCTCTGGAAAAAGAACTAAGGAAGAGATTAGTGAAGTGCTTTGTGTGGAGTGTAGCATTGTATAGGGGCAGAAACATGGACATTACGACGAAGTGGAGAGAAGCGAATAGAAGCATTTGAAATGTGGATATGGAGAATGATGGAGCGTGTGAAATGGGCAGACAGAGTAAGAAACGAAGCTGTGTTGGAAAGAGTGGGTAAAGAAAGAATGATGCTGAAACTTCTTGGTCACTAGTTGAGAAGAAACTGCCTACTCAAGGATGCACTGGAAGGAATGGTGAACGGGAGAAGAGTTCGGGGCAGAAGAAGATATCAGATGATAGACGACATTAAGATATATGGATCATATGAGACAAAGAGGAAGCCAGACAATAGGAAAGACTGGAGAATGCTGAGTTTGCAGTGAAAGACCTGCCCTTAGGCAGAACACTATGAATGAATGAATGTACGCATTGAGGGATTTAAGAAAGACGAAATAGTGTTAATGTAGAATTGTAAATTAAACAGAACTGATTACCCGAAAACTTTAATTTTAAAGGTGATGATTATTTTGCATGGCTTCCTAAGACTGAGAAACACGTGCGGCATATTTACGACGCGTAAAGGATCACGTTCCTCAATTGCAGAATTCCACGCAAAATGTATCGTTCACTTAACGCCAACGTTGAAATTCAACTCTTGGTGCAGCATGATAAGCTAGTGTGGATAGCCTAAGTTTGCGCAGATTTGCCTTATCATCCATTTGAATCCAATTCAAAAGGCACATTGTAAGTATTCGTATTTTCTTATAGGCCTACCAGCTCTATTGCAATATTTCTCCACTGTCAGAGTCATACTTCACCGGCAGTGAATAAATTTGTCAGTTCCACTTAGTTAAAATGTTATTAAATAAGTAATACATAATTACGAGTACAACATATAAAAAGGTCAGGATGTCTGGTTTACAATGTCCCCATGTGCAATAAGGAAAGGATTTCATTAACCCCTAAATTGGCAAAACTTCATTTCTCACACTAGTTTATTAAACCGTGTCGGATTGTAAAGAAAACAACTATCGCAATGTCCATATTTTATATTATGCCATACAATATTATAGTATTGCTTATTTACTTACTTACTGGCTTTTAAGGAACCCGGAGGTTCATTGCCGCCCTCACATAAGCCCGCCATTGGTCCCTATCCTCAGCAAGATTAATCCATTCTCTATCATCATATCCCACATCTCTCAAATCCATTTTAATATTATCTTCCCATCTACGTCTCGGCCTCCCCAAAGGTCTTTTTCCCTCCGACCTCCCAACTAACATTCTATATGCATTTCTGGATTCTCCCATACGTGCTACATGCTCTGCCCATCTCAAACGTCTGGATTTAATGTTCCTAATTATGTCAGGTGAAGAATACAATGCGTGCAGTTCTGTGTTGTGTAACTTTCTCCATTCTCCTGTAACTTCATCCCTCTTAGCCTCAAATATTTTCCTAAGCACCTTATTCTCAAACACCCTTAACCTATGTTCCTCTCTCAAAGTGAGAGTCCAAGTTTCACAACCATAAAGAACAACCGGTAATACAACTGTTTTATAAATTCTAACTTATTGTGAAATTTTAATTTTCCTACCATTTTTTTTTCTATTGTACTATTAAAATTATAGCATATAGCGTATTAACCTGTTGTATCCTATAGGATACTTTGCGAATTTAAGCCTTAAAGCCGTCCACTACTCTTGATTGAACTGAATTCCATTCCTCAGGTGGAGACATTGTAGGAAAGAATACATGAGGGGATCATTAAGTATCGCGCGTAGCGTCGTGATCTAAGGATTCTAAGGTTTCATGCGTACACTCACATTACGGAATGCGCAGCGATTCCAGTCCTCATGAGGGGGAAAAAAATCTTCATATTTCCACCAATATGTGGGACCTGTGGCCATGCTGCAACGTAACGGTGTCGATTTAATAGTTTGAAGAAAGCAGCAAAACACTACAACGTAGTATGTTGTTGTGACGAGAATGCAAGCCCCCGCATACCGGTAAAGCATCGTGTCACAAACAAGTTCACGTCCGAGTATTTCTGACAAAGTAAATATTATTCAACGCCTTGAAAACGAAGCAAATATTAAGGATATTGCTGGAGAGTTTTAAGTAATATAAATTCATTTAACTTATTTATTTATTTATTTATTCATTTATGTATGTATTTATTTATTTATTTAAATTAAATTATGATTTATTTAACGACGCTCGCAACTGCAGAGATTATATCAGCGTCGCCGATGTGCCGGAATTTTGTCCCGCACTAAATATACTGACATGAGCCTGTCGCATTTAAACACACTTAAATGCCATCGACCTCGGCCGGGATCGAACCCGCAACCTCGAGCATAGAAGGCCAGCGCTATACCAACTACGCTACAGAGGGCAAATTTATTTATTTATTTATTTATTTATTTATTCATTTATTCATTTATGTATTTATTTATTTAAATTAAATTATGATTTATTTAACGACGCTCGCAACTGCAGAGATTATATCAGCGTCGCCGATGTGCCGGAATTTTGTCCCGCAGTAAATATACTGACATGAGCCTGTCGCATTTAAACACACTTAAATGCCATCGACCTCGGCCGGGATCGAACCCGCAACCTCGAGTATAGAAGGCCAGCGCTATACCAACTACGCTACAGAGGGCAAATTTACTTATTTATTTAATACTATACTGTATCTCATAATATATTCTAGGAATAAAACTAATTTGTATTAACGTTGTATCAGATTCAATTTTCACTCTTAAATACCCATTCTCGTATGATCGATTTTTTATTTTATTTATTTTTAAGTAGGTTATTTAACGACGCTTCATCAATATCTTAGGTTATTTAGCGTTTGAATGAAATGAAGGTGATGATGCCGGCGAAATGAGTCCGGGGTCCAGCACCGATAGTTACCCAGCATTTGCTCATGTTGGGTTGAGGGAAAACTCCAGGAAAAACCTCAACCAAGTAACTTGCCCCGACCGGGAATCGAACCAGGGCCACCTGGTTTCGCGGCCAGACGCGCTAACCGTTATTCCACAGGTGTGGACGATTTTTTTTTATTGTCCATAATATTCTTTTTCCTTCATGCTTTACCTAAACAGGATGTTTGCCGATTGTAGGGGAGTTGCTCCGCGTGTTATATCTTAGTACGTAAACATCGGCTTTCTCCTATATTGATGGAGCAGGGTAGTGAACACCCGGTTCTGAAAACTAGCTATGACGGCCGAGGAGATCATCACGCTTTCTACACAATACCTCCATAATAGTTGGATGATCGTCCACCTCTCCTGAGACATGTTGACGTGAGGCCAGCAATCGACTGGTCATCTTGGTCCTTTATGAGCTGTCGTGTTAGTTAATTAATTACAAGATCAATAAGAGTAATAGTGTTTTATTTAACGACGTTTTCAACTACAGAAGTTATTCAGCTTCGAAATTCTATGTGGGCCGCAAAAGAGCAACAAATAACTATAGCCCGATCATTGACATTAAAACCTGCGCCACAAACCAGTGTTCGTTCGTGCGCAGGTTGTCATAGTGGGGGATCGGTTGTGTTGTAGATGCGCTCCCTGATCGACGTCCCGCAGCGAGTACGTTCTAAACCATTCGAAACAGCACTCGTGTCCGCGTCCAATCTTTCACTTTTCAATCAATTATTAATACTCCATTTCCACTTATACGTATAGTTAAAACAGATTGTAATTTATAATAATGGAAGGGAAACCAAATGTGCGCGCCAGGCTTTTGAAAAGTGACGCACGTAAAATTATTTATAACGTTGCGAAGTATTTATGGGTTTAGGTTCTGCTTACAGCAGTAAAATTTTTTGAAATATTCAACATTTTTTTCCTCCATTACTGTATCCTGTACAATAATGAAAATTGGTATGTGTAAAACACTGTCCTTCTGCTATATTAAAAAAATATTTTTACTATTTAAAAAAGTTATATATATATATATATATATATATATATATATATATATATATATATATATATATATATATTTACAAATTCAAAATGGTGGTAGTTCACTGTGCAGTGATGAAGCGTTTCCTTCATAATTCATACACCTGTTAACTTTTTCATATTCTCTCTCTTTTATTTTATTACTGAAATTCATGTTTACAATATCATGCTCTTTCAACTATATTCCTTAATAAATAATATATTCTTTTATTTTGTTTTAGAAAAAAGTACTGATACTCGATCATTCTTTTAAATGAACTTAATTTTTATCAGACAATCTATCAAAGGTAGAGAAGTGATCTTGCATCATATTGTAGATATAACATGCATAAATATACACAAACAATTTCATCACAGAATGTTGGAACGTTTTTGAATTATGTGGAAAATGCTTCATCACTGCACAGTGAAATAAATTTTGAAAAAAAAAAAGTAAATAACTTTTTTTAAATCGTAAAAATATTTTTTTCATATAGCAGGACAGTGTTTTACATATACCAATTTTCATTATTGTATAAGATACAGTAATGGAGGAAAAAAATGTTGAATATTTCCAAAATGTTACTGCTGTAAGATGTACCTAACCCCTTACAAGAGAGAAAAAAAAGAATTTAAGTAGAAATATAATGTTGTCACATCAACAAGGAAGCTACGGGAATTTCGGCCAGCTTGATAAAAAAACGTTTTGAAGGAGGGGGCAGTGTCATTGTCTACCACAGTTGGAGTCGGACTAGTGTAACCCGGCCTAGCGATCTGCTCGTATAGTGATGACATCTCCTCCTCCATGGCCACGTGAGAACTGGAAAAATCGAAGTCTTTTTGTAGTTGGTCGAGCTATAGTAGTCACGAAATCAGTCGACAACGTTATTACAAGTAGGTTCTTTTATGGGAAAATAACTGATCGTTTATGCCTGTACCCTACATGTGCTTGAGTCTCCCCTCGATCCCTATAATTCGCTTTTTGTTTTCATTAAAATACTACGTTTCCACATTACGATCTTCCCTCATCAGTGTGATATAATATGATGCTCTGTTTTACTTCTTTCTAAAAGGATGGTGCAGATTGTATTTTTTTGTGAGAAGAATTTACCACCCTAAACCGGGACTGAACCAGCGATATTTGCATCCAGAAGGAACAATGATAACTACTAGATACTGGAGGACTCCTGGCAGATTGCTTCAGCTAAATACGCCGTAACTGTTGCTAAACTAGTCTTGCTACATAATGTCTTCGGTTTATCCTTTCACAGTCATCTTATTTCGGGAACTATAAAACTGTCCTTATAACGTTAATCAATAGTGTTCGCTCTTCACTCTTGATACAGATTGGTGCTAGTAACAGCATTTCTTTTTCCTCTGACTCATCCTGTTCACGTGTTTTACTAACTTTTGGCACCTATAAGAAGTATTTTAAAAAATCTCACTACTTTATTGAACACTTTCATCGCATCTAGGGGTTAAAGTTATGCCAACGACAAATATTAAATGACAGAACTTATGAACAGGAAAGGTTGCAGTCTATCGAGTGGAGAGATATGCTGAGAACGAAAATCGTAACACGACTTCTAAGAATCGACGGAATGTTTGTAGCTCAGTCGCCATGTGCACTGAAAACCAGAAATTACGTAAGCCATTAATCTGTGCCTCCAAAGAGACATAAATGCTGCAACAAGCAATACGAAAGTTGGTTAGTTGCTAATGTCTGGTTTGTTGGAGTTCTTCCGCTAGAAATTGTTTCTATTAGTTGACTCTGTGAAGAATTTCACTTCTGATATGGAATGTATTACTATTATTAATGATAAGATGTTTGCATTAATTTTTGTACAGATGAAAAGTCATCAGTAACTTTTCTACGCTAACTACCAAAAAGTAATTAGGCACTGTTTTTGCCGCTTTAAAACCTCGTGCTACCATCTCTTGTTGCTATAAGAGCAGCCACCCTGTCAGGCATGCTCTCCACTAGTTTGTGTAGGATATCCACTGGAATGCGACGCCATTCCTCTTGCAACATGGCACTCAGTTGGACAATGGAAGTTGGCCGCATCTCCCGAGATCTCAGTCGCCGGTCCAATTCGTCCCAAAGGTGTTCAATGGGATTGAGATCAGGACTCTGTGCAGGCCAGTCCAACCGGTGAACATTATTGTCTACATACCACTGCATAGTAGCCGCCGAAACATGGGGCCAACTTCCATTGTCCAACTGAGTGCCATGTTGCAAAAGAAATGGCGACACATTCCAGTGAATATCTTACACAAACTAGTGGAGAGCATGCCTTACAGGGTGACTGCTGTTATAGCAACAAGAGGTGGTACCACGAGGTTCTAAAGGTGCCAAAACAGTGCCCAATTACGTTTTGGTAGATAGTGTAGTTTACCTCACATTCGATAACAGCTTTCTTTGACCTGTCTTAAATATGTTGAAAACTGGCAGCTGTATTTCTTTTATCGAGAAATCTTGTTATGAACTCCGAAGCTAAATCTACTGAAAGCCCACTTTCCGTAGTAAAAATATGTGTTTTTCAAGACTCTGGTCAAACGGAAACACCGAAACAACTTAGCATCAGAAACAAAACTTTTCAGTTCACGACAGAGAAGTTAATGTTGATCTAAAAGAGGAAGAAAGCAATGATGTGTTGTTATGAAAATATATAAAGATTGGACTTTTCCATTGCTGATAATGATTAAGAAATTCATAACGTTTAGAAGATTACAATACTTTTACCCTGAAGCCGAAAATGGATACAATCTTCGAAGAAGTTGTGAATTCCTTAATCAATAACAGCAATGGAAAAACAACCAATCTAAATCTCTTCTTATCAGAGAAATTAGTCTGACAAGGAAACTGTTAATGAGCTCATGTTCCAACCTTCCTTCAAACTGTGCGCATAGCTAGATCTCCACAACAGACACACAAATATAAAACATTAGATATCCGTATTAAATATAAGGGTGTAAAAGCTTACTTACAGACTCCAGTAATGTTTATAAGATTTTTTCTATGAAATAAAAGCAAAATGCAACTTTTATGATGAGTAGAATATAATTAAACATGGCACTATGCACAACTCTGGCTTTTTAGGGTGCACCACGTCTGAGAAGAAACGGAAATAAAGTGGACATACCTAAGCTAAATGCATTATTTATAAGTGACATACAATATCTGTGCACTAGAGCTTGTTGTCTGATCAGGACCTGCAATATTTGCATCCTAGAAATAAGCGTGTTACACATGATATGGACGTACATCACTTCTACAGAGTGACCGAAAATCATCTCCCACATTTGAAAGGACAATAAAACAAAGAGAATTGCAGAGAGAAACTTGTTTATTCAAAATATACAATGGGTATGACAACAGTTTTTTAATGACTATGTTTTGAAAATAACGTCTGGTAAGTGTTGTCCATTGCAAGAAATACACATTTCAAGACGATGCATGAAATATATCATCACCCGACGTGTCATGTCTTGTGGAATAGCTGCTACCTCCGCTTGAATTACTCTCTTGAGGTCGGCAAGAGTGTGGGAACAATGTGTGTAAACCTTAGCTTTAAGTAATCCCAAAGAAAAAAAAATCATTTGGGGCAAGGTCTGGTGAACGGGGTGGCCAAGCAACATCCCCGAGTAAGGAGGTCAATTTTCCAGGAAACAGTCTCTGAGTACTCTCATTGATAACCCAGCGGTGTGCGCTGTAGCGCCATCTTGTTGGAACCACACATCACTGTTATCCAGTCCTAAGTTCTGAAGTTGAATCCGTAAGCATGGCAACGTAATGGTGGGACGTGACCGTTAGTGTTACATTCTCTTCTTAAAAAAAATATGGACCAATAACGCCATCTCTGTAAACCACACAAATAACAGTCACTTTATCAGAGTGCAATTATTGTCTTTCGTGCAGGATTCGGGGTTTATGATCAGACCAATAGCGGACATTTTGTTTGTTTACACAACCACTTAAGTGGAAATGTGCTTCATCAATACACAAAAGCACAGCATTTTCTGGGACATTTTGCAGGATCTAATTCAACTCATAACACAGAACTTAATTTACAAACTGTTTTCAATACCATTTTATATTTTTTTAATAAACAAGTTTCTATATGCAATACTTTTTGTTTTATTCGCCTTTCAAATGTGGGAGGTTTTTTTGGGTCACCCTGTACATTAGATAGTGATTTTTAAGAGACTTCCAAAATGATATTAACTCAAAATTGATCGCGAGAGGACATACAATTTTTTCTGCGCTAAGCCATCCATTTTACATTTATGTATGTGTATGTATTTATTCACACTGCAAATGGGTACATACCCGGTGGCAGTGATAACTAATTGCACTCAAAAACGACAATAATAAACAATTAATAATAAATTAATAATAATACTAATAATAATAATAACTAATAATAATGATAATAACGGGGAGCATCCTAAATTAAATGAAGCACAATCACTTAAAATAACATTTAAAGTAAATCTAATTTGTATCTTAACCCTAAGTTCGAACTAAAACCCACGAGTATGATATGTTCATACCTGCACAAGTACCTTTCAGCACTACACTCATTTCGCTGTCAACTCATTCACTGCACTGATTCTGTCCTGATTTCACTAACACTTCAAAAACATTTCACTGTTCAAATACTTTGCACTGCCACTATAAACTATGAAGCTTCACTGACAGAAACACACTTCACTTACACAACACACTTCACTGACACAACACTTCACTGATACAACACTTCAATAAAAAAATATCAATTATACCCTTTAAATAGTGTGTATAATATACTACCGTCTATTAGTAAGTCCTTAAGCCTATTTTTAAATATATTTTTGGTTGTTGGTAAAGCCTTTAGTAAGTCTGCAGGCAAAGCATTCCAGTCCCTGATAGTACGATAGAGAAAAGAAAACTTTCCAGTGTCCGTCCTCTGGAATGGCTTCTGTACAGGAAAAGACACATTGTGTACAATTCAAATTTCACGAAAGAATATTTGCTAGAGGACTTTGGTCCTTGCGAGGTTCGCATTTCAGGTGAAGAGCCGAGCAAGGGATGCGAGTTTTTCCCCTATTTTCGTAATAAAATAATGACGAAACTATGACGTAGTTCTGTAACAGTTCTCTTGTTATACACGACGTATATAGTGATTATTTATTAGTCAAGAATTTATTTACATACGACTTACAAAGAACCTATTCACTATATAAGTCTACAGGGTGTTTCAAAAATATGGGGCATAATTTCAGGTATGTATTTCCCACATGTAGACAATCAAAATAGTTCATTACAACATGTGTCCGGAAATGCTTTATTTCCGAGTTATGGCCTTCACAACATTGAAATTCACCAGAACGTTTTTCTTTCCGCAGGTCGTTTCCGTCAAAGGAGACATTAAGAGGGCACTCTGACAGTTCATTCCGAGGCGAAGGTTACATTCAGTGTTGTGTAGGCGTTAGACTGTGCGACATGTATTCAAATCAAGAGCTGGCAGAGATACACTTCATGTACGGTAAGGCGGACGGCAATGCTGCGCTGACTCATCGTTTGTACCAGGAGAGGTACCCACAGCGACAATGTCCAGATCGGAAGACATTTGTACGTCTCCATTACCGTCTGTACGAGTATGGAAAATTGAACTCTCCTGGTTTGGGAAAGGGACGACCAAGATCTACAACTCCAGAAGTACAGGAGGAGATTCTGGAGGCTGTGAACATGACTCCTTCTATCAGCACACGAAGGGTAGCGTTGCAAGTCAATGTTCCTCATACGACTGTCTGGAGACTGTTGAAAGAGTATCGATTGTATCCTTATCATTTGCAACGTGTACAGGCCCTGTCACCAGCAGATTACCCTGCACGAGTTAGGTTCTGTCAGTTGTTCTTGCAGCAGTGTGGTGTAATTCCGAACTTTCCTGCCTTAGTAAAGTAGGAGGTGGACATTTTGAACATCTTCTGTAATGACAACGACCTGCGGAAAGAAAAACGTTCCGGTGAATTTCAATGTTGTGAAGGCCATAACTCGGAAATGAAGCATTTCCGGACACATGTTGTAATGAACTATTTTGATTGCCTACATGTGGGAAATACATACCTGAAATTATGCCTCGTATTTTTTAAACACCCTGTATAAGGTAGTTAAACGTTTGTATAAGAGTTTTTATTAGTAAGATCGCATGTAAACATACATTTCCAGCAATCACTGCAAACCACATCCCATAGTTAAATGGCAGTCGCTGTACAGATCACATCTATATATATATATAATTTGAACTGGTAATAGAAATTACGGGAAAACAGCTGGACGGATTTTAATAAATGACCCCTCATTTTGAAGCTTGGAACTCAAAGTTTGTCAGAAAAATAGTAGTTTTCAGTGAAATGTCAATTTTTCAACATAATTTTCCTATTTTCCAAAATCCATCTGTCGTCAGTTTTGAGAACTAGCTAATTGCATTTCAGAATAAAACAAAACACACACTACAGTAAACAATATTACACGAAGGCCATGATCTGCAAGAATGCTGACATATTTAGAGCTCAAATTAAATTGGTTATAAAAAACTTCACTTATTAAAAATAATTTACAGGTTCGATTCTGTGGTGTGTAATTTTCTGGGTACAGCTGTGTATTGGATATTAAAAACTACAAAACTTGAGGTGGTTTGATGACATTATTACCATTAGGAATGAAATATTATTGTAGTTAATGCCTTGATGTGACTATTTTTCATTAATTATACATATTAATGCTATATTGATGATATGAAAGTGAAACGTTTTGGGGTTATATAAGTAGATGTAGAGAACAACTTAAATTAAATTTTGATTTCTATATTTTACTGAGTGGCGGCTATATAGTATATGTTACTGAAATCTATAAAATTTAAGTAAGATAATAATATTATTAAAAATCAAATATTTTATAGTTATTAATCAAGTGGGGTTGGGTCTTTTTCATATATTTAATGGCGGTGTGGTGTAGATATTTATATGCGTGGTTCTCTTCAGTATTGGCTCGAGAGAGTATCTTTCATTATTATGGAAGCAAATAACTTTCAGAATGTCTGGTATTCTTCATTGAAAATAAATCTGAAAAATGTTTATTTGAACGTCTAATGAACTTAGTTTGCAGCATTTGCTGTACAAGCCACTAGTAAAAATATACTCAGAATCGACTAGTAGTAGTTTTCACGATATTTCTCCTGAAAATAACAAATTCGAAAAAAGAGGAAAAATAATAATAGATTTCTACTGATAGTCTTTAGATAATAGCGTAGCTGTAAGGAAAGTTACAAGAGAACATTGAATCGAAAATCCCGGCAATAATGTACGCCAAAAGGCAGTACCTGAAGTCTTTAAACAGGTCATATTAGAGAAGAGCTACAGATGCCGGATGGAAAGTGTAATTATTCCTTAGTTGTGGTTCTACATTTATGGCCACTCTCTGCATTGTAAATTCAATTTTTTAATTCATTTGTAGGTCGGAAGACAAACGTAGTTAGTAAAAACAATAGCTCATTGAATGGAACTCTCTGACCTCTCATGTCTATGAACCGAAGCTGCCAGTTTTACGACCAGAAGTTCATTAATACTCGCTACACTTTTACAATCAGAGCTGTAGGTCAATGCAACGCTAGAGTGGACACGTGTAAACATAGAGCTGGCATGTTAAGACGTTTCACTAGCTTTCATGGCGACGCGACGTTGAAAAGAAAACTAAGATTTATACCTTCACTTTGCAAAATGTAACACTTTACACATGAAAGTAAAAAAAAATTGCATTAGTTTGTCCAGTGATGGGTCATTAAAGGCGGGTGACAGAAATCTAGACAGAAAAATGAAGGTGTTAAGATCAAAAAGACGGAAAGGAATCGCATTAGACTTATTAGAGTCTATTTGTTGTGCAAATTTATTCAAAACATACCCAACTCGCAATCACAGATCTCAGGGTTGAAAATGAGTATTATTTTATAAGGAAGTCATTCCACAATTAATGACATCACGGGAGAGAATCAGACTTTTTAAATAACATTTTAAACTGGGCAGTGCGTTTAAAAATCTGTATTCTTCGTCTTATTAACCTCCTCCATTTGCAGTGACTTATAAACCAATGCAGTGAAGAGGAAGGTGTCTTTGGGCCAACGTATAGTCTCTCGCAAAGCAGGCCTCCCTGACTGTATGGGGAAAATCTGTACTCAAGAGTCTTTATTGGTGAATTTATTATTGTATTATTTTAATTGAGGCGGTTAGAAGCAAAGGAGTATAAGTGACATTTCTAAAAAAAAAATATTTATGTGCATCCAGGGTAAACTAAAAAATTTAAAATTTCAGTGGAAAACCACCACATTACACATCAACATTTAAAATTAAAACCACGGAATTTACGAAAGCTCAGTAACTCTTAATTACATTTTTTGGAGTGACTTAAGTGCACTTATATCCCTTTGATTCTAACCGCCTCAATTGTTATAATCATTACTGATACAAAAAAAATGTAAGTTACTTTCAAACAACGTTCCCCTAAAATATAGAAGAAAAGATTTAACGAAATTATTTTAAAATACGATTAAATACTGAATTATGAATACTAAAGTAGACTATATATAATACTTAATATCGGTACGTAAATATATTAAATGAATAAAATAATAAGAAAAGGGGAGTAAAAGAAAACTGCACTCCAAAAAATAGAAGAACTACAACTGAAATAGTATGTACACAAAATGTGAAAATACACTAAAGTAAACAAAGAAGTCCTCCACTGGATACCGCCTGAATAAGAGAAATAAGGAAGATAACGAACTACTTGGAAGGAGGGAATTAAGGATAGCAGACAGAAAAGAAACATGGAAGATAAAGAGTGCATGGATCGCGACCTCTAGAGAAAGAAGAGTCTATCTTTTGATTGAGAAAACCTGTGAAGAGCACAGAAATATTTCTACGAAATCTTTATATTTCTATCCTTTTTCCGTAAAGGTCCATCATTATTGTTTCTGTACAGGTTAATATAGTGTACAGTATAAGTAATCCGGAATATTAACACATTTCCATAATGTGTTTATCGAGACTATTTCGTTTATATGACGTCATTCCATTTTCGACCAATGAAGTGTAATAACATTTTGAATTCCAACCAATCATAGTCATACATCGCGATAATTTCTGCAGCTCGATTTATCACTTTCAGTTTATCGCATGGTCCTTCTTTAGTTTAGTCAGTGTCGTCAACTGTTTCCACGTAAATTGATGAGTATGAACCCATTGTACTAAATAAAGTGCGAAATCTTACTTCCACATCTATATCTTCAGCTTCTAATTCCATATCCATTGTATCTAAAGAAAATGACACTCCTTCATAACAATTGTTCATTTAATTAATGTATTAATCAGGTTATTTGTAATTACACTATAAAATATTTAAATTAAATTATGATTTCAGCAGATAATGAAAACGTATTTCTTTTACAATAACAAGAGAAAAGCGCAGTACATATAATTAATATTTTTAAACCTGTATTTCGCTTTTCTCAATTGACATTACTGAATAACATTAAATTTATTTATTGCAGTAATCGTTATTCATCTATTTCACCTTCACAGTGTCTGAATAGGTTAAGTATTCATAAATATACAATTATTAACATTTTGTGAGCGAATTTTAGGGATATGTTACTTACATTTTATTTTATTCACGAAATAGTCCTAATAAATGTCACTCGAGGTCTGAGATTTCCCAAATAAATCCACGAGGGAACCTCTCACTTCGCTCGTAGATTTATCGACAAATCTCAGACCTCTTGTAACATTACTATAGATATTTCGTTCATTTATTCGTTCATTCATTGTTTTCTGCCCAAAAACAGGTCCTTCACTGCAAAAATCAGCTTATGCCAATCTTTCCTGTTTTCTGTCTTCTTCGTCTTGGCAAAGGAAGCATATATTTTAACGTTGTCCATCATCGGATATCTTCTTCTCCAACGAAATTTTTTCCCGTTCACCATTCCTTCCAGGACATCTTTCAGTAGGCAATGTTTTCTTATCCAGCGCCTCAGCCAGTTTCTTTTCCTCTTCTTGATCAGGTTCAGCATTATTCTTTCTTCACTCTTTTGATTAAAATGCCAGCCCTTAAACTGGAGCGGAAATCAATCCAGTTCATATTGCTTCAATCCACTATTCGTGAAGATAAGATAAATTGCTGCTCTCATTGCAGCTGCTAGACGCTAGACAGACAATAGGAAGTGCACGCTTCGATGGTCCCTCTCTTTCGTTGCAACAGCCTCAGTCTAGACTGAGAAAAGATACAGACGCCAACATTCGTGCCGGTATTGCGCACGCCTGATCTTAAGTCACATCAACGCAAGATCTACAACATCTGTGTGAAAAAGATTGCAGGTTCACAAATTCCAGTATGGAGTTGTAAGTTAACTATGATTGGCGACATTAGGTGATAAGCAGCAACAAAGACACTGAAGCTCTAAAATGAAGTCCATTTCACACAAGTATTGTAATAATAATAATAATAATAATAATAATAATAATAATAATAATAATAATAATAATTTATTTTAGCTGGCAGAGTTAAGGCCGTAAGGCCTTCTCTTCCACTCAACCAGCAAAAAGTGTATATATATATATATATATATATATATATATATGCATGAACTTACAAAGAATTCAACAATTTGATTTAGATGAGAGTATACAATGTATACAATAGTTATTTACGAATTAAACAACAAAATACTATGAACTATTAATTAAACACTGAAATAAACTGTGTAGCATAATTAAGCTAAACTACATAGAATGTTAATATATTTCACATAATATTAGATAATAGAAAGATATTATTATGAGACAATTTTGAAAATACAGCACTATCATGATGATGTCTGAAGAAAGAAGTAACAATGTAGTCAGTGATAGTTTAAATCAGTATGATTGGAGTGAAATGCTAATAAGGTTATCTTTTAAGCTGTTTTTAAAGGTGTTTATTGTCTTGCAGCCCCTAATACTTTGTGACAAGGAATTAAATTGACGCGAGGTGGATACTGTAATAGATGATGAAAAACAAGATGTTCTATGAAGAGGTATACTTAGCGTGCCACAGATAAGTGATCTGGTATTTACGTCGTGGTTAGAGTATAGATAAGAGAAACGAGACGAAAGGTAATTTGGTGTTGAGGTGTGTAGAATTCGAAAAAGTAAAGACAAAGAGTGTAAAGTTCTGCATTCTTTAAGTCGGAGCCACGAGAGACTTGCGAAGGACGGTGATATGTGATCATATCGTCGGATGTTGCACACGTATCTGACGTACATATTCTGAGCTCGCTGTAACTTGACTGACAGTTCAGAACTTAGGTCACTTAACAAAACGTCACAATAATCGAAGTGCGGCATTACTAGGGTTTGTACTAGGGTAAGTTTTAGTTGCTGGGGCAAGAAGTTTCTCAAGCGACTCAAACAGTGAATGGAGAAACAGATTTTTTAATCGTTTTTTTAACTTGAAAATTCCAACTTAGATTATTATCAAAAAAGAAGCCAAGATTTTTTACGACAGATGTATAAGGGATTGGCGAGTATGATAGGTGATGTAAACAAATCCCCTCTCTTCCTTCATGAAATCATACGATGGGTAATAGCGACTATTAGCTACATTTCTAACCAGTGTGAGTAAGTTCAGACCGAATAGAGGTGTATACAGAGGGGAAGTGAAATAACCCTGCAGATTGAAAGAGACGATAGGTTACACTTAAATGAATAGAAAATAAACGTTTTGTGATTAAATGTACGGTTAATTAGAAAATTAAGTTGGAAGTTTCAGCAGTCCGGCAACATCGCCGCTAACACATCTCTTCTCTCTTCTCGTAATACTCGTGTAAGAGGTCAACGAACTCAGGCTGCCTGTCTAGGTGAGCTACCTCCACCTGTCTCTCTGGCTACAACGTTGCAATCTTGTCGCGGTGTTGAGTGGCTGCAAGTTAAGTAAATGATTCTTTATTAGATTTTCTATCGGTATGAATAAAAATGACGATCCTACTCGCAATAGTTACCGAATAAGATGTTAAACATTTGGGAAAAAAAAAACATTTTTCTCTGAGAAAACTATGAACTTCCCACCGATATAATATTACACTTTTTTATTACATACAACATGAGCTATTTGCTATAAAAATCTACAGGATTATTTCACTTCCATCCTGTATACTGTGATATGAGCCAACTATTCCTTTCTATCTACAGAAGTACCATCTTCACCACATTGAAGTCATCAGTTTGATGGCTAGAGCTAGTGAAACTATTCCTCATTGGTTTGCAAATTTCTGAAAAGATTTAACCTCTTCAATTGTTTCATTAACAACATTTCTTTATTGCTCTTACGAGACAAATTGCTCTCCTAAGAAATCACACAATCACCTACTGTAATATGATTGTGTATTTTTTTAATTGAATCTTTCACCTAACTGTTATCTTATGTATTTTTGTTATTTATTCTATGCTTTTAGATGATAGCTTTACAAACTGTAATTTTATTACGTATCTTTGTTATTTATAAGTAAATACATTCAATTATATTGGCTGCAATCTTTCTTATATAAACTCCAGGGACGTAGATATTAAACTTGCCAAATTTCAGCAACTCTTAAGGACAATGAAATCAACTCTATTAAAGAAAGTTCGACCAGAAAAAATTTTGAAACTCTATAAAGTTATGGCAGTCCCGGCATTATTATATGGATCAGAGACATGGTCATTAACGAAAGGACAACTTCGAAGAATAGAAGCTGCTGAAATGCGAGTGCTAAGACCTCTTGCAGGATATACTCTTTACGACCATAAAAGGAACGCTGACATCCGAACAGAATTGAATATCACCGCCATTACGGATACTATAGAATCTTACCGCAACAACTGGTATGAACATGTATTAAGAATGCCCAACCATAGGTTACCCAAGAGACTATTGGACTATACACTTCATGGAAAACGAGACATCGGAAGACCAAGGAAGAGATGGAAAGATCAACTTTCTTCTGGAAGCGGAACAGGCCAGGAGGCCTAATCCAAGACTGTTATTGATGATGATGATCTTTGTTATTTATTATATATTTTTGGTAGTTCTATCTATTCCTCTAAATAACTTAAGACCTACCAATTCTATTAATTTATTAATTTATTGTACATTGCATTTTTCTAGTATCCTTTGCCTCCCAGGCAGCCTCTGTTAGAGGAGGAATGTTACAATAAAATAAAGCTACTCCAAGAGAATTCAGGCTAACCTAGATATTTTATTCTTAAATTGTGTCATCCCCGGTTTGTCCTCTGATTGGTCTTCGGCTTCCTAGTCGGCCTGGTTGGCGCAGTTGGTATAGTGCTGTTGTACTATGTAGTTTCATTGTACCACGTGCCCTGACCTCCTCCATTTGAGGCTTCTTGCGACGATAACTGCGTATTTTTTTTAAATGTGAAACATTTATGCTTGTGTCTATCTATTAGTCACCCTTGAGAGGTGGGGCACGGACTAGGGACTGCCTTCACACGTAGGCCGCTTGAGTGGGCCATTGTACTACCCAGAATGGAATGGTGTACTGTACATGCCCTAAGACTCCCCGCGCTACAGATTCCCCTGCGTGCCGCCTCCGAACTCTCCTACAGCCTACGCCTACAGAATCCCCTTACCTTTCCGCCTTACACATCACCGCGACCTCTCAACCCCGGTCCCACGAGCTACCATTAGCCCAGGGAAGAGACCGGGTATATAGCGATGATCACATACCACCGGGTCCAAGTTCGGTGGCGCGCGGAGCGGACTCTATATTGGAACTAGCCCGAAATATGAGAAAAAAATAGAGATGGTGATGAATAGGGCTAGGATTTTGATGAAATTGCATCTTTTTTCTACGGTAGTAAGTCAGAAACATAGCCGCTTTAGTATTTATATGTTATGTGATAAACTGAGTGTTTTAAAACATATTTGTTAGGGCATTTTTTTGCATTTGTTGCCTGTTTCAACTCATAAGAGCATCTTTCGTGATATTCGGACATTTTCTAGGCATTTTCACTTAATTTTGGCCGAAAATCCCCATTATTAATATAAAATAATGTTTATTTTCTTTCATATTTTGTCTACATATTTTGTCCATTAATACCCTTTATTTTTTACTTGGTTATTTAACGACGTTGAACCAACTACGAGGTTATTTAGCGCCGATGGAGTTGGTGATAGTGATATGATATTTGGCGAGATGAGGCCGAGGATTCGCCATAGATTACCTGACATTTGCCTTACGGTTGGGAAAAACCTCTGAAAAAACCCAACCAGATAACCAGCCCAAGCGGGAATCGAACCCGCGCCCGAGTGCAACTCCGGAGCGGTAGGCAAGCGCCTTAACCGACCGAGCTACGCCGGTGGCTAATACCCATTATTTTGTATAATATTTTAATCGTTTTTCTACACAAATACTTCCCTTTTAACATAGTACACCCCATGTAATGGATCAGTCCAACCAGCCCTTCAATATAGACTCCTCTATACTTGCTAATTCCGTATAAGAGTGGCCTTGTGATGGGCTACATGGAAACTACATCAGGTAAAATAATTAATTAAAGTGTACCACTTAGAAAAAAATTACGTAAAATTAAATAAACTTAAATGTTGGTATTTAATTTAATTACTATTCTAAATTTTAAGTAGCACAAAACTCATTTTCCTACTAAGCCAATTTTAGAATGTAAGATCAACTTTTAGGGCATTTTAAGGGCATTTTTTTTTTAGATTTTTAGGTCATAAAGTCATTGTTTTAGGACATTTTTTTATTATTTATATGTCATCAAAATTCTAGCCCTAGTGATGAATAAGGGATGTATAATTACGACGGTGAAAAGATTCCGACGTTCAATGCCGAAAGTTTTTCAGCAATTCTGTTTCAATTGAATGAGGGGAAGTCACGGAGAAAACCTGAACCAGGTAACTTGTCCCAATCACAATTTGAACCAGGGCCAGCTCTTTTCATGATCAGACATGCTAACCGCTACTCCACAGCTGTGGGCATGTTTCGAGTGCCAAATGAGTAACTAAATTTCAAGTTACAGTTACAAAATCCAACAGCTTCATTGTATCTTAATAACCTCGAAAGGTTGAAATTCCGTTACAGGAAAATTGAGAAGTTACGAATTGCTGAAGATATTTCAACTTCATGCTGTCCAGAAATGGATTCCACAGCAAACAATTTAGAAATTTCATGTTGGACCTAGTCCGTACCGCATTTCATTAAAATCGGCCAGCGGATTGAAACCTCTTGTCTTGATTCCGTTCTCCCTTCCTTTGTTCTTACAAATATGCAAGAAATCATGAGTGGAAACAAGCATTCACATCCGAACGAACGTGTTTAACATGCAGATTATATTTATTATTTAATGTACACGGTTATCGATGGCGTTACGTAAACAATTTCCACTTTATTTTCTACCAGAAACTCTAATTACTTCACAAGAACACTCATGCTGGGTTGCAATAAAACAGACCTATAAATAATGTATTTCTCCATTAGTGGATCTTTAAAGTTGGTGGATTGTCGAGTTGCAGAAGAGATATGTAACAAGTCACTAGTTATTGGATCGTTAACCAAGCATCTTTGAATTTCACAAGTGACGCAATAGGACGTGAATGAATGAAAAGTGAACATCGGCTGCTAGACTGATGTTTTTTTTTTTCGTTGTTGGTAACTCTATAGCATCTATTAGATGCTTTACGGTAGTGCTGACAGATTGAGTTACTTGTCAACAATGTGACGCTGAAACGTTACTGCCCAGCGACAGTCCTGATGTATTTTTATATTTGTGATGATTGGTTAATTAATATTAACCCGGCATACTCACAATCACACTCACATTCATACAAATTTCCAGACTTCTTCAAGTAAAATTCACAGGGAGCCAAGCCCGGGAATCGAACCCGGGACCTCCTGATCTGGAAGCCAGCATGCTGACCAACAGACCACGGAGGCAGTCAAAGACTGATGTAAGGCATTGTTTTTATTGTTGTCAAAATTTCCAATGAAATATATAGACTAATACGGGCCAGAAAGAAAGCAGGAACAGAAGTTTCAGTGAGAAATACAATAAATATACCTATTTGTTAAATTAAAACTAGCGCACGAATGCACTGATTTTATAGAAAATAAAAAGACAGACTACAGAGCACATAACCTCGTCGTCAGACGATGAACTAGAGTCTGTAATAAATAAATAATAACTTCGCTATTCGAAGAATGAATGAATGAGTAATCAAATTACCGTACATCGATGGCTAAGAAGAGATACCTCTATCTACAAAAATGCTCCTTTAGTTGAACTACATCATAATTATTATTATTATTATTATTATTATTATTATTATTATTAATAATATTAATATTAACTACATTATTATTGCCCTCACAAAATTAGACAATGTACTAATATTTTGTTCTCGAATGGAAGATGTTGCAAAGCAGAAACAAATACAGGGACATCATTTTATTTTTACTTGCATTTTTATTGTACCTGCATTTCTGAATGTACTTCACTCTCACCCCTTCACTAATGTCCTTGCTCCCGTCAGACACACAAACTTACGGCCGCTATTGCATTCGAAGTCTTCAAGAAGTGAAGTAAACACTGCAGTGTATAGTGTGTTTCAGAAATATGGTTGCGTTTTCTATAGAAGAAAGAACCTATATTAATAATATCGTACTAAAAATTATATTGAAGAAACGATAAATTAAATTTCAGAGAATATGCTTCAAAATGTTTTTAATAATATGCGTAAAGAATTGAAGCCTGCATTGTAATGAACGGCAACCATTTTCAGCAACTTGTTTAAAAATTCAGATTAGCTTATTTTTAATTGAGGTGGCTAGAAGCAAAGGAATGCTAGTGACATTTGTAATAACATGAGTTAAGTGCATCCAGTGTAAGCTAAAGTATCTAAAATTTTAGTGGCAAAGGGATATTTTAATCGCATCACACATTAAAATTTAAATAAAAATTTCACCGATTTTACGAAAGCTTAAATATGTAAACCCCATTTTCTCAAAAGTAACAAGTGCACTTACAGCCCTTTACTTATGAGCCCCTCAATTTAAATGCACTCTCTATATTGTATGTTAACATCAATAATTAATATGCTAAATAAAGTAGACATTACATAACGAACATAGCCGCCTAAAAAGTTGAGTTTTTGAAAAAAAAAGTTACTACTCTACTGTATTTTGATAAGTTCCGTAAAAGTGAAGATCAAACTGAAAATCGTAATATCGTATTTCCCTACAACATAAATGGATACACTACTTTTCTCTCCTCCTATACCTAGTAAAATGAATTGTTTACATATTGCACTAGTAACATCAAACTCCTGTAATGGAAGGGGGCAACAGTGTTTCCGAATATAGCCAGGTTAATGTTAAAAATGTTGGTAAAAATAAAGTGATGTCCCTGTATAAGAAGTTTGTCTATTTTGAGAAAAACATTTCTGAAACAGTTCTTTTTTATTCACCTGCAAATGTACAGATACGAGGTATCACTTCTTAGCCATCGATATGCAATATTATTTTAATATTCGTCGTATATATAGCCCTATTACACAAAATATCGCATGCCTGAATCTCATACAGGTAACATTATAATGAATCAAAATATATAAACTACTCGCCAATACACAAAATGTACGTAAGATTGCTATCTAACGGATTAATAAATATTACTATAGGAGGGAAATCAGATCTCTAAGTTATACTGAATCTTTAACGGACTAATAATACTAAAGATGTTTCTTGCAACCCGTCTTTCGAGCTTATTGGTCCGTTGGCGTCTAACGAAGGAATAAATGCGTCCCAGAAACCCACCATTAGTATCATGGATCAACAAATACGTGGCTATTCCGCATTCCTACAAAACGCTCTGGAGAAACTCTCACGGGCAAATCGCTCATACCACGCTGACAATTCCCTGGTGAACTACAGAAAGTTGATACAAGTGTTGTAACGTGTTGCATGTGATTATTCATTGAGGTGAGTCATGCATCGCTAGGGTTTGCCTCCTACGCGTTAACCTCTGTCATGTCAAGGATCGTTATTTTAGGGTGTGTCCCGTCCTCACTCTTGCAAGAATCTGGCATCAAATCTGGTCCCTCTCAAATAGCGGGATTCCCTGGCAATGCAGTCAGCACAACACAATGCTAACGCCTATAAGACGAGGAACACTAGAGATGGAAGAAGTCTCCGCTTCCTTATGAGACTTTTAAATGAAGAGTCCACTGCAAGAATGATGGATGTCATCTGGAATACATTTTGCAGGAGAAGCAATTGAAAGTTTGAAATGCTTAGCGCTCAAAGCTTAACTGTGATTTTCCGATCATTACTGGACAATGACTATCAGTGTTAATGCCATATAACTCTCTATGTACATTCTATATGTCTTAAGCTATGCATTGACAGTCTTGGTTTATTTTCGACAAGAAAGTGACATCCATCATTCTTGCAGTGGACTCTTCAAATGTGACTTTGTTTCAAGAACTGCTATTCCGGGTTATCAACGCATGGTGAAATTTCATTTTATAAAAGCTCTGAACAACTTGTAGGTTTTGCTAACACGACAACATTTTTCAGCTGTTTAAAATAGCCAGATATAACTGACTAGGCGACCCTTCAGATTTTAGAGTATACTCCTGATGAAACCTTCAAATAATTCCGAAACAATGGAGAATTAAGTCTCAATATGCGGTTAAAAATAAAGAAATAGTGGTCTCCAATTCTTTGCAATCGAACTCGTAGTCAAAAGCTGTAATTAAAGCCAGTTCCATGAATATGTTTCAATAAAAATCCGAATAAGAATAAATTTAATCCATTACCGACAAATCATGAGCTGCATATCGATTCCAGAACGAGCAACAAAAGTAAAACACAGTGTTCAAATATTTCTATGATTAGTCAAAAGTACTTCATATTGGAAAGTTAATAGTCGGATATATATATATACAGGGTGAACCGTAAGTAATGTTATTAATTTCAAGGGGTTATTCTTTGAGTTATTTAAAACAAAAAGGTTTAATACAACTTTGCTCCTTTGTGCTTTCTTTTCGAGAAAAAAATTATTTCATATGAAACATTTCATAGCGTATTTTGGGAAAGCTATTGAATTAATTCTCAATATGCTCAGCCAGTTTAAGAAAGGAGTGTATTATGATAATAAATTATTGAAAGAATGTTAAATGTACTTTAAATGCATATAGAGTGTTAGTTGGGAAAAATACCTTTGGGGAGACCGAGACGTAGATGAGAGGATAATATTAAAATGGATTTGATGGACGTGGGATATGATGATAGAAACTGGGTTAATCTTGCACAGGATAGGGACCGTTGGCGGACTTATGTGAGGGCGGCAATGAATCTGCGGGTTCCTTAAAAGCCATTTGTAAGTAAGTAAGCAACAGTATATAACAATCAAAGATCACACTGCTATAATGTATCTGAAATCAAAATTTCACCTATAATAATCCCGTAGGCTACCATAATTTGCATTCTTTCGCACTGAACGTGCCATAGAGAACTGTTGTAACTCTAAGGCCCAATTGTATAAAACTCCCTAACTAAAGATCAACTTTGATCGAAGATTGAAAAGTGAACCGAGTTCAGACACTTCTTCTATTGTATAAAACTTTTCTGCGATCAAATTACCTTGGTTCAAATGCAATCTAAGTTCACGTGAAAAGGATTTGACAACATCGCATAAACAGCTGACATACGTGATGCGCGGACAGGTTTGTTCAGTGTTGCCAATCTAGCGACTTTAACTCTTTTTCAACAACAATTTCTTTTAACTTTTATATTGCTTAAATAGGGATTTAGTGACCATTTTAGCACCCCATAGTGACAAAATTTAATCTTTCTTTGTTGATAATGAGAAATCTAGCGACTTTACAACTACTTTTTGGCGACTTTCCGTACACTCTGTTGGAGACACTGGTGTTTTGCGCAATGTAAATAATGGCGGACAATAAGAAGAAGGTTGACTGTTCTCCGAGTTGTTATCATGTTATGGTGTTTGATACTGCTAAACATAATAAAGCTTTTTAAAACGAAAATTTTCGTTTAGTAATACAGTAAATTGAAAATTTATGAATGTATCTATCATATCCATTAATAATTAATGGTTGTTATAAACATAATATAATTATAGGTTATGTTATTTGATACTGCTGAACACGATAGAGCCTTGTAAAATATAAGATTGTTTGTGTATTAAGGCAAGAAATTGAAAGAAATATATATAAATGTACCTATCATATCCATTAATATTAATAATAATGGATATTTTATTTGCACAATCTGTCACTCGTATATTTCAAACAGAAAAGAAGTAACTGAACTTGGATCATCTAACTTAATCGGAGAAATTTCTTCAGTCAAAGTTGACTTTAGTTTGAGACAAATTAATCTCAGATTAGACTTTATACAACACAAAATTCCAAGTTCAACTGAAACAAGGATCAATTTAACCTCTGATCTAAGATTAAATGGTTTATACAATCGGGCCTAAGAGTGTAGGTAATCCGTCATTAACAGAATAATAATTCCTTAAAATCAATAAGTAAACAGATTGTGGTGAACGGGTTTGTAAAGAAATTCTTAAAACATGAATTAAGAGTGAAAATGCTGCAACTGAATCGCAATAGTCGATGTTAGAAGACTTTTCACTTTCAAGAGACGGAGCTAAAAACAAGAACATGTGGTTATTTTATTCCTCTTTTTTTTGGCAAGCAATCCAGGGCTCCATCGGACAGCTTTCTAATATGTTGGTAGCAGAATGCCAAATGAGTACTTGACCTGCAGTGTGTGAGATTTCGTGAGCCAATGCCAAGGTTTACAGCGTCAGATCCCACTACCCTACAGGCCTGACGGATGTCAACGTCCGAAACACGAAGAAAGTAAAGATGTAACGAACACGTTCACCTCAACCAGTTTCTATTTCGAATTCGTTCCAACACATCAGTACAGCAAGTGATCTCATTACTGAGTTCGTTGTGGGTGTATGAACTATGAAATAACTGTGCGTCTTTCAGAGCGTTACTGTGTGGAGCGCTTCCTACCAAGTCGAGAAGGGCTATTCCATCTCAAATCGACCGAAATATAGAGAAAATTGACCTTGCAATTTTTAAATACAATGAAACTTTTTCTGTCCATTGACAACTGTGATACAAAGCTTTGTGCGAAGTTTGAGGCATCAGAACTTCATAGTGTTTAAATTTAAAATATTTAAATTTATCGTATTTTCATAAAATTAGCAACTTTAAACTATTGTGGCTCCGAAACCCTTTCACCCAGTGATCAAAATCATGGTTTATTTTTATGCTGAGAAGTTAAAGTTTATATTGACATGCAAACAGTTTTTCTTACTTTTTATGGAAATGGAGAAATTTAGATTTTTCTTCATTAAGATGCCTTTGCCCACGAAAAAATATTTTTAAAATATATGGTTAGATTCCGCATTGAAAGTACAAATAAACACAAATTTTTTACTGGTGCACCGTTGATAAGAAAGTATTGAAAATATCAAATAAAGAAAATAAATAGTACGCGCGTGAACTAACCAGCTGACTGTGAGGTGGGAGCTAGCCTAGGCAAGCAAGGCCAGAAGACATAACCACGTGATGTTTCGTCTAGTAGCGCATAGCTGGACTAGTTTTATCACAAGTTTTCATAAACACAGGAAGTAAAATAACGCCCAATGCTCGCTTATCTTCATCTCTCGGCCAGTTCGTGCGGAACTGCGCCGTTCAAGTCTAGGCGTGTGAATATAATTTATTTAATACCCTCGAAACTTATTGCCGAGCCACTAAGCAAACAATGCCGAATCCCTCTTAATAATGCAAGGTTTTTTCTCAATATTTTTTACATTTTTTACAAATGGGTAAAAAGCCTAAAAGTAAGTAAAATCAGATTAGCTGTCTCTCTGTATACAATAAAAATAAGGATTACTTCTTAACATAATCTACCAAATGTCAGCTTCAAAATGAGCTCCCGTTCAATGTTCTGCAGTAAACGGTTCCAGAGTTCAGAGCGCTCAAAGAGGCTTGTTTTTATAAAAAATACGCTAAATTTGTCGCTCAATAGAACGAAAACCGTTTGACTTTCGATAGTATATTTTTGAAAATGCACTCTCCTCAGCACCTTGTATAAATATGGAAAAAATTAGAGTATTAAAAAATGCGAGGTTTTTTACTGATCGATTTCATATGGAATAGCCCAGAAATATGGTTGTATGGATTTTATCGTCCATTAAATGCATTTAACAAGACGAAGACCATGGCCATAGGAAGAAAAGTAAAGAAGGTAAACTTACGAATTCTAAATGAGGCAGTAGAGCAAGTGGACTGCTTCAGATACTTGGGGTGTACTTTAAG
This sequence comes from Periplaneta americana, assembly GCF_040183065.1. Classification (NCBI taxonomy): domain Eukaryota; kingdom Metazoa; phylum Arthropoda; class Insecta; order Blattodea; family Blattidae; genus Periplaneta; species Periplaneta americana. Next base: position 27,328,271 of record NC_091117.1, on the reverse strand, counting down.
CAGTAACATGAGCTGCTGCCAGAAAGTCAAAAGGAGGATAGCAATGGCAAGGGAAGCTTTTAATAGAAAAAGGAGCATTTTCTGCGGACCTCTGGAGAAAGAACTAAAGAAGGGACTAGTGAAGTGCGTGGAGTGTAGCATTTTATGGGGCAGAAACATGGATATTACGACGAAGTGAAGAGAAGCGAATAGAAGCATTTGAAATGTGGATATGGAGAAGGATGAAGGTTTTCGGAATGGTGCCTCTCGCTTCAAAGAAGAGAACTGTAACTGATATTGTTTTAGTGTTGTACTTGACTGATAAGAATGAAATGGTGGCTCCTAGATCTTCTTTTTCTCTTCGTTCACTTCAGATGGTTAAGTGATCGAGTTTTCAAATCTGATCGTAGGATCAATTATTTCGGCTGCTTGTTTATTTCTGTTTATAACAATGATATCTATCCTAAAATTGCTCCCACCATCAGCAATGCAATGGACTTCCTCGTGGACTTCTAGATTTTTGTTCGAAGTGCATCTCCGATCTTAGAACGTATGGTGTTGTGTTTCAAATTAGAGTGATGAAATTGGATTTTTCACAACAACATGAAACTTTAAAATGCAGTATTCTGAAAATTTTAAATTTCGAGTTGTTCCTCTCGAACTGGCCCGTCGATATCAAGTGGATCGAACCACGGACCTCTCATACAAGGCAGGCGTGCTAACCACCACGTCACCATCATGCTCGATTATCACCATCACTCTCCTACAATAAATATTTGTAAATATTAGAATTTGCTATTCACAAGAAACAAGTTCGATTAATTAAAATCTGTATCAGTGAAACGTACAGCAGAGTCCGTATAGGCCAGTTTCTGTCTGACGCTTTTCCAATTCACTGCGGGCTAAAGCAAGGAAATGCACTATCACCTTTACTTTTTAACTTTGCTCTAGAATATGCCATTAGGAAAGTCGCGTATGTTAGAAGAAAATCAACAAACGATTAGGGATAACATGGGAATTTTACTTGAAGCAAGTAAAGAGATAGGTTTGGAAGTAAATCCCGAAAAGACAAATTATATGATTATGTATCGTGACCAGAACATAGTACGAAATGGAAATATAAGAAGTGGAAATTTATCCTTCGAAAAGGTAGAAAAATTCAAATATCTTGGAGAAACAGTAACAAATATAAATGACACTCCGGAGGAAATTAAACGCAGAATAAATATGGAAAATGCCAGTTATTATTCGGTTGAGAAGCTTTTATCATCCAGTCTTTCTTACTTACTTACTTACTTACTTACTTATATGCTTACTTACTTACTTACTGACTAGCTTTTAAGGAACCCGGAGATTCATTGCCGCCCTCACATACGCCCGCCATTGGACCCTATTCTGAGCAAGAATAATCCAGTCTCTACCATCATATCTCACTTCCCTTATCATCCAGTCTGGTATCAAAAAACCTGAACGTTAGAATAATTTATAAAACATTTATATTACCGGTTGTTCTTTATGGTTGTGAAACTTGGACTCTCACTTTGAGAGTGGAATAGAGGCTAAGACTGTTCGAGAATAAGATGCTTAGGAAAATAATTGGGGCTAAGAGGGATTAAGTTATAGGACAATGGAGAAAATTACACAACGCAGAACTGCACGCATTGTATTCTTCACCTGACATAATTGGGAATATTAAATCCAGACGTTTGAGAATCCAGAAATGCATATAGAATGTTAGTTGGGAGGCTGGAGGTAAAAAGACCTTTGGGGATGCCGAGACGTAGATAGGAGGATAATGGATATGAGGGAGGTGAGATATGATTGTAGACTGGATTAATCTTGCTCAGGATGGGGACCGATGGCGGGCTTATGTGAGGGCGGCAATGAACCTCCCGGTTCCTTAAAAGCCGTTTGTAAGTAAGTAAATATCAACAAGTATAAAATTGTTAATAATTTTACTATACACGGCAATATCGATCGCTTACTGAAGTTTGCTCACCTCTTCTTTAAATTGGAGCTTTACTGGGTATATTGTCTAGACTGCCAATGGTGTTTGACCGCATATTTCTTTATAGTTATAATAGGCCTACTAATTTTCAATTCCCCGAATCTCCTCTGCCACAAGCAATATTTCTTCCTTCGGACAGGGGAATGAACCGCTTTCCATACACTGACCTTGGGCGTGGACAGTTCTTAACCGAAAAGGCAATGAAATTAGCAACGGCTGGCATTCCCCGAGCTCCAGATGCTCCGGCAACCGGTCTGTTATAAATTCATCCAACTCTTTAACCTCAATGTAATAATGCTGTCCTCAACATCACTGGCATTCTCGTAGTCTGAGCATTATAATCACCACTCACTCGTCGTTACACAAGTCGTCTAAACTCTAAATCATCATTACAATCCCCAATGTTGTGAACTCATCATCATCATCATCATCATCATCATCATCATCATCATCATCATCAAGCCCACAGATGCAGATAAGGCGGTAGCGCGGTTACCTGCTTAACTGGAGCTGGACTCGTGTGTGGGTTCGATTCCCGCTTGGGCTGATTATCTGATTGGCTTTTTCCGAGAGCTTTGCCTAACTGTAAAGCGAAAGTCAGGTTAATAGGTAATCACATGAAGAATCCTCGACCTCATCTCGCGAAATACCATCTCGCTATCACCATTCTATAGAAAGATATAACGATGGAAGGAACGAAAAATAACTGAGCGAGCTGGCTCAGACAATAGCGTTTGAGACTCGCATTCTGGAGGTCCCGGGTTCAAACCCCGTGGCCATACCTTTTCGATTGCTGGTAAAATTCATGTTCTGGGAATAATAAGTTAATTAAGTAGTGAAATATCGCTACAATCGCTGTAATTATATTTTAGTTCCTATTTTATTTTACTTATTTATTATTATTATTATGCAAATCAAGATTTTCAGGTATAACTCCCTGTAAAGTTGATTTGAATATTTTCGAGGGAAAAATTGTTCCGGAGCCGGGTATCGAACCCGGGACCTTTGGTTTAACGTACCAACGCTCTACCACTGAGCTACTCGGGAACTCTAACCGACACCGATCCAATTTTTCCCTCTATATCCACAGACCTCAAAGTGGGCTGACAACCGTCAAGCAACCAACTTCGAGTGCACACTAACTCCGTGTGACTTAAATTGTGGTTTTCTGTTAATGAACAGTGATGTGTATTATGCAAATCAAGATTTTCAGGTATAACTCCCTGTAAAGTTGATTTGAATAATTTCGAGGGAAAAATTGTTCCGGAGCCGGGTATCGAACCCGGGACCTTTGGTTTAACGCACCAACGCTCTACCACTGAGCTACTCGGGAACTCTAACCGACACTCTATTATTATTATTATTATTATTATTATTATTATTATTATTATTATTATTATTTTAATATTATATCTGAACTGCGACCGAGCACGAGCGCTGCTCATTCGGTCTCAAATTTTGTTAATACTACTGTATCTTCTTTTTACATTGCTTGTATTATTTTATTTCTATTTCTCTTGTTTGTTTTGTAATTATATTCTTCTTTATTTAACAATATTGCTCCATTTTTATTGTACGTCTAGAAAATAAACAATGATTTACTGCACAAAAAAAAATCGAAAAGTATTGGGACTAAATTTGAATAAGGAAATAAAAAGTTTCCTTCCCAGGAAGGATTCGAACCACGAAAGCCTTAATTACCAGTCTATCGTGCTCTGGAGTGAACAAGGCTCTGAAATCAGCTACAAGAGTCGGTTCGGTTTTTTTTTTGCCACTACTGTACACCAAATGATAATTTCCTAGAATATGAATATTTACTTAGTCTTTGGTATTTTTTACATCTTTTGAATTTATATTTTAGAACCCAGTAAACAATCTATGAACATCATAAAGTACACAGGGAGTTATACCTGAAATCTTGATTTGCATAATACACGTCACTGTTCGTTAACAGAAAACCACAATTTAAGTCACACGGAGTTAGTGTGCACTCGAAGTTGGTTGCTTGACGGTTGTCAGCCCACTTTGAGGTCTGTGGATATAGAAGGAAAAATTGGATCGGTGTCGGTTAGAGTTCCCGGGTAGCTCAGTGGTAGAGCGTTGGTACGTTAAACCAAAGGTCCCGGGTTCGACACACGGCTCCGGAACAATTTTTCCCTCGAAATTATTCAAATCAACTTTACAGGGGGTTATACCTGAAATCTTGATTTGCATAATACACGTCACTGTTCGTTAACAGAAAACCACAATTTAAGTCACACGGAGTTAGTGTGCACTCGAAGTTGGTTGCTTGACGGTTGTCAGCCCACTTTGAGGTCTGTGGATATAGAAGGAAAAATTGGATCGGTGTCGGTTAGAGTTCCCGGGTAGCTCAGTGGTAGAGCGTTGGTACGTTAAACCAAAGGTCCCGGGTTCGATACCCGGCTCCGGAACAATTTTTCCCTCGAAATTATCATAAAGTACAGATAAAGAAAACTGAGAGAACAAACAAGAATTGTGGACTGTTTTGCGTACTTTTAAAAAATTTATATCTGATGTTCTGAAATTTCTGACACTTCTATTTCAACAAGTAAGTGTAGTTAGACTCTGAACTTTCTAAATACATTCACTAACTGTTCATTCGACTCATTTCACAAGTGGTAATTTTAAAGTGAATGTCTGATGTAGTGTAAATCAGACAAACTTTAGATTTGTTTAAATGTTTATGTCATAATTACAGAGAAAATGACTATGATTTTAATTTTTTACTACACTTTAGAACATTTTGGCATATGCAAAATGTTTTTGTTCTTGTACTAACTTATAGGAATTTTAGGATATAATATATTTATAGAGTAAGTCACATTTTCGCAATACTTTTAAGGCTTACAGTATTAAGTATAGATTTGTGTTTTAGAATGCAAAAACAGCATCAGAACGCAAAGCAGAACAGAAGGAAAGGCTTAAGGAATTGGGGGGGGGGGGTTATGCAGACTTTAAAACAAAAGAAAGTGAAAAGCAAATTTGAGGCGAAAAAGGAAGAAAATTAATTTGACAATAGATGGAAAGGATCTTCCGATTAAAAAGAAGAGGGATGAAATGAAGAGGTAGAGAGAAAGAAAGAAATTGCCTAGTATTACCTAGTTTCAACTCCAGGCAATAGTACTGAAACGTCACCTTCAAAAATATTAAGCTGTCCTGCCAAAACACCAGAACGTAAATAAAAAAAGGCAGAAGAAACAAATGAAAATGTTGCAGCTATTTCTCTGAAATTAAAGCAGTACAAACATTTATTTCATAAATGACAAATAATTAATAAAGCTTATAGAGAAAAACTAACTTCAGATTTCAAATCAGCACACTCAAATTAGGTTAGAACAGGTGTTGGTATCAATGCAACAAACATGTTGTTCCCCAGTGTTATCCTTTTCTCGCTTTCTCAGATGTTGGTGCTGATACTTTGCCGAAACTTTCGTCCCACTCAGAACATTCCTCCACTCTGCGATATTTAATTAAACTTCCTTGTTGATTTAGATAAAGAAGTCACATTTCATAGCCAATACATTATCATGATATTCTATGTACGAGTAATTTTACTTGCTAAGTGCTCTTAATTTGTAACTTTCATATTTCTCCATTCATTCTGGAAGCAACTTTTTCTTCTGGCAGTCAAGTAAATTGGATTACAGATGATAGCTGTAGGTACTTTAGAAAATCAGCTGTCAATCATTTCATGCTACACATTAAAAAAATGTTTTCAGGTCAAGGACTTTCTGAGGCGTGTATTTCTCTTTGTTTATACTGTACATGTCTTACACTTATGCATGTTCATTTTTAATTTTTCGCCGCTATTAACACGTCATTCGTGTGTTTCCGAGCATTGTAAATTGAATTCAATACTGACACTTGATAACCGTTACGGTCAAGAATACCGATTTTTCATACTATTAAATAGGTTACCAAGATGAATATAAACGTCAGTAACGGAATCACGGTGAAGGTAATACCAGTGTATGCAGCATCATCCATCAGAGATCACTCTCACAGAAACAAAGCACCATCTACATAGCCTATTAAATATTAATTTATTCAAACACTTTATGTAGAATGAACAAGTAACATCGCTAAGTAGGGCAGTTCATAAAACAAGGCACTGGAAAGTAAGTTTTTGAACTGGTATGCCAAATATTGAATTCTCGAATCTGGTGTTCTCATAAGGGTACTCTTAATAACCTCGTGTCGAAACCTCCCCTCAACTACGTACATTGTTTGGTCTTCACAACATACAGACAGTTAATATAAAAAAGTCTGATCATCATCATCATAATAATAATGCACCCAGTGGTCTGTTCCGATCTCAGTAGCTGTCAAGAAGCCTTTTCGAAGAAGTTTGTACTTTTATAAATCTATTTTTCTCGTATTACTTTATTCAGCCATTCATTCAATTAACCATGCATTCCTTAATTCACTCATTAATTACATTACTCATTCATTCATTCAATTAGTCATGAATTCCTTAATTCACTCATTCATTCAATTAGTCACGCATTACTTAATTCACTCATTCATTCAATTAGTCGAGCATTTCTTAATTCACTCATTCATTTATTCACTCATTTATTCATTCGATTAGTCATGCATCCCTTAATTCACTCATTCATTTAATTAGTCACGCATTACTTAATTCACTCATTCATTCAATTACTCATGCATTCCTTAATTCACTAATTCATTCAATTAGTCATGCATCCCTTAATTCACTCATTCATTCAATTAGTCATGCATCCCTTAATTCACTCATTCATTCAATTAGTCATGCATTCCTTAATTCACTCATTCATTCAATTAGTCATGCATTCCTTAAGTCACTCTTTAATTAAGTTATCCATTTATTCATTCAATTAGTCATGCATTCCTTTATTCGCTCATTCATTCAATTAGTTATGCATTCCTTAATTCGCTCATTCATTCAATTAGTCATGCATTCCTTAATTCACTCATTCATTCAATTAGTCATGCATTCCTTAATTCACTCATTCATCCAATTACTCACGCATTCATTAGTTCGCTCATTCATTCAATTAGTCATGCATTCCTTAATTCACTCATTCATTGAATTAGTCATGCATTCCTTAATTCGCTCATTCATTCAATTAGTCATGCATTCCTTAATTCACTCATTCATTCAATTAGTCATGCATTCCTTTATTCGCTCATTCATTCAATTAGTCATGCATTCCTTAATTCGCTCATTCATTCAATTAGTCATGCATTCCTTAATTCACTCATTCATTCAATTAGTCATGCATTCCTTTATTCGCTCATTCATTCAATTAGTTATGCATTCCTTAATTCGCTCATTCATTCAATTAGTCATGCATTCCTTAATTCGCTCATTCATTGAATTAGTCATCTATTCCTTAATTCGCTCATTCATTCAATTAGTCATGCATTACTTAATTCGCACATTCATTCAATTAGTCATGCATTCCTTAATTCACTCTTTAATTAAGTTATCCATTTATTCATTCAATTAGTCATGCATTCCTTTATTCGCTCATTCATTCAATTAGTTATGCATTCCTTAATTCGCTCATTCATTCAATTAGTCATGCATTCCTTAATTCACTCATTCATTGAATTAGTCATGCATTCCTTAATTCACTCATTCATCCAATTACTCACGCATTCATTAATTCGCTCATTCATTCAATTAGTCATGCATTCCTTAATTCACTCATTCATTCAATTAGTCATGCATTCCTTAATTCACTCATTCATCCAATTACTCACGCATTCATTAATTCGCTCATTCATTCAATTAGTCATGCGTTCCTTAATTCACTCATTCATTCAATTAGTCATGCATTCCTTAATTCGCTCATTCATTCAATTAGTCATGCATTCCTTAATTCTCTCATTCATTCAATTAGTCATGCATTCCTTAATTCGCTCATTCATCCAATTAGTCATGCATTCCTTAATTCGCTCATTCATTCAATTAGTCATGTATTCCTTAATTCGCTCATTCATTCAATTAGTCATGCATTCCTTAATTCGCTCATTCATTCAATTAGTCATGCATTCCTTTACTCGCTCATTCATTCAATTAGTCATGCATTCCTTAATTCGCTCATTCATTCAATTAGTCATGCATTCCTTAATTCACTCATTCATTCAATTAGTCATGCATCCCTTAATTCACTCATTCATTCAATTAGTCATAATCCCTTAATTCGCTCATTCATTCAATTAGTCATGCATCCCTTAATTCACTCATTCATTCAATTAGTCATAATCCCTTAATTCGCTCATTCATTCAATTAGTCATGCATCCCTTAATTCACTCATTCATTCAATTAGTCATAATCCCTTAATTCGCTCATTCATTCAATTAGTCATGCATCCCTTAATTCGCTCATCCATTCAATTAGTCATACATTCATTACTTCACTTATTCATTCAATTAGTCACTCATTTCTTAATTCACTCATTCATCCAATCATTCATTCACTCATTTAATTAGTCATGCATTCCTTAATTCAGTGAAACAATTATTAATTTACTCACACATTCAAGTAATCACGCATTCCTTAATTCATTTTTTCATTCAATTTTTAATTCATGCAATTTTCATTCATTCATACAGTCATCCATAGAAACCTTCCTTAAGAACCTCGTGTTCTCATTTAACAATATATTAAGTAAATATTTTGCATATTTATTTCACTAGTGTAACACATTCATTCGTTTATTCACTCGCTCTTTCATTCATTCGTTCATTCATTGACTTACAGCATTTCCGAAAACTGTAAATGCATGCCCTCAACAAACTGAATTTGGTCATCCGCAAACTGTCGAGCAAAGATTTTACACATTTACGTACGTACTTCAATTAAAAACATACCACTCTCTATACTTCCCTGCGTCTCCAGTTATGTAATGTAGAATTTTAATTAGACATAGAAAGCTATAGGAAAAGATGACAATTCGATTTTATACATTCCACAGTGAATAGCCTTTGTGACAGTCTCGTTCTGCTCTGACATGGCAAAGGTGCAATTTATTTATTGAATGAATAAATGCATTGTCATTAAAGAGTTAAAAACCACTTTTATGTAACCATATTATCTATAGACTAAATAGGAAATTACAAACGTCTACATAAACTTGCATAATGTTAGTACTTGATACCCATGCAGTGTTGGCAATTCAGAGGTTTTTCCGCTAGATCTGGCGTTTTTCAGTGTTAATTTAGCGAGTAAAATTTATGAAATTTGGATTGCAGATATAGGGATTTAGTGGGAATTTTTAACACTCACAGCGGCAAAATAATCTCATTTTACATTAAAAATATAGCATTTTAGTGGTTTCTGCACTGTTACATAGCGGATTTTTTTAAAACAGAGTTAGCAACACTGGAATACTATGTTATTATTTAATCTTGATTGGTAAATTGAATGTGACTTTTACAAATTAAATGTGATATGATATGTATTATCAATCAGCATCACATTTTTGTCATACTGAACAGTCACATTTCTGTATTCCGGTTACACCATGACTAATCATCCCGTTTTTTATTTGTATTCATATCTTAGATATGTATTACTTATTACTATCCTACTAATTCTCTAAAATAGTCCTTCTAATACTAAAATAATTTATATTGAATAATTCAACACTGCTTTCCCTAAATTTCTATAGCTCGTATTATTGTCTTTTCATTTAATTTATCAGAACTCTCCTTATTCTTTTATTATATTACCATAGGATTATTATTCTCCATTACTTTCTTCGCCATATCATTTAAGGTCGTGCAATTCTATCATAATATTCCTTCTTAAATCATCATAATCCTGTGCTGTCAACTAGTCGATTTTTCCAAGTTCCAAACACCGTCTTGTTTTATCTTTCTTACATAACTGACCATTATATCACAATCTAGTACATACAGTCACGGTCATTTTTTGCATTTCTTGCAATACAATGCTCCAAGCGGTTAGCAACTGAGAGTACTAGGAACAATAGATTGTGCCGGTACTATTTAGCATTGTCTGTGATGAGGCGATCCTAGTGCTAGCAACTAAAGTTCAACTGTCATCGGATGCATATTCCCTACGTATTGAGCTTCGTTACTGTATATACTGTATATATAACCTATTAGACTGTGATCATAGTTACCTTACCACATGAAAATCACTCACTTTTTCATACTTTATATTTTATTAAATTACTCTCTTCACGATATATTATTATTATTATTAATATCGAAATGATAGCCGTCCAAATCTAGGATTTTAAATATCGGCATCCTAATCAATTCAAATGAACAAAAAAGAAAATGTAAATTAATATTAAAAAATACATAATGAAATTTAAAATATATATATATATATATATATTCTGCGACAATATCTGGTAGTTATCAAAACGATAAAAATTTAATGAAAATAAATCATATACACTGAATATTATAAAGATGAACAGAGATGGTGATTGATGATGTTCAATGAAGATTTTAAAGGTTGATGCAATTGTCTGAAGAGTCTTGTCAGGAACCTTCAATTTTCTGAGGATCTCCAATGTAAATTTGGGAATTGTTTCTCACGCACCAAACTTAAGTCGAATGACATTCCAATCTTGAACATTATATTTATGACTGAGCTCATCACAGCATGGAAGATAAATAGTGTGTTTCTCTTCATGGCGCTTTGGTTGATCTTCATTAATTTCGAACCTTACAGTTGGGTCAAGAATGAGACCAGTTTTTTTTTTTATCTCGGTCAATTATTATTACGTCAGCACGCCGTGTAGATCCTTCCGTAGAAAGACATTGAACTTCCTCATATACTTCGTATTCACCATGTTCCCTTAATCTGTTAGCAATTATTATTATTATTATTATTATTATTATTATTATTATTATTATTATTATTATTATTATTATTATTATTATTATGCTTCTTTAATCACTGCCTTAGCAAACTCGAAATACGAATTAAATATAGGCAAATTACTTCTTCATTGGACATTTCAATGAAATGTGAACTGAACATATGTTGATAAAGGATTAATCATCACAGGATTGACATAGACCGATTCCTTTTTTTTTTTTTCTTTTGGAAGAAACTAAGCCATATGAAACATAAATGCTGTTGAAATAAAACAATGTTCGATATATTAATCATTAAATTACATTTTCAACTTTTACGATCTTGAAATACCAACAAATAAAGAATATCTTAATTTATTTTAGAGCAATTATATTAATAACTGCCATGTTCCAAATTATGTATACGTATATTTTTCAAGTGTTCTCCTGAGTCTAGAATGTATTTATTCCAGCGTTCTTGAAGCTTTCATTTGCCAGTGGCAAAGAAATCTTTCGGTTGATGTTGACACTACTGCAAGACTGCATTTTCCACTTCCTCGTCCGACCTGAATTTCTTGCCACCTAAGTGTTCTTTCAAACATATGGAAGTTACAGGGTGACTAACCAGGAATGAAGTAAAGAAAGGGAAGGTAAAACACTCCTATCCCTACGTACTCGACAATTGCATTACTCATAGACGGAAAGGGCGTTGTCAAGGGCATTCTGCGCAAAAGACCTACTCAGTGTTGTTTACCTTACGTTACCTTCAGAGAGATTCTCATGACATCACAGTAGAAACTACTCCAAAGAAATGCATGTGAATGACCCCACCGACAACATAAAAAGAAAAAGGTTAAATCAAAGCGTCTATCTATAAATCCATCTGAACCGGTAGGAATTTAGAAATGTATCTTCTTACGATAGATAATATACAGGGACATCATTTTATTTTTACTAACATTTCTAATATTAACCTGGCTATACCTTTGGATCAACGATTAAGAATCGCAAACACAGTTTGCTACCCCCTTCCACGACTGGAGTTCGATGATACTGGCGTAATATACAAACAAATCACTTTACTAGGTATAGGAGGGAAGAAAAGTAGTTCATCCATTTACGTAAACTAGGAAATATCGCGATTTTGAGTTTGATCATTTTCACTAAGTTTTTGTTTGATCAAAATACAGTACAGTATTAACAATAAGTGTTTTTACTCACGAACTGAGCTGTCCATGTGGACGTATTCATTATGCAGTGTATATTATACTGTTTACAGCACATTAGCGTACAATATAGAGAATGAAGTTAAATTGAAAAATAATCATAATATGGATATTTAAACACATTTTTGAAAATGGTGGCCGTTCATTTCGATACAGGCTTCAGTTCTAATGTGCATATTATCGCACTACAGACTATTGTACGTAATTCCAATTACCAGGTTCGTACTTCGTAACAGTAACTCATGTTGAAATAATTCTGTACCTACTCTATAAAAAAGTACCTTACGTACTGTAAATTCAATCTTCACTTCTGCCCGATCCTAAAAGATAAAATTACTCAGATATACTATCTACTGTCCGTCCAAGTGGTTATGTCGCAGGATCGTAGAAAGGAGGAAAATCACGTGACAGTCACTTAACGAGGCCCTTTTATTTAAGTTATTTTAAACAGTTGTATAATATTACGCAGACGTCCAACTTCTAACAGAAATTAATGTTCTCAGAAAAGAGCTAAGACAGCCTAGCCACTAACCTTTACAGAGGGCGAATAGAAGCTGGTGGGGGAAACCGGGATGCGACGTAGGCAAATGGACGACAGTACCTGTGTAAAATGATTCAATAGTGAAAGCTCTTTCGTCACTGGAAAAACATGAACATATTTCTGGAACGTACTGTTCACTGTGACCGTAAGGCTACTATAACTGTATATACGGTCTTGGTTCTGTGTGGAGGACGGTTGAACTTCATTAGTAGAAGGGGTGGGAGTGAAGTACATTCAAAAACTCAGGTACAATAAAAATTGAAGTAAAAATAAAATGATGTCCCTGTAGTACAAGTGTGTCTTGTTTCTTGTTTTACTTGTGTTATTATAACCGGTGGTTTTAAAGGTATTTGTACGTGAAGACGTGGGGAAAAATCATTATAAATTTACTAATATTTAAACTACAGATGCATGAAAAGTTACAGCCATGACTTCATGCCATTTTTACAGTCTTGTAATAGATCATTTAAGAATATGTTAACGTATGAAGGGTAACTTTTATGTACGTAGTTTATTGTTACTCACTATCACATAACATGTAAAAAATAATAAATATCAATACGAGTGCACATATCTCAAAAATGATGCCTTCGGTCACTTGACTAAACAACAACAATATACATTTTAAAGTGGCATTCCATTTTCGTAGTTCATAGTAATCATTTTATGTGGTCAAACAAAATAAATTTTTATGTTAGGTCTCATAAATCATAAACTTTTTAGTCAAACTAATGAATTTCATGTGCCAGACAAAATAGATTTTTTATCCTTCTGGTGTCATAATAGCTGTCGCCGCCTTCCAGAAACCAAACTCCTCTCTGTTCATCCATTGGCCTGACTCTAATCCTCTAGCATCCATAGCTGCTAGTACGCCCTCCATCCAAGTCTTCTTTGGTCGTCCTTTTTCCCTTCTTTCTGGTGGGATCCATTCCATAATTATTTTTGATAAGCGTTGTTCTGGCATCCTTCTGATATGGCCATACCACTGCAACCTTCTCCTTCCTATTATATATATAATGTCTGGCTCATCTTGCACTTCTATAATTTCTTTTATTCGTCTATTTCTTATTTTTTTTCTTCTTAGGACATCCATTTCTGTACTTGAAATCCTTTTTGTATCCCTAGTTGGAATTTGCCAAACTTCAGCTCCATATATGTTAGGATACTTTGGACTATGGTTTTATATATTTGAAGAGTCCACTGCAAGAATGATGGATGTCACTTTCTTGTCGAAAATGAACCAAGACTGTCAATGCATAGCTTAAGACATATAGAATGTACATAGAAAGTTATATGGCATTAACACTGATTGTCATTGTCCAGTAATGATCGGAAAATCTCAGTTAAGCTTTGAGCGCTAAGCATTTCAAACTTTCAATTGCTTCTCCTGCAAAATGTATTCCAAATGACATCCATTATTCTAGCAGTGAACTCTTCATTTGTAATTTTCTATTTTTTGTAATATTTTTGCTCTACCTAATAGAATTTAAAGCATTTATTGCTTGTTTTGTTTGTGTAATTCTTTTTTTTAATTTCCACTGTATTATCTTCTGATTGGTCTATCTTTGTGCCTAAATAAGTACAATCAATAAATGATTCTAATTCTTCTTCATTATCAAACTTTAAATTTTCCTTTTTTTCTCCTATACATAAATATTTAGATTTCTAAATAAATACTAACTAAATAAATAAATAAATAAAATCAACAAACATATAAATAAATTTTTTTTTCAATACATGACCTTGTGAATTAATCTGCTTTGGTAATACCCTGTAACAGTTAACAATACTGAGGGCCACCGGCGTAGCTCGGTGGGTTAAGGCGCTTGCCTGCCAATTCGGAGTTTCGCTCGTGCGCGGGTTCGATTCTCGCTTGGGCTGATTACCTGGTTGGGTTTTTTCCGAGGTTTTCCCCAACCGTAAGGCAAATATCGGGTAATCTATGGTGAATCTTCGGCTTCATGTCGCCAAATATCATGTCGCTATCACCGATTCCATCGACGCTAAATAACATCGTAGTTGATACAGCGTCGTTAAATAACAAAGTAAAAAAAAACAACAATAACATTGAAAAGGCAGTCATATTAGCTTTTTAGGAACTAATCTTACGTGAACTCCACCATAACTATTTGGGCACTAACATTTGGAAGCAGTGTTTTCAACCGCTTCGTGTCTTCTGGTAGATTACAGAGGCTCTGATGTCAATGACGAAACATGTGCATGTCAAGTCGTTCCAGGTCGCAACCGACTATGCAACGAAAGTAAACACGTGAGACAAAGTCTCAAGAGTCTGAACACTTTTCCCACCGCTGTGGCTAGCGGCAGGTTTATTTCAGAAGCAAATATTGCAACTCTCAGATACGCCGCCACGTGATGGCATCGCCTCCGGACATTAAATATGTGTCTGTTACTGCCACACACTGTCTTATATGAGTAAGTGGCTACAGAAAAATAATTATGCATTCCGCTCAGTATTTCCTGAGTGAAAGATATTCCCAAATTGGCGTATCGGTTGCGGTTCCTGAACTTCCCCCTTTCTTATTAGCAAATCGGGTTCGTTTTGCGAGCTCTATTGTAAGAACTATTGTTCATTATTCTTTCTTTGTATCTTGAAAACATTACTAAATAACCAAAACTATTACTTCACGAAATTTTAGAGTGAAAGGAAATTTTGTCATTGTTCCATACACCAGCAATAACAAAGATGTAGTAAGCAAACTTACTTGTACACACTAGCTAGCTAGTTAAATAAATAAATAAATAAATAAATAAATAAATAAATAAATAAATAAATAAGAAACGCTTCCTCACGTCTTGGGTTTCTGCCATCATGGAGAATTGCTCCGAATCAACAGACATAATACGGTTCGTTCTCTCATCGCATCTTCAATCCGTCAGAATGCTTCCTATGAGGTTTATGAGGAGGTTGGTTGCGTCTCTTCTGATGGCTCTACTAGATGTGCTGATATCATCATAATTGATCGGCAGAAGGATAAGGGTGTCATTCTTGATCCCAAAATCCATTTCGAGATGCACGAGCAACAGCCACAAGAGGTGTGTCGTGAAAAACAAGTCATATATGAGCCTTGTTGTCAGCATCTTGGAGCACAATACCACATCACACATTAGACAGTTTTTGGGCTCATGTTCGGTGCCCGTGGCACGATCCCACGAGAAACTTTAAATCAACTTAAACAATTTAAAATTTCTGATGTAACGATTGATGCCATAGGATCTCATGTGTTAAAATCATCCTTAGCTATAATTAGTAATCATTTGTACCCAACAAACTTTTATTCTAAATGATTTCCTATGTTTTCATATCATTTATCTTAATGTTTTCTTTTTCCTTTCAAATTGTCACACAATTGGTTTTAATGATTATTCTTTATGAATTGATTAGTAGGCCGACCTATTCGAACCCTTATTTAGGGTGGCTTTTTTATTAAAAATTAATTATAAATACATAAATATAAATAAATAAAATAAATAAATAAGCAAATAAATAAATGGCGTTCAAACCATAACCTTGTTATGGGAAGAATCCTAAATAAATGTCTACCTATGTTTTGTTTTATGAGTGCAAAACACTTTATATTAGAGATATCGATGGCTGAAAACCAGACTGTTCTAAGTCCAACTTTTTATAAGAAAGAAATCTGTATTTTATTGTGTTCCAGTTCCTGTCTGCATATATGAATCGAACAAAATTGTAAATATTCCTTTCCGTAAGGTTGCTATGAAGCTATTCCAAATTGTTTAATGAAGCTTTGAATGTGAGGAGCTCCTGAAAAAAAATAGTAAAATGGACTTGGAACAGTCTGGTTCTGGGCAATAATAATAATAATAATAATAATAATAATAATAATAATAATAATAATAATAATAATAATAATAATTTATTTAACCTGGCTGAGTTAAGGTCGTACGGCCTTCTGTAACACTCAACCAGGAGTAAAACTGCGTTACAAAAAACTCTACAAATTTACAAAGTACACTACAATTTTACACACAAAACTGAATAAGATAATAATAATAATAAAATGTAAACAACAAGGAAGTAGAAATCAGGCATAATATATAACATACAGAAAGAAAGGAAAAAGCATAATAAAATGTGAACAGCAGGTCAAAATAAATGAGACATACAAAGTATAAAAAATAAGACAATTATTTATAATGATAATAATAATAATGATAAAAAATAAGAATAGTAATAATAATAATAATAATAATAATAATAATAATAATAATAATAATAATAATAAAATAGTGCAGTACAAAGCATACAATACAAGAATACAATCGATATATCTGTGGAAAAGAAGTAGCTCTAACTGTTTTTTACTCGTTTTGAATCTTAACACCTAATAATTTAGGTGAATTAGAACGTTTCGCGGTAGGTACTGTATTTAGATTGTAATTTTTCAAATCAATAAACGATGAAGTAACATTACATGAAAGTATTCCTCCAGGAAACGTTCTTCAAATACAAGTTTTAAAAAGGAGTTCCTTAAAGCGTACGTGACCATCTCTTATTCAGAAAAGAGCTTGTTTTCTTGCGGCATTTAACATTGGTTTACATAGTTAGTGTACACAGAAGCACACGCTCCCTATCTTTCATATTATGCTTTATCTTTCGCACAGAGACGGACATTGAATGCAGAAATATAGCAGCAGATCTATTACTCGAAAGTTTCCATGCTTCGTGTAACATTCGTCATGAGTATCCCATGTATTTGGTCCCCTGGGAAGATGAAACAATGCAGTAGTTCCTCTTGCTTTCTGCACTAGTAATAATAACGAAAGAAATAGTACATCTATGATGGGACAAACGGAAGTGTCTCAAAAATATACTCGAGCACCACAAATTGTACTTGAATTTATAGGAGTTTCAACTCGGAATCTTCAGCGTAGAAAATGGATACAATAGTTCGGCTCCTGGCGCGCCGAAGGAGATTTTTTTTATTGGGTTATTTTACGACGCTGTATCAACATCTAGGTTATTTAGCGTCTGAATGAAGTGAAGGTGATAATGCCGGTGAAATGAGTCCGGGGGCCAGCACCGAAAGTTACCCAGCATTTGCTCGTATTGGGTTGAGGGAAAACCCCGGAAAAAACCTCAACCAGGTAACTTGCCCCGACCGGGATTCGAACCCGGGCCACCTGGTTTCGCGGCCAGATGCGCTGACCGTTACTCCACAGGTGTGGACGCCGAAGGAGATTTCAGAGGTTATTTCATATACCACAGTGAGAAATATAACATGTATTTATAGTAATTTTCAACGCAGCAGTAGGCCTAATATTTTCAGATTATTTTACGTTTTTTGTAGCAAACAAGATCCCATTATGTTGTTAATTGTGTCCGTTTTTCTGTTAAGAAATATATATTTTTACAGTCCACACGTGTGGAGTAACGGCTAGCGCGTCTGGCCGCGAAACCAGGTGGCCCGGGTTCGATTCCCGGTCGGGGCAAGTTACCTGGTTGAGGATTTATCCGGGATTTTCTCTCAACCCAATATGAGCAAATGCTGGGTAACTTTAGATGCTGGATCCTGGACTCATTTCACTGGCATTATCACCTTCATCTCATTCAGACGCTAAATAACCTGAGATGTTGATAAAGTATAGTAAAATAACCTATTCAAAAAAATATATATATTTCTACATATTTAGAGTGAATCAAATTCCTAGTAAAACAACAAGATGTATGCCTAGTTAACGTATGTAGTTTTGTTTTAGTTTAATGTCTATTATCCAGAGAAATTTTGTTTTGTGTAAAAACTCTCCACTGAAGCCATTATTTTCACTCATCAGAGTTTTCTTTTTTACATCAACTACGAGGTTATTTAGCGTCGATGAGATTGATTATAGCGAGATAATATTTGGCGAGTTGAGGTCGAGAATTTGCCATAGATAACCTAACATTTGCCTTACGGTTGAGGAAAACCTCGGAAAAACCCAACTAGATAATCAGCCCAAGCGGGGATCGAACCCGTGCAACTCCGGATCGGCAGGCAAGCGCCTTAGTTCGCCAATGTTAGGGCCTAATTTGTTTCCTGCATTGTCTGAAACAATATTTAAATTCTGTACTGAATGCTGTAATTCATCTACTGTTGGAGTGCCCGTACTGTATATATTCTATGCAAAATATCTTCCACTGGTATCAGAAGTGTTTCTTTAAGTTTCGAAATAATTTAGAGCTTTGGGAAAAGATAAACCACGACTCATTTCGTATCAGAATACGACATTCGCATTAAAACTGTGCGCGATTTAATGAACAAGAATTAAGTGTATAAAATTTGTAAATCTACAACAAGAAACCTCTACTATTCCTATCTTTCCGCGAACAAACATCACGAGGAATTTCCTTGGTCTTTATAAATCCATCATTGTCAACCGGACTTATATTAGAGAACTTTTGATCCACTATCTAGCATGTTAAACACAACATTACAGAGAAAATTACAAAGCTGCAATATGTACTTATTTATGAAAATATTGTTAGGTATGGATTATCCGACTTTTTCGATTAACCGTCCAGTCCACCTTCTTCATTACCACGGATAATAGAGTTTCTACTGTAAAACAAAATGGAGACGTTTTGAAAAACTCAAGACTTCATTTGGTTTTTAATTGTACTTTTATTTAATGGGATAACTACTTTCAAATAATAATAATAATAATAATAATAATAATAATAATAATAATAATAATAATAATAATAATAATTTATTTTAGCTGGCAGAGTTAAGGGCGTAAGGCCTTCTCTTCCACTCAACCAGCAAAACGTGTATATACATATGCATGAACTTACAAAGAATTCAACAGTTTGATTTAGATGAGAGTTACATGTATACAATAGTTATTTACGAATTAAACAACAAAATACTATTAACTATTAATTAAACACTGAAATAAACTGTGTAGCAGAATTAAGCTAAAATACATAGAATGTTAATATATTTCAAATAATATTAGATAATAGAAAGAGATTATTATGAGACAATTTTGAAAATACAGCACTATCAGGATGATGTCTAAAGAAAGAAGTAACAATGTGGTCAGTGATAGTTTAAATCAGTATGATTGGAGTGAAATGCTAATAAGGTTATCTTTTAAGCTGTTTTTAAAGGTGTTTATTGTCTTGCAGCCCCTAATACTTTGTGACAAGGAATTCCATTGACGCGAGGTAGATACTGTAAAAGATGATGAATAACAAGATGTTCTATGAAGAGGTAGCCTATACTTAGCGTGCCACAGATAAGTGATCTGGTATTTACGTCGTGGTTAGAGTATAGATAAGAGAGACGAGACGAAAGATAATTTGGTGTTGAGGTGTGCAGAATTCTAAAGAGTAAAGACAAAGATAATAAGCTATAATACGATAAAAGTTCTCTGTTGCATCTTAATATAGGCTTGTTCTACATTGGAAGTGAAGAAGATTCTTTATTCCAGAAGTTACTACCTCTGTTCTCCGATCAGGCCGCGATTCTAAAGTATGGTGAATTTTTCTACGAAACTGAGGCGTCCATCGATAAGAATCTAAACTCCCCAATACTATTACAAGACAACAGCTAAAACACTGAAACGCAAATAATGTTCTTTGTATGAGTAAATCTCGCCAAGTATTTGCCCTCCCGACCTTGCCGTACCTAAGCTGTGACGTCATCGTCTTCGTGATTCACTTATAAGATAAGCAAGAAGAATGACCTTGAAAATTAACGGGAAATATTTTACAGTTATGTTGTTCCATCATTTCACGTGACCAGTACACACAATGTTACTTTCATTTTTGTTGCTAAGGAAGCTATTCCCAATAGTCTGATGTACTCAAATCTTGTTTCACGAAACAATTACTATAGGCCTAAGTGATATTTATCCCATAAATGTATGACGACTTAAAAGTGTGTTCGTACATCTGTCAAACTTTCAGGAGGTGTAAGAAATCAGCAATTTCACTTTCAATTTTTCATTCATTTATTTATTTATCCAAAGTCAAATGTATAACTTTTTTATAATATTAATTACAAAATTGTTTACCAGTCTGTTTTGTCTTATTAGTCAGTCATCGTTAGATTAATTAGCTGCTTTTTTTTATTATTTTGTGTTTTTAGGTAGAAGATTATACAATATGCCTCCTTTTTTATGTTCTTTAGTGTTGAGCGCTCCTTTTAGTATGTTAGGACATTTCTTTATCTTTATTCCTTGTATTACGTATGTGTATATTTGTCACTGCTTCCCTAGCAGTCAGTAAGAATTTAATATATCCATATATAGGTACATAGAGGGAAACGTTAAGATTTTCATATCTCTGCAGGGGCGGCTTTCGAAGAGGGGCTGCGGAGCTGCAGCACCCTCCACATTTGTGGCTCTTGTCTCGTTCTATGTTGTGAAATACATTTATCATACAGTCTCTATTTAGCGGCTCGAATTAAAAAAAAAATTCGCTCTCAATGACATGCACACAATCGTTAGTGAAGTCACTTCCTCCCCTGGTGCTACCAGAGCGACAAGGACTATAGGGTGAAGCCACTTACTCTCCTGGAGCTGCCAGTCTCGTCTCGGATGCTTTACGTTTTACCCCTCCCCCCTCCCTGCTGCCCCTTGTCGTGAATTCAGAGTTTCCAGGCGCTGCAAAATTTGCAGCAGTTTGTCAGTAGCGCGCAGTTTTAAATACGTTTTCTTTAATATTGTGAGTATAAGTGCAACAATGTTTAATTCTGTACAATATTTACAGTCTATTCAGTTCAGTACCTTAACAATTCAGGAGAAATGTGAAATTAAGTGCCCATCAGTTGAATCTCATAATGGAAAGAGCCGCTAAACAAAATACAAAGGCTCGCATATTTTTTGCTAATTTATCCAGTATCCCTACTTTCTTCTCTCGATTTCTACACAGTCTGTATTAGATTAATGTGTTTCAAAGACAATTCCATCAGCTGGGGCAACAAGATGGATTTAAAATAAGAACAGTAAATGTTGCTCATGAGAAGAAGGAGCCATTGCTAGAATGTTTTCAAACCATAATGAAATCTGAAACATCTGACATCACAATAAATGAGGCAAGCGCCCTGGTGCGTGCTCTTGAAGATCCTGAATTCAATTTCTGGCTCAGTTATTTTTTTAATTTATTGATGTATCATGTATATATATAATACAACCAACTACAACATCGCCAGTTAGATATTTCTAAGGTTCAAATCTGCATATAAAAAATTAAATTATGGTTTATTTAACGACACTCGCAACAGCAGAGGTTATATCAGCGTCGCCGGTGTGCCGGAATTTTGTCCGCAGAATTCTTTTAAATGCCAGTAAATCTACTAACATGAGCCTGTCTCATTTAAACACAACTTACAAGATAAGGCGCATGGAACTAATCTTTAAATAAAGTAAGTGGCTTGGTTTATTTTTGTATGCAGCCCCTCTTAGTTCAATAGCCACGAGCCGCCACTGTATCTCTGAAAAAGTTTTTACATGAAACACAAATGAATTTTGGCTATTATTCTTATAGCTTTCTTATGTAACTTAAAGGTGTGCAGCATTTTCTTTTTAGAAATATTACTCCACAAAGTTATGTTTTCATAGTTTAGATATGAGCCAATAACAGCAAATACAGCTTTAAGTCCATTACTTGCTGAACTTTCCTTAATATATAAATACCGTGCCTTAATTCAGTTCTTATTTTTCAATATATGTTTACCAACTAATATTTTGGCCAATGTTAAGCTCTAAAGATGTGCACTAAAAACTTCTCATATTTCTTCCCTTTATACTTTAATTGTCAAGTTTTCACTACTTACGTCTCTTAACCGGAACTGCATCCACAACATATTTTTTACATTTAAAATGGTGCCAATGTTATTCAGACAGCGATTGCTGCCGTGTGACATCTGGTGGGAAACAATTCACAATCGACGCAAACCAGTTGAAAGTCAGTGTTAAAAATACTTTTCGCACTACTGATAATAGTAATATACGTTACAAGAGCGGTATGTTGACGTTTTCATGGTCGAGGAAAAGATTGAAAAAGCGAAACGTAGTTGAGCTTTTTTAATTTCCGAGAACATGAAAACAAACATACCGCTGGTGTATTGTACATTATTTTGTGCGAAGATCGTTTATTACATACCTAAAAGACGAATTTCTAATTAGTTGCAATGAAATCTCCATCTTGGTTTCTGTTCAATGACGGCAAATTTGCAAAACAAAAATATCTATCTTCAACACTGTTGTTTTAAAATGTTTTCTGTGTTTACTATACTCCAGCAGGTCGTGATATACGTCTGTCTTTCCCCCCCCCCCCCAGTCTATGATGAGTCTGGAATCTTGTTGATTTTTTCACGGCTTCCTTAATGTTACTTGCATCACGAAATGCAGTAACTTTAGTGGAGTTGTAGAGTTTACTTAATTTTTGAAAATATTTAAAAACAATAATTAACAGTGCAATTTAGGTGAAATTGCAGTGGTAAGTTTCCAATTTATAATTATTACTATATTGAACGTCTCTAAAAATAATATGTTAAAAGCCTAAAGCAGTAAAATCAATATGTCACTTAAGCGGTAAGAAGAGGGAAATTGTTGTGTGTTAGGTTGGGAATACTGAAGGAGGAATTTTAGACTTTCCGCGGATTGGTTTTGTGCGGAAACCAAGCAAATAAGCACGATCTCGCACAAAAGTGCTTTTCGCACGCCACCCAAAATCAGTCAATTTTTAACAGGCTTGCCTGGCGTTAAAATATCTACTTTTAGGAATGGCTGTCTAAAAAAATAGTATAATTTATGAAACACTGTATGCAATTCACAGTTCCATATATCCTTCTTGCACTCCACAAACTGTATAGCACAAAAGGTCAGTGATGGAACGGAGACGTTGTAGCAGTCATGAAACGTTGTTTTAAAGGGGAAAGTTATTTTAGGCAACACGAACTTGGTACTAGGCCGATATTCACGCTGGGCAGATTGCCGCAACGAGCGAATTAATTGTAGATCTGTCCTGCTTCAATGCCTTGACGTGAAAAGAGAAACGCGACCTTTCGGCGCGAATCAATTCAAATGTTGCCATATCGGAGATGTCTAGAGAGGCGCCACCCAGCCACGAAATCTTTTGATCGGTATGATTGCAGTTCTTCAAAACAATACGCCTTAATGTCAGCTAGGAGTTTGCACAACATACAGCATTAAACTTATTACCAAGGACCGCACTTTGTCCCAGGAGGCTACAGGATTAATTATTAGCCTTACTGTAGTTTTCAAGTGATGTGCTTGCGTCTAGCAAGCCAAGTACTTGACTGACGGCTCACGCCACTCTTGTTTCGTAAAGTGAGCCAGAACGAAACATGGACCACTTTAACAATAAATTACACTAATATTTAAATTTAAATGATTTAAACTATGTACACTAGAACAAATATAAATAACACTCGGGAGGAAATTAAATGCAGAATGAATATGGGAAATGCCTGTTATTATTCGGTTGAGAAGCTTTTGTCATCTAGTCTGCTGTCAAAAAATTTGAAAGTTAGAATTTATAATACAGTTATATTACCGGTTGTTCTGTATGGTTGTAAAACTTAGACTCTCACTTTGAGAGAGGAACAGAGATTAAAGGTATCTGAGAATAAGATTCTTAGGAAAATATTTGGGGCTAAGAGGGATGAAGTTACAGGATAATGGAGAAAGTTATACAACGGAGAACTGCACGTATTGTTTTCTTCACCTGACATAATTAGGGACATTAAATCCAGACGTTTGAGATGGGCAGAGCATGTAGCACGTATGGGCGAATCCAGAAATGCATATAGAGTGTTAGTTGGGAGACAGGAGGGAAAGAGACCTTTGGGGAGGCCGAGACGTAGATGGGAGGATAATATTAAAATGGATTTGAGGGAGGTGGGATGTGATGATAGAGACTGGATTAATCTTGCTCAGGGTAGGGATCAATGGCGGGCTTATGTGAGGGCGGCAATGTATCTCCGGGTTCCTTAAAAGCCAGTAAGTAAGTAAGTAGTAAGTAAGTAACCTTATGCACAGTATTGTGTATTAAAATGCAAGGTATTTTATTTCATAATATTCATTCATTCATTCAATATTCTGCCCAAGGGGAGGTTTTCACTGCAAACCGAGCATTCTCCAATCTTTCCTATTTTCTGCCTTCCTTTTTGTCTCCTCATATGATCCATATATCTTAATGTCTATCATCTGATATCTTCTTCTGCCCCAATTCTTCTCCTGTTCACCATTCCTTCCAGTGCATCCTTCAGTAGGAAATTTCTTCTCAACCAGTGACCCAACCAATTCCTTTTTCTCTTCCTGATCAATTTCATTTCTTATTCTGTCTGTCCATTTTACACGTTCCATTCTTCTCCATATCCACATTTCAAATGCTTCTAGTCGATTCTCTTCACTTCGTCGTAATGTCCATGTTTCTGCTCCAAACAATGCCACATTCCATACAAAGCTCTTCACTAGACTTTTCCTTAGTTCTTTTTCCAGAGGTCCACAGAAGATGCTCCTTTTTCTATTAAAAGCTTCCATTGCTATCCCCCTTTTGACTTCCTGGCAACAGCTCATGTTACTGCTTATAGTACATTTGAAGCTGTCCACTTGCTCTCCTGCCTCATTAATAATTCGCAAGTTCACCTTCTTTATTTTTCTTGCAGCAACCATGCTCTTCGTCTTATTTGCATTTATCTTCACTCCATACTGCTCACAGCTGTCATTTAGCTCCAGAAGCATATCCTTTAGTATCATCTCCTTTTCTGGTAATATCGCCATATCATCAGCAAATTTTACGCATTTTATTCTTCTTTCTCCTACTATCACTCCTCCAATGTTCTGAAAATAGTTATTCACTAAATCCTAGGTGATAAAGAACATCCTTGACGTACTTCTCTTCCAATTTCACTTCCTTGTGACATTTCTTCTCCTATTTTGACTCGTTGTTTCATACACATTGATTTGGTTCTAACGAACATAGCTTTTAGAATGATGGAGATTTTGGTTATCAGAATAGTTTCGGTCTAGATCTTCGTAAGACAGAAGTATTTTTTTTATATTAAAGGGTTATTTTTAGAGTATCGTTACACAACATAACATTGGTCCACTTCATTAATTTTCTACATTTCTGATGGTAACGAAATTTTAACCACTTATTGTCAGACGAAACTAAAGTAAATCCCTGCAATATATATTTAATATTAATATAGGCTAATGTCCATTATTTTGGTGCTAGGGCTCAAATGAAATTCGTTGTTGAAAAAATTAATTTCTTCCCACTAGAAAAATTGGCAGAAATCAAACTTTTTTTACTTACCTTAAAATAATAGGATGAATTTGACTAATATGTATCTATTAACATACCCTGAACGTTTCATAATCCTATCTTAAATAGTTTCTGAGAAACGTGCACCAATGTCATTTTGTATAACGATACTCTAAAACATACCTGCACAAACAGCGCTCAACGAGCGCGCGCGCTCCTTCGGAGCGGGAGAGCTGTGTTTACCGCTCGCCGAAACGGAGAGGAAGATACGTCAGAATGACATAGACTTGCTATAGGTAGACGAGAGGGAAACGACCACTCATTTATCTAGTGGAGTGCAGTGTGTAGGCCTATTCTCAGTAACTGTTTCACGTTGCTTACCTACTGCTACAGTACAATATGGAGGAATCTAAAAGACGGAACGTCATTTAACATTTAACGATTTACAGCTCGAACTTATTGATCTTCAATGTGACCTAAGGGCTAAAGATCGTTTGAATAATACTACTAGCCTGGTTGAGTTTTATAAGACCAAACATTAGAAATAATATCCACGACTACACAGGCTGGCTGTGAAAAAGACTGCTATGTTTGGCTCAACATTTATATTTGTGTGCAACTGTTTTCTATAATCAACTATAACAAAGGCAGGCATCGAACATCTGTAATTGATGTTTCATTACGATCAGTAGGCTACTGTTCCTTTCAGTTGCCAACAGCATAAAACCTCGTTTTGATGAACTGATAAATAAAAATATAACAAAATGATATTGTACATTTAAGTAGCTATAGAATTTCTATTATGTCTGTAAAATAAATATTTCTTTATTAATTAATAATAGTGCAAGATAGTTTTGCAAACACTGAACGGGAATTCATTTCATAAACACTCTTACTAGTACTGTATTTCCTTTTGTGTTTATTTTGTACGAGATCACCCCTTCTTTCAGTCCACCCTTATACAGAGCGCGGTTAATATCTGCATTCCGCTCATGAGCTGTGAGCCGGCTCGGAGAGCGCAAACCTTGTGCAGGTCTGCTCTAAAATAACCTTTAATATTAAAAAAATATATATTTCTGTCTTACAAAGAAGTAGATGGAAATTATTCTAGGTGCATGCAATAGCCAAAAGCTCCATCATTCAGTACAAAAACTTTCAAAAAGCTATGTTCATTAGAACTTAATCTATGCCGGGCTGCTTTCAGGTAATTTTTTTCTCATTTTTCACACAACGTAAGAACCATATCCCCTTAAGATTATTATTATTATTATTATTATTATTATTATTATTATTATTATTATTATTATTATTACTGTATTTACTCGCACATATTTCTATTAAAGAATAGCTACAAGTGGCTATATTATAAGACGTGTCAAGAGATAAACGTATATTTGTTCATCTTCCAATCTATACTTAATCGAATTTTCATTTATTTCACAACACGTCGAAGCTGTGCCTTAAATTTTGCCAACACCAACGGCTGCACAGTAATATCTATCAGTAGGCTAAATGGCAAGAGAAACGATCTAACAAAGATTACGCCGATCGCTGAAAATGAAATATTAATTATCCTGCTAGTAAATAACATTAGAACAAGTCTAACAAAGAAGCAATAGTTTGATAGTGAGAGAACGGTTCCTCCCGTCTCCAAGGGCAACTGTGCACTCTCTCTGCACGATAGGGGTCAGTGCTCGCACGATGGTCACCCCTTGACCTCACAGCACGCATGCCAGACCTACTTTATTAATAGTTGATTTCTCTCACACTACTTTGTAGTCAATATGCTGCCTGGCCCGTAAGAAGGCAGAGATTCGACAGAAAACAGCGCGTCAGGATTCCGGGAATGAAGGAAAGTGAAAGGGCGAGTAACCAATGATAGACGCCCAAACATCAGATACGGAACCAATGAGAGGTTAGCCTTGTACTGTACAAGCAAGTCGCGAAGAAAGCCAACGTGAACAGAAATGTTTGACCTTCAAAATACACGGAATAACAAAGTATTGTATCATTGGCGAGGCTAAGGTTTAAATAGTATTAGTAGTAGTATTTATTTATTTAACCTGGTAGAGATAAGGCCGTCAGGCCTTCTCTGCCCCTCTATCAGGAGATTCCAACTATAATATGAAGAATAAAATTACAATTAGTATTAAATTTACCATTACAATTACAAATAAAATTACAATTAGTATTAAATTCACAATTACAATTACAATAAAAATCAAAGTACGAAAAGATTACCTCACTAATTAAAGCTAGATAATTTATCATAGAAAAACAAAGAATATTTTATATTTACTGAATTATAAATTAAAACTAGAATAACAAAATTGTATAGTGATGAAATTACTGGAAATTGAAATATTTTGTGATAGATTAAGGAAACTATTTACAAGAAATCAATTACTGACCAAGTGCCTAGTAAGTTTACGTTTGAATTAAATTTTATTTCGACAGTCCCTGATGCTAGTAGGTAGCGAATTCCAGAGTCTTGGCAGGGCTATTGTGAAAGAGGATGAGTATGAGGAGGTGCGATTGGATGGTATTGTTAGTATTGTTTCATGACGAGAGCGTGTGTTCAGATTATGGTGGGAAGAAAGGTAGGCCTAAGTGAAGCGAGACGACAGGTACGAAGGAATAGAAGAGTTCAAGATTTCGAAGAGAAAGAGGAGTGAATGTAAATTTCTTTTCTTGTCTAGTTTAAGCCAACCTATTGCTTCCAGGGATGGGGTAATATGATCATATATACGAACATTGCTTACAAAACCTACACACAAATTATGAGCACGTTGAAGTTTCGTTTTGTTGTCGCTGGAGAGGTCAGTCAGTAAAATGTCAGCATAGTCAAAATAGGGAAATACAAGTGTCTGCACAAGGGACTTTTTTAAGCAAGAGGGGAGATGAACATTTATCCTTTTAGCACATGGATAATAGAATATAAATATAAATACTGGGTAGGTTGAAAAAATCTGCTTACCTTGTATCTACTGTTCGAGTTCGAGTCCCGGTATTTAAAAATCCATAGTAATATATGTGGAGGTCCTGCTGTTCTCCCATATTAGACATCTACAATATACCATCAACATTTCTCCATTCTTCCATCATTCCGTAGCATTTCTCGAACGCCGCTGGCGGCGCTCACATGAGGCTGGTCTAAGGACCTACTCGAAACCTCGATACACAGCGACCCTTTGTGTAGTCAGCCACATGTGACTTTGGAATGCGTCTAGCTTGAGAATTAGCGAAATAGATCTTTTTTTTATTTTATTGGGTTATTTTACGACGCTGTATCAACATCTAGATTATTTAGCGTCTGAATGAAATGAAGGTGATAATGCCGGTGAAATGAGTCCGGGGTCCAGCACCGAAAGTTACCCAGCATTTGATCCTATTGGGTTGAGGGAAAACCCCGGAAAAAACCTGAACCAGGTAATCTGCCCCGACCGGGATTCGAACCCGGGCCACCTGGTTTCGCGGCCAGACGCGCTGACCGTTACTCCACAGGTGTGGACTAAAATAGATCTTGAAAGGTCCCAATGTTGTGTCATAGTGCCTCCTCTCGCAATTCAATTCAATTCAATTAGATCACTACTTACGTGATGGCAATTGTATCTAATTCAGCTGTTTTAATAAAGGAGGATATACAAGTCTGAGCACTAAAAGATTGGAAAAAAATTATTTTTTTTCCCCAGCAACTAATGACTCTTTCACCTTGCAATTTGACATGCTCAGTATTCACTGCTTCTGCAATTATTGACTATTTTCAGATTTACTAAAAGTTTCACCATTATGAGTAATCATCGTAACAAAAAAAATGACCTTTTTATGCACTGATGTGCTATTTTTATGATAATGTTCACAAATATGAATATTTTGTGAGCCATCCTTTTTTCTATTTATTCCTGAATGTCAAATGAACAATATGAACTACAATATTTGAAACGTCTACAATAGAAGGATTTTTTTTTTTTTAGTTTCTTATGAGAAGTTAAATTTTTAATCTTTTTAGGTAAACAAATTGTTTAAACATGAACTATAAATGTTACAGCAATTGTAGTTCAATTTTTTCACAAATATGAAAGACAGATGCAGGCAAAATTTTACTGCGATATTTTAAAAACTTACCGAGTTATCACAAAAACGGTTTAGCAAAATACAAGTTACGGGAAATAAATGTTAAATATACGTATGTGTGGAGAGCTAAATAAGGGTATGTTCGCACGTTTATAGTCATATCTACCAAAATATTGTATATATCGTAAAATTTATTTACTGGCATAAAGATAAATGTTCAATCTCCATATACTTACTTACTTGCTTTTAAGGAACCCGGAGGTTCATATCCGCCCTCACATAAGCCCGCCATTGGTCCCTATCCTGAACAAGATTAATCCATTCTCTATCATCATATCTCACCTACCTCAAATCCATTTTAATATTATCTTTCCATCTACGTCTCGGCCTCCCTAAAGGTCTTTTACCCCTCCGGCCTCCCAACTAACACTCTGTATGCCTTTCTGGATTCGCCCATACGTTCTACATGCCCTGTCCATCTCAAACGTCTGGATTTAATGTCCCTAATTATGTCAGGGGAAGAATACAATGCGTGGAATTCTGTGTTGCGTAACTTTCTCCATTCTCCTGTAACTTCGTCCCTCTTATCCCCAAATATTTTCCTAAGCACCTTATTCTCAAACACCCTTAACCTATGTTCCTCTCTCAAAGTGAGATTCCAAGTTTCACAACCATAAAGAACAACCGGTAACATAACTGTTTTATAAATTCTAACTTTCAGATTTTTTGACAGCAGACTGGATGATAGAAGCTTTTCAACCGAATAATAATAGGCATTTCCCACATTTATTTTGTGTTTAATTTCCTCCCGAGTATCATTTATATTTGTTACTGTTGCTCCAAGATATTTGAACTTCTCCATCTCTTCAAAAGATAAATTTCCAATTTTTATATTTCCATTTCGTACAATTTCTCATCACGAGACATAATCACATACTTTGTCTTTTCGGGATTTACTTCCAAACCTATCTCTTTACTTGCTTCCAGTAAAATTCTCGTATTTTCCCTAATCGTTTGTGGATTTTCTCCTAACATATTCACGTCATCCGCATAGACAAGCAGCTGATGTAAACCGTTCAATTCCAAACCCTCTCTGTTATCCTGGACTTTCCTAATGGCATACTCTAGAGCAAAGTTAAAAAGTAAAGGTGATAGTGCATCTCCTTGCTTTAGCCCGCAGTGAATTGGAAACGCATCTGACAGAAACTGATCTATACGAACTCTGCTGTACGTTTCACTGAGACACATTTTAATTAATCGAACTAGTTTCTTGGGAATACCAAATTCAATAAGAATATCAATCTCTATATAAAAAAATAAATTGTAAAATGACTATTTTTGACCCTCAAAACTGTATATCCTCCCTTAACATTATTACCAATAAATTATGTAATACTGTGTTTACAAAAAATACAGCAGTTAAATGAAGCATAACATGTACTGAGATGGGAGGCAGGGAAGAAGAACTTGTTAACTTTAAGTTTAATTGTTTTTTGTAATTAAAAAAATCCGATCCAATTCTTTCAACCTCGCTTGCTTTGGTACTCAATTAGCCCTTCCTTTCAATACAACTCACATTCGCTATATTATTAATCTTACCGTCTCTCTCTCTCTCTCTCTCTCTCTCTCTCTCTCTCTCTCTCTCTCTCTCTCTCTCTCGATCTTCATCAGTTTTAAATGGTCCGAACATATTAGACAAAACTAACTTTAAATCTTCGGCAGACTGTTAATGGAATGACCAGCAGCTAGTCTCCACTCCATTTTCCGAGAACACGATTTCTTGCTGGACACAATAAAACGCTTATAAATCTCTGGTAGGATCTTTAAATAAAGGCGGCCATCAAAAGGCTACCTTACAAGGCTATCCGACTGCTGTACCTGCAGCCGGCTTGTACCTGCAATGCATACATAAGCCTAGACTAGCGTGAAATATAACCTATGCCCATACGTAATTGGCGCAGGATCTCTAGTGACATTGAACTTTCCAAGACGCTCCTGCTTTATGAAACCTGAAGGTTCATCGTCACAAGGACTCAAGTCAGGGGCTTGCGCGCATCAGCGACACATGTTATTAAAGAATTCTTCGTATTCGTAAAAAGGTGGTATAGTCCGGATCAGTTTATTGGGAGAAACCTGACCATTTTCCTCATATTACTACATATGCTAGTGGATTATAGTGATTTTCTATATATCAGCTTGAATTTTATTTTACCAACTTTGTTTCGAATTTCGAGTACTGACAAATACGACAACTGGTAGTTATTTTCTAACTGTTATGTTGGCAGCAATAATTTTGGTTTGCAGTAAAAGAAACTGAAGAAATGGAAGTATAACTAAGCTTGTGAAAATTGAACGTAATTAATAATTAAGTAATAATACCGGTACTAATATTAATAGTCTACCAATACATAATTCAGGTGTGTTGCGTTGTGATTCAAATTCAACACTATATTCAGGTAAGTGTAATTAAATAAAATATAATTTATAGACACGGCAGGTATTTATGGAGATTAATTTTATAATTTATCTTTTTTAATATTGTTGTCAGCGGAGATTGTTAGAGATTGATTTGTACTCTTGGTGGAGATTAATGGAAATTTTTGAAAATACAATTATTTTCGAATGGAATATTAAATACGTATCAATATTACTTTCCAAATAATTAACATTAAAGGTTCGTTGGATTTTGGTAAAGACAATATTTGTTGGATTCAGACTATATTTAACACACATTCATTAAAAACGAAAAAAAAACTTGCAGCCCTTAAATTAAAACTTTGAAATTTTATTTATTTATTTATTTTATTATTTATCTATTTATTTATCTATTTATTTATCTATTTATTTATTTATTTAACTAGGTAGTGAGTACAAATTAAATTTATAAAACAAAAATGTTTCTAGCCACTACCGTAAGAGCCAGTTTTAGTATAATTACTAAGTAATTTATCACGATTGATCACCTAATTTATTTTACTATAGGCTAATCAGAGATAATTCAGAATCGAAGTTCAACGTGGGTGAGAAATGATTGACGAATTATACATGGAGCCCTCTATCAGGAATATGGTTCTTTTACGTATCGTAAATCTTATTTTGGATAGACTATAAGGGACGCTAGGATTGAATTCTGAAATATTTACAATTTTAATCCGATTTCTTTCTTTCATTTTTAACTGTTTGTTAGTTACATTAAAAATAAGGTATATGCAAACTTTCAGCTCAATCGGACTGCTGGTTTCGGAGTTAATTCTATTTTAATTATGCAAATTAGTGATAAAAGCAAAACGTTCTCTGCGCATTACATTTAAATATAGCTATTTCATATTTTTTATGCGTACTCAAAATTCACTGACAATATTTTAACGTTGAGAAATTCATTATATCTGGACCAGTTTAGGTACAATACATTTTTGAATTATTTACCTAATAATTTTATTAGTTCCTAATTTTCAAAATATTTAACATTTCTCAACGTTAGATCTCGGGTAATATGTAGACCTACATGAACACGTTCGAATATTTTAATTGAATTTGGTGGAAACTGCATGCTCATGAAGCATTTTGAACATCACAAAGTGTAAAATTGTTCCAAGGTCTGGTATATTTCCTGGGTAGTTGGTAGAGCGTTGACGCGCTCAGTGAAATGTTCTGGGATCGATGCCCGGTCCAGGAACAATTTTTCTCTTGAAATTATTCAGCTTTACAGGGAGCTATACCTGAAAGTCAGATTTGTATAATACACTTCACTGTTCGTTAACAGAAAACCACAAATTTAAGTCACACATAAAATGTGCACTCAATATTGGGTTTTTGACCTCTGTCAACCCACTTGAAGTATGTGGGTAAAAAGGAAATAATTGAGCAGGGGTCTGGTAGAGTTCCTGTGTAGCTCAGTCGGTAGAGCGTTGGTGAGCTCAGCCAAATGTCCCGAGTTCGATGTCCGGCACCGAAACAATTTTTCCCTCGAAATTATTAATCATAAAGTGTAGTTTCGAGAAAAAGGCAAATTTGTGAAAAGAGCTACAATACTGACATATAGAGCAGGCCTATATAAAAATTGCTCCTGGACCTCAAAGAAGACGTAAAGGCAAAAACCCTCTTACCATGAACTTCCTTTTTAAGTGATCAAGGAATATTTTCGTAAAAAAAAAACGAAAATGTTTTTTTTTTTCTGTAAAAACTCAGTCTTAGTGTCCCTGTAAGAGTCTAGTAACTACATAACATGCGAAAGCGTTGAATGCGGATGAATATTTGAAAATTTCCCGACAGTCATGCATGTGAACTACTGTACGACCCTAACAAAGGTGACGTCCATGCACATACAAGACGTTTCTCACATACAGTCGTGTTTCATCACTGGCGATGCTAATGAGCACAAGTTGCAGCTGCTGCACACAATAAAACAAACTGGTAATTAAACTGCCATGCAGACAAGTCTCACAAATTATCGTTATTAATACAACTGCATGCTAAAGTCCTGCAAGATAGTTTATCTAGGACTCAAGCCTGTTTTGCTACTCATGTTGATCTTTATGCTATTACACGGTACATAACTCTGCAAACAGTAGGATGTTTTACAGGATTATATGATTATTTTTATATCTGATAGTTTTATAATTTTTATGTATACATTATCTTAAGATGGTCTGATAAGAATGGTATGAGATTAGATGTTTCATCCGAAACCTATAAAAACTTGTATTAGGAAAACTACGTTTGTAAAATAATTCAACTAGTGTATAGTTTACATTAAAATCAAATTACCACAAATGAATTGTTAAAGATACTCATTTATATATTTCCATTGAGGATTTCTGATTCCAATTTTGTGATTGTTATTGTAGATCTTATAAGTTGCGACAATTATTTCTGTAATGCTCTAGAAAAGTGGCACAAGTCAAAAATGTTAATTTTACAGGAGGTGGAAAAAAACTGTCTTCACACTGGTTTATATCGATTTGATTTTCTTCTGTATGAATTATTGTAATGGGAGAAATACTGTATGTCTTTTTCCCAAGCGAGCAGATGTTCCATAAGTTGTCAATAAATTATTAAAAAATGTTTGTGGAAACTGACTTATGCCACTTTTCCCAGGCATTACAGATTTGTTGTTGTTATTTAACGACGCTGAATCAACTATTTGATTATTCAGCGTCGATAGAATTTGCGATAGCGAGATGTTATTTGGCGAGATGAGGCAAACAATCGCCATAGATTACCTGACATTCGCCTTCGGTTGGGAAAAACATCGGAAAGAACTCAACCAAGTAATCAACTCAAGCGGAAAGCGAACCCACGCCCGAGCGCAACTCCGGATCAGCAGGCAAACGCGCTACAGCTTGAGCAATTCATTGGCCTCATGAAACTTGATCTTCTTTTAGAATATACAGTCACTTTTTAGTATTGACCATATCATATGCTTTACTGTAATCAATAAAGGCTAAATATATTGAAATATTATTTAATCTACGTTCCTCGATTAGGAGTTTGAGAGAGAAATAGCATTTACAATACTGGGTGTTCAGTTCAAAATGTGTCATGGCTCGCTGTATGTCGTCATGTGGCTAGCCGATGAGCCTAGAGAATTCAATCTTCCTACACTTCCGCAGAGGCGTATTACCTAAATGCGAGAGAAGTTGCCTAGCAAGCACGGCGTTCATTTTGAAGAGTACTTACCGATACGTAGGGTAACGCCATTAGTGGCAAGAATGTGAACTGTTTGGAAACACGTACTGAAGTGAGTTTTTTTTCTTACTGTCGGGATATGGAGAGAGGGTTAAGACGATTACTTACGTATTTGTTAACTTGGACGATCAACATGGACACGGAGCATTTTGATTTGTGTTGTGGAATGTTGCCGTACGCAATCGATGATAACAAATAACCTGCGTACGACTTGCCCGCGCAAAACACAGTTCGAAAGAGGTTATGGTAGCACACAGACTTTACAGACCGCCATCTGTTGCTACGACATTCAAGTTATACCGTACACGTTCTCAAGTTCAGATTGAACGCCTTGATTAATAGGCAACTTCTCTGACATAAAAGCTGAAACTCGCTTCAAATCGCTGACTCACAACAGTGACGTCATGACACACTTTGAAATGAACACCCAGTATGATCTGCATTTTCGTAATAGACCACTGCGTGTTATGTAACTGAATCGATAGATGGCACCAAATAGTGAACCATGATACTTATAAAAAATGCAGTCCTATGAACTTCAACAATTATTCCTATGAATGGAGTGTTAAGCACAATAAGCGTCCGACTGCAGTGGAAGCCTTCGGTCGCCGACTCCGCAAAAGGACAAAATATATACAAGGTAAATAAAATGCATGCAACAATGCTTGTAACTTTCTTATTTATAACTTTATGAAGAAGTTATAGGGTTTCAAAAAAGTAATATTTTGAACATGTTGAGGGAGCTTTGGATTAAGCAACTGCAGACAAAAGGTAATATAAACAAGTGAAAAAAACTAATAAAACAATTGAATAACAATATTAATATTATTTAAACTTATAATTTAAAAAAGACACATTATAAGAAATGCACCATTGAAATTTAACTGCAATAGTAATGCATTACATGGATTTTAAAGCAAACAAAAAAAAAACATTAAAACCAAAATTAGCATTGTTGTGTTTTATCACATGTTGATTTCAGTTCACAAAAGGTGATCAAAATGGCCTCCATTTACTGCCAAAAATGCATAAACATGTCTTTGAAATTCTTAAATTTTTAACCGTTGTTATTCATTTGTTTTATTAGCTTTACTCACTTGTTTCTATTAGTTTTTTTCTGGAATTGTTTAAACCAAAGCGTCCTCAAATTCATGTACTATGACATTAAAATGTCTCTTTATTCAATACACATACATTGTCATCAAAAGAGGTAGTTTCTACAAAAGAATAGAAAGGCAAAAAAATGATTTTCTACGTACTGAGGCCTGAAGAATTAAAAAAATGGGAAAATAAGTACATGGTGCCATTTAAAAAAACAGACTCACTGGCACACACTTTATAAATGAAAAGCATTGTATTTGAAAACATGTTCAAAATATTCCTTCTTTGATACCCTACAACTTTTGTATAAATAGTTTCTTCATATAATCTATACTAATAATAAATCTGTAGCCGAAATTTTTCTGATAATTTTCGATTTTCCAAAAATAATTGGTCCTGACATATATAATTAACCACCCTGAAACCGAAAATAGCTGTTTTGAAATTTTTGTTTGTATGTCTGTCTGTATGTTTGTTACCTTTTCACGCGATAATGGCTGAACCGATTTCGATGAAAATTGGAATATAAATTAAGTTCGTTATAACTTAGATTTTAGGCTATATGGCATTCAAAATACATTATTTAAAAGAGGGGTTATAAGGAGGCCTGCATTAAATAAATCGAAATATCTCGCTTATTATTGATTTTTGTGAAAAATGTTACATAACAAAAGTTTCTTTAAAAATAATTTGCGATAAGTTTTAGTCCTTGAAAAATTATGATAGGACTGATATTTAATGAGATAAATGAGTTTTAAAATTAAAATAACTGCCATCTGAGGCCGTGTAATGAATTAAAAAACAAATGACTTCGTCTATAAGGGGCCTTGGACAGCAACAATCGAAAGCTATGAAAGATAGCCTACAGACAATGTTTCTGTGTTTGTATGAAGTAATATCAGAAGCTAAATTAACCGATTTGTATAATTAATTATTATTTCACCATTGGAAAGTATAGTTTCTCTAGATGGACATAATGCTATAATGTTATTACAGTAACTTCTGATATAATATAATATAATATAATATAATATAATATAATATAATATAATATAATATAATATAATATAATATAATATAATATAATATAATGGAAACCTATAACAAGTAAAATAAAATATACACATTAAATCTAAATGATGTCAGTCATCATTAAACTATGGTTGCATGTAA
Source organism: Periplaneta americana (assembly GCF_040183065.1). Lineage (NCBI taxonomy): Eukaryota > Metazoa > Arthropoda > Insecta > Blattodea > Blattidae > Periplaneta > Periplaneta americana. The sequence continues at coordinate 27,290,360 of NC_091117.1, read as the reverse complement.
TAGGAATTGTCATTGCACCAAATGAGTGTCTCTGTACCAAAATGATCGCACTTTAATTATTTGGATGCAATTTAAATTAAGTAACATATTAAACGATTTATCCTTCTATCAAACACGAATGTTCCCTGGATCAAACGTCCTATTTTAATTATGTAATTACTTTATATTTATTTCTAACGGGTGCAGCGGAGCGCACGGGTACGGCTAGTTAGAAATAAGAAAGTTACAAGCATTGTTCCATACTTTTTACTCGCCCCGTATACACAGGGTGTAACGAAAAAATGGACAAAACTTCAGGTATGGATTACTCATATGTAGAGAAGAAAAAATGGTTATATCAACATGGGTCTGAAAATGCTCGGTTTCCGAGTAGGGCTTCCAAGTATGATTATAGTGCACTCCAGTAAGTTTGTGTACTGAAATTATTATGTTGCATTCTGTTTAAATTTCCTTAGATAAACTGTTCAAAACGTCCACCTTATGCCTGAACACAGCCGTAGCTCGTCGTCTCATCAAATATGTTCCCAAATTCCTGGCATAGTCCTTAATGTGTGACAACCTTGCAGAATCCCCCGATGAAAAGTTTCTTCATTATTCACAAGAGTTGAATACACCAACAGAAAGAAATACAATGAATTGAAGTCAGATGAGCGTGGAGGCCAAGCATGTTGTGAGACGGTTCCTTGTATAGGATAAGGATTCATCAGATTAGTATTTCGTGTTAATATTCTTATATGGATAGCAAGTGTGGGGCGTGTAAGAAAGGTCCAGAATGTGAGGCGGAAGTAACAGGTGGGCAGGAAGGCCGAAGCGACGCTGCGCGGACAGGAAACATGTGTCCAGGCGTGGAGTTGACCGATGAGGGAATGTGTGGACTTTGCCTGCGGGTGGTCAGCAAGATGACGCCAAGCCAGGTTCGAAAAAGAGATGATCTGGTATATGTCAGAGAATTGTCAGAAATACACCGGAAGTAAGGGGAGGATATAGTTAACGAGCAATTTTTTAAGAGCGCGTCTTAAGTGACGTAAGAGTAATCATGGCCAATCAGGATTCTTAATAGAGACACGTGATTTATAGATAGGAGGGCGAAATTGTAAGTTTGGTGGTTGAAAGTAGAGGGTAGATTTGGCGGATAGGGAGAAGGCATATAGAACGCGTACGGAGAAGACGCACTCCACATATTCTCGGCGTACCTAACTCGGAAGGATAACAATTTACGGACTTAGAATTTTTTAGTGGGTTTAGTAAGAAGTCGTGTGTTGTATCATTATTATAAGTCTAAATTCTTTTTCTCATCATTATTATTACATTAGGAATAAATTGTCATAACGTTATCAACTCTCCGTTATATTACTGGTGTTTTATAGTACAAAATATATAATTACGTGGACTCAGAAATTAGTCTACCAACTTGTAGGAAGTGAGAGCAGTATATTATACACTTGGACGCGCATTTTTGCTAATCTGAAACGAACACTTAATAGTAATAAACGTTCTCATAGTTCTTACCAACAACTTCTGGTGTGCGCCTACATCATTTCAATCTACGAGCACGTCTCCCAAACCCCATGTCCCGACCGTTTTGCAGCTGACCTGGGAATCTCATACTCTACCGGAGTAATCTCGAGGAGGCTGGCGCCCAAATTAATTAGTGTACATCTTTAATTATTGACATCAACGTGCCTCCTTGAGCTACTCTCCATATACGACGGAGCTGGCAGCCGAGGGCAAGGAAAGGCGTCGTGAGCAACATCGACGGCGACGACAGGCGACCGTCGCAGATTCTGGCGCCCCAACGAGGTGCGACCGCAGCAGTTGGGATCTCGATGAGACGATCTGCGACCTGTATTCAGGCAGAAGGTCGAAATTTTGAACAGTTCATCCAAGGAAATGGCAACAATGCATCATAATAATTCCAGCAAACAAACGTACTGGAGTGCATATGATTATTGTTGCAACCACTACTCAGAAATCAAGCATTTCAGGACCCATATTGATATAACCATTTTTTCTTCTATGCACTTGAGGAATCTATAGACGTACCTAAAGCATTGCCCATTTTTTTCGTTACACCCTGTATATATTACCACATACTTTTAAGTTTGCGTACTTTACAAAAATAGAGGTCAGCTACACAGAGTCTTTAATTCCGGCAGCTAACAACACTCCTATGTATGAAAATGCATTCGTCATAGTAATATATGCAGTAAGAGTGTTTTATCACCTCATAAAATAGGACGGCTTGCATGAAACAGCTTGTTGCGAAACAAACACGGAGACCTTATGTCAATGATTACGATGTACACAACATATGGGAGATCTTGATTTGCTGAATGAGGCCCTGAGTAAGCAGTTCTTGGCTTAACTAAGCGTGTTTCCTGGTTCTGGAAACTGCACGAGTAAATAAACATTCTCATTTCTTCTTCGTTGCTCTAAGTACGTTTGCGTGTAGTGGACCATATAGGTAAAACTTGATTACAGAAATCTTAATTTTGTCATGGATGGATGGATGGATGGATGGATGGATGGATGGATGGATGGATGGATGGAAGTCCACGCGCAATTAAGTCACTGGAAAGAATTAATATCCTATTATTTTACAAATTTCTATGTTGGTGAGAAATAACCAACACATTTTACGTGTCTACACGGGACACATAACTTTACATCCCTCTCGGAGGAGACCATGTTTACGATTTTATCGCCGTTTAAAATCCATCACTATTGGGTGGATCTGAATCTGCAAAACATGCCATTCATTCATTCATTCATTCATTCATTCATTCATTCATTCATTCATTCATTCATTCATTCATTCATTCATTCATTCATTCATTCTTTCACTTACCTACAAACCTATTTATTTATTTATTTATTTATTTAGGTATTTACTTATTTATGTATTTATTTAGGTATTTATTTATATATTTACTTATTATTTTATTTATTTATTTATTTAGGCCAATAATATCCCAGCACAAGTGATACAATAATAGTTCAGAATTAAAAATTGAATACAATTAAATATTTACAATAATAGTACAAAATTTAAAATATGTAAATTAAAATTGTAATGTTAATTAAGGGAGCGTAAAAGTAAAACAATCTTAAACGAAGAATTGTCCTGTAATCTATGATATGTTATACTATGAGAATACTAGAGATGATACAATGAAAATTAAGTCTAATTTTACAAGAATACGTAAATGATAATTCATTGCCAAGCGCAAACTATGTTCATACACTGAAAGGATCGAATTTGCAGCCATTCATGTTGGCATTATTAATGCATCTGGAGACTGGTGAAAGAAATTTCAAATTTCTACTCGTATTATAGAAAAGTTTGTGAGCTCTCATATCTTTCGTCAGAATACGCAATAATAACAATAATAATATTTTTTATTGTTAAAGAGTAGAATGCTCCACTATAGACATCAGTACTTACAAATCTAATTAAATACATTTCCTTAATTACAGATATAAAATTTTTAATATTAAGTTAAACGATACAAATATTTATCAAATTCTATATAAAATCTTGTTAAAACTATTAAAATACTGCAGGCCTATATTCTGGCCTATATTATCAGTATTATAGGCCATTCGGTATCTCATGAAACCTACCTGCAAGGAGAAGTGGACTGGGAAGCTCCCCTTCCTCGCTACGCTTCCACTTGCAGGTAGCGAGCTCGCTTACTCCCACCATAAGGTTCTTACTATGAGCTACGGCGCACACAAGCTTTTGGTGTCACGAGATAACGAATGACCTATACAGAGATAGATCTAGCGGTTGTAACCAAAAAAAAAAATGTATTTTCGACAATGGAGGCTCTGATTGTTGTTCTCTTTTTATGTTGCCATTTCATAACATGGAAATGACCAATCTGATATACAATGTGATCAGGGCCAAAGTCTTGAACCATTTCGTGTGTTCATGAAAGCTGTAGTGGTGAAATGGTTCAAGGAGCAGACAATGTCTTTTTTCGATGATTGTATCCGACGCCTTTCCATAAACTCAGACGTAAAGATTAATTTTTTGTCCTACAGAATATATCTGTTATGGTAACAACGATTATTATGAGAGGACAAGAATTCGCTCCTCTAATATTTATTGTTACCAGAACAAATATATTCTGTAGGACCAAAAATTAATCACTCCTCTAATAATCATTGTTACCATAACAGATATATTCTATAGGACCAAAAATTAATCGCTCCTCTAATAAATAATCATTGTTATCATAACAGATATATTCTGTAGGACCAAAAATTAATCGCTCCTCTAATAAATAATCATTGTTACCATAACAGATATATTCTGTAGGACCAAAAATTAATCGCTCCTCTAATAAATAATCATTGTTACCATAACAGATATATTCTGTAGGACCAAAAATTAATCGCTCCTCTAATAATCATTGTTATCATAACAGATATATTCTGTAGGACCAAAAATTAATCGCTCCTCTAATAATCATTGTTACCATAACAGATATATTCTGTAGGACCAAAAATTAATCGCTCCTCTAATAATCATTGTTATCATAACAGATATATTCTGTAGGACCAAGAATTAATCGCTCCTCTAATAATCATTGTTACCATAACAGATATATTCTGTAGGACCAAAAATTAATCGCTCCTCTAATAAATAATCATTGTTACCATAACAGATATATTCTGTAGGACCAAAAATTAATCGCTCCTCTAATAAATAATCATTGTTACCATAACAGATATATTCTGTAGGACCAAAAATTAATCGCTCCTCTAATAATCATTGTTATCATAACAGATATATTCTGTAGGACCAAAAATTAATCGCTCCTCTAATAATCATTGTTATCATAACAGATATATTCTGTAGGACCAAAAATTAATCGCTCCTCTAATAATCATTGTTACCATAACAGATATATTCTGTAGGACCAAAAATTAATCGCTCCTCTAATAATCATTGTTATCATAACAGATATATTCTGTAGGACCAAAAATTAATCGCTCCTCTAATAATCATTGTTACCATAACAGATATATTCTGTAGGACCAAAAATTAATCGCTCCTCTAATAATCATTGTTACCATAACAGATATATTCTGTAGGACCAAAAATTAATCGCTCCTCTAATAATCATTGTTACCATATCAAATATATTCTGTAGGACCAAAAATTAATCGCTCCTATAATAATCATTGTTACCATAACAGATATATTCTGCAGGACCAAAATTAATCGCTCCTTTAATAATCATTGTTACCATAACAAATATATTCTGTAGGACCAAAAATTAATCGCTCCTCTAATAATCATTGTTACCATAACAGATATATTCTGCAGGACCAAAATTAATCGCTCTTTTAATAATCATTGTTACCATAACAGATATATTCTGTAGGACCAAAAATTAATCGCTCCTCTAATAATCATTGTTGCCATAACATATATATTCTGTAGGACCAAAAATTAATCGCTCATCTAATAATCATTGTTACCATAACAGATATATTCTGTAGGACCAAAAATTAATCGTTCCTCTAATAATCATTTTTACCATAACAGATATATCCTGTAGGACCAAAAATTAATCGCTCCTGTAATAATCATTGTTACCATAACATATATTTTGTAGGACCAGAAATTAATCAGTTCTCTAATAATCATTGTTACCATAACAGATATATTCTGTAGGACCAAAAATTAATCGCTCCTCTAATAATCATTGTTGCCATAACATATATATTCTGTAGGACCAAAAATTAATCGCTCCTGTAATAATCTTTGTTACCATAACATATATTTTGTAGGACCAGAAATTAATCACTTCTCTAATAATCATTGTTACCATAACAGATATATTCTGTACGACCAAAAATTAATCGCTCCTCTAATAATCATTGTTACCATAACATATATTCTGTAGGACCAAAAATTAATCTTTACGTAGATTCTTCGCCCAACAGTGCGTATTCCTGTGGAATCCCGGCCACCAAGTCACTCAATTGAGTGCGCTCCTTGTATAATGGCAGTTGACTTAATTATATATCAACATATACTGTACATCGAACTTGGAGTTAGGTCACAAAGAGAAAAACTCTAGAGGAGAGGGATTCGATCCGGTGCTGTGGATTGAACTTCGGCGTAGCTCAATGGTTAGAGCACTTCGTACGTAGGACGAAGGACCCTGGTTCGATCCCCGGCGCAGGAACGAATTTTCTCCTCTAATAATCATAAAATCAGACGCCTGTGTGAACGATTATGGGGACTTCTCACGAAACTTGCTGCATGTTGTATCCAGCTGACGGTATCCCACGCCTCCCTACACAATGTGACGCTTACGTGAATGCCTATGAGTACGACTTCTCAGGAAACTTACTGCATGCTTATATCCTTAAATAATGAACTTTCTGTGGTATCTTAATATATTTTGTAATTGGCTCGAACGAGTTTCATTTTATCACACTTCGTACAGCCAACCGTCTAAATGTTTTGATTACAGTATTTATACGTATTTTTCAGCAGTGGTGAATGGAGTCCAATCAACAACTCTTCTTAATCTAGCATTCCTTTTCCTTAATTTAGAATGATCTAAACATACAGTTTTGTAAAATTCCTATATATAAAGATTTTTTTAAATGTGTCATTGCAGAGCCATCTTCAGTTACAAACCGGAGCATGGGTAGGTTTGGCAACGCTGAATGGAGGCGGGCGGAGGCGAAATAAAGGCATGACGTTTGACGTTTCAGTGCTTTGATTTCGTTGTCATATGTACATTTTCGACATTAATTAATACAAAACTAAGTGCATATGATCAAGATTCAGTGTATTGATGTACGTAATTTATCACATCATTATCTATTAAGTATGTGCCAATTAGCGTAAACTCAGTGAACTTTAAATCCTGTAAATACGAAGTGAAAAGAAACATGTTTATAACTAATTTATTACAAAAGAAATAATATTAATAAATAAACTTTGAAAACCAACAAAGTGACTGTATGCATCTACAAATTATACGTAGTTCTGACGTATAACAGACATTCCGAATCTTCAACAAAACTGCAACATTTATGGGATCACAAAACAGCTGTTTACAATGAACTTGAAAATCAAGGGCGTAGCTTTTTTGATATAGCAGGCGAAACTCAACATTTTTGCTAGAATTCTGATATACCACAAACCACAAGTAAGATTATAAGAATGTAGTTTGTACAATATTTAATATTTAGAAGAATTGTCAATCATTTTGTAATTAATAATAACCGTAAAAATTTCCAAAGACTGCAGCCATATTTTCATTTTCTGTCTTGTTTTTATCGCCAATACGCACATAGTTTATAATATATAAACAATTAACGTTTGTCCATCTTTAATCTTGCGTTCACTACTTTTAACACTTAAATATAAATGATTGGTTGATTGGCAAACTTACTCGTGTTAAATTACAATAAGCACGTGTGGCTTACAGCTGTTTCGGTGCTTATTGTAATTTAACACGAGTAAGTTTGCCAATCAACCAATCATTAACGTTTGGTACGACCGCGAACATAATTCCATCGACACACACTTATATTGTAACATTAATTTACATTGAAAATCGGCATTAGCACAAACACGTGTTCTCGATAGTAGGCCTCCGTTTGACAGTTAATTACAATGTTGCCGACGTATGGCTCCGGCTTATAACTGAAGAAGCCTCTGGTCATTGAAGTGCGAATTGTTTGACGCAGGCATAAAGAAATATTCGTATATATAAGATGCTTTTCCGTCTATATACGAGAACGAATTAAAAAGTCGAAGCATAGTGAGCTGAAATAACGAATTACATTAGCAAACGCCCACTCAGATCAATTCTAAAGATAAGTGACAAGTTTTCTGAAATTTATTTGTTTGAACTGTGACACATTCAGCAATAACTTGATCAGTTATCTAATAAGTTACAATACGTATATAGCGGCATAAATAGGTCACAATAAGATTAATGGTTACCATTATTTGTTTTCTAAGCGGCCAGCTACTGTAAATTCAACAAGGCTAATAATTAATAAACATTAATATCTGAAATGAAGTAGTGAATCCCGTTTTACAATTATATAGCCTTGATTCAGTGTAAATAGCAGATTGAAGTGTCATTCAAACCGTTTATTACAATGAAATTGTGATGAATTTTACATTACAGCCGCAATCCAAAATTCATGTTTAAATAGTAACCGCTCTTTTTATAGTTTCCTTTAGAGTCCGTCTCCTCAACTAAACGTTAAATTACTGTCTATAGTAGTGTTACAAGAGGTCTGAGATTTGCTGATAAATCCACGAGCGAAGCTAGTGGATTTATTTAGGAAATCTTATACCTCGAGTGACATTTATGAGGACTATTTCGTGAATAAAACAAAAATGTAAATAACATATCCCTAAAATTCGCTCACAAAATGTTAATAATTGTATATTTATGAATAATGAACCTATTCAGACATTGTGAAGTCAAAATAGATGAGTAACGATTACTACAATAAAGAAATTGAATGTTATTCAGTAATGCCAACTGAGAAAAGCGAAATACAGGTTTAAAATAGTAATATGCGTTACAAGAGCGGTATGTTGATGTTTTCATATTCGAGGAAAAGATTGAAAAATCGAAACGTAATTGAGCTTTTTTAATTTCCGAGAACATGAAAACAAACATACCGCTCGTGCATCATACATTATTTTGTGCGAAGATCGTTTATTACATACCTGAAAGAGGAATTTCTAATTAGTTGCAATGAAATCTCCATCTTGGTTTCTGTTTAATGACGGCAACTTTGGAATACCAAAATATCTATCTTCAACAATGTTGCTATAAAATGTTTTCTGTGTTTAGTATACTCCAGCAGGCCGTGATATACGTCTGTCTTTTTTTTCCCCCAGTCTATAAATGCGAACTTAAAACAAACGGTAAGGTTATGTAATTATTTATTTTTCATTTTAATATTTTAACAATATTATTTATATAACATATTGCAGTAATAACATCGGCATCTGGAATCTTGTTGATTTTTTCACGGCTTCCTTAATGTTACTTGCATCAGGAATGCAATAACTTTTGTGGAGTAGTAGACTTTACTTAATTTTTGCAAATATTTAAAAACAATAATTAACAGTGCAATTTAGGTGAAATTGCAGTGGTAAGTTTCCAATTTATAATTATTACTATGTTAAACGTCACTAAAAATAATGTGCTAAAAGCCTAAACAGTAAAATGAATATGGCGCTTAAGCGGTAAGAAGAAGGAAATTGTTATGTGTGTTAGGTTGGGAATACTGAATGTGGTATTTCACACTTACCGCGTATTGGTTTTGTGCGGAAAGCAAGCAAATAAGCACGATCTCGCACAAATGTTAATTACATGTACTGCGTTTTTCTCTTATTATAACAGAAATACGTTTCATATCTGCTGAAATCATGCCGTAAGGCCTTCTCTTCCACTCAACCAGCATAAAAGTATGGGCCTATAAACATGTGAATGAACTTACAAGCTACAATACAACAATTTTGTATACAAGAGTTACTTATGAATTAAACAGTAAAATGCTATGAACTATTAATTAAACAATGAAATACAAACTGCGTAGCAGAATTAAACTAAAATACATAGAATGTTAATATATTTCAAATAATGTTAGATAATAGGAAGAGATAATTATGAGACAATTGGAGAGTTACACAATAATAGACCAACCGAAAATTTGAAAAAAAAAAAATGAGATATTTGCACAAATCTGTTGATGGCAGGCTAATTTAACTCGGAGAAAATCAAGAATGCGATTATCTGAATTTTGCTGCTATTTATAGTCTAAGCAAAAATTCGTTTATTGCATAAAATTCATTTATTTATTTTGCTCTGAAACATTAATTCAATTGCTGGTCTCTTATTAAAAATTGGTAGCCTTTTTTTTTTTTGGTATTAGTTGTGCCATTTTTATAGTAGTATGAATGTTACAATACTTCTTACATAAAATGTTTCATAAAAAAATTATTTCAATGGCCAATATCTCGAAACAGGTTTTTGGCGCTTGGATCACTATTGCTAATAACCATCCAATTGTGAAAATATAGCGCTATCAGGATGCATGCCTAAAGAAAGAAGTATAGTTTACTCTTATATCATAAAGGTCCAAATAATTAAGAAACCGTTGAGATAATGGGATACAAGTTATAGGGTATATTTAAAAAATTTGACATATTAGCTTTCAGATAAGACAAAAATGTTATTTACCAAAATTTTTAAGGAAACTGACAATTCACGAGTCGACATTGCAAAAAATATATATCGTTGATGAAGTTTTTAAATATCTGAAATCAAATTCTCAAATGTATGTATATCTAATTTACGTGTTTTTTTATTACTTACTTACTTACAAATGGCTTTTATGGAACCCGGAGTTTCATTGCCGCCCTCACATAAGCCCGCCGTTAGTCCCTATTCTGTGCAAGATTAATCCAGTCTCTATCATCATATTCCACCTTCCTCAAATCCATTTTAATAGTATCCTCCCATCTACGTCTCGGTCTCCCCAAAGGTCTTTTCCCTCCGGCCTCCCAATTAACATTCTATAAGCATTTCTGGATTCGCCCATACGTGCCACACGCCCTGCTCATCTCAAACGTTTGGATTTAATGTTCCTAATTATGTCAGGTGAAGAATACAATGCGTGCAGTTCTGCGTTGTGTAACTTTCTCCATTCTCCAGTAACTTCATCCCTCTCAGGCCCAAATATTTTCCTAAGAACCTTATTCTCAAACACCTTTAATCTCTGAATAATTTCAAGGGAAAAATTGTTCCGGGGCCGGGTATCGATCCCGGGACCTCTGGTTGAACGTATCAGCGCTCTGCCAACTGAGCTACCCGGGAACTCCACCCGACACCGTCTCAACCTTTCCCTTTATATCCACACAATTTGCGTGGGCTGACGAAAGGCCAGAGACCCACATCGAGGCACACAAACTCTGTGTGACTTGAAATTGTGGTTTTCTGTTAACGTACACAGTGACGTATATATTATGCAAACCTAATCTTTCAGGTAAAGCTTTCTTTAAAGCAAATTTGAATAATTTCAAGGGAAAAATTGTTCCGGGGCCGGGTATCGATCCCTTAATCTCTGTTCCTCTCTCAAAGTGAGAGTCCAAGTTCATGTTTTTTTATGCGGTACGCAAATTCTAAATCATACTGAAGCTTTTTAATTTGTTATTAGAAACTCTTACGTCTGTTGTTTTGTACGTAATGTGTGTTACAAGTTAGCCAATATTATTATTTCATATAAACATGTTAGCCTACTTGTATGTAATCAAATTTATAAAAACAGCAACATACTATTTCTAACAACTTACTCATTTTAAGATAACTCAGAACAAAAACAAGACAAGAAATCGCATCAGCAAGAAAAAGTATTCATTTCTCTAACTGGAATCGAATTCTGTTCCAGCTGTTGGTTTGTTTTCCACTCTCTTAAATGTGGATAAATAAATGAACTGTATGACAAAATAAAATATTTTACTTTGAGATACAGAAAAGCAAGGCGAGAGAAAGAGAAATTCCTGCTTCCGTGACGAAATTTCTCCCTGTCAGAGATGGAAACCGCTATGCGCAGACCGTGTTGATTTGTGTTCCTGGTTATTATTTCATGTTCTCTCGTGAAGGTCGAAGATATGTAACCCACTGCAGCCTAGTTACCTTCACAATCCTGCATCCCATATTAGGAGCCGTACAAGGTTATCCTGCATTAATACCATAAAACTGGCGGCTCTACATGGATTAGAGTTTCTCTTACCTCGTACTTGGTGGTCTTAGGCCTCTGGATATTACATTAAGAAACACACAGAAAAATTGCTTATTTATTTTGACGGCGCTTTCTACTGCAGTTGTTTGGCGAAGAATAAGGAACCTAGAGGCATATTTAATGGTCAATTCTGCAGCATTATTTGATCTTTGTTCACAGTACACCGAGAAAATCATGAAGAATTCAGTCAACATAATCTGAGTGGCCCGGTTGCAGAAATGCAAATCAAATCAGTCCCTGATCACCAATCAGGTGATGTCTGATTTATTTGATTGTTCATTGCGTTGCATAAACGTGAATCTCCAATCAACTTGTCTCAATGTTCTAATTGCTGATTTGAGAAAGAAGTGCATTTGACAACAGCGCTATTTAGCAACCACAGCCGATTTGATGCTCTTTAAAAGTCGCGAAACGAATGCATCAAGTGGGCTGTGACTAGGAAAACAAGTGAGTGCTCTGCTGTTTTGTTGCTTTTTGTAGAAAGGAAACAGGCGGATTCTATTTCTATATAGACTACAATATAGTGAAAAAAATGAAGCAAACAAAAAACGTGAGGGGGTTTCTGTTGTGGGATTTGCTAAAGGAGTTGACAAGAAATTGGAACAAGCATAGCCTCCATAGCCCAAAAGAATTCCATTTCCCGTCCCTGTATTTACAAATTGAGCTCGTAACATAACCATTAAAAATATTGTGCTGTCATGTGTAGAACCCTGCCAACGGGCTACAACATTCCAGAATTTCAACGATGGTGTAGACTACATATTGCCTGTACATTCACAGAAAAGAAACCTTTTCTATTTCGATAAAGTTCGGCATCATTTCCACCAGGTGATTGGATGGGGATGTGAGCAGTCTATACAACCAATTACTCTTGGAAATCCTGACATGGCCGAAAATTCTCTCTGGATTTCAAATCGTTCCCTGTTTGAAGTTTGTGGATTTATGAGACCCTGCCATAACAAAGCAATTTCATACGTAACATTTCTAACTACTCGGCAAATAGTTGATTTGTGAACCCTAACAAGATAACCCAAGACCGCCTGAAAAATTCCAACAGCATAAAATCTCAGCGTTATTAGAACTTGGTTCATAGAAGAAAGTGGTAGGTTTCGATTTGTCTGTCTGCATATATTTGTTTCAATTTTTGAAAGTAACAAAACACACGAATCCTTACTTAACCTAAATCTTTGCTCAAATTCTCTGTCATTATACATAAAAACAATTCATGTCTATCACGGAAATGCCTTCCTTTTAATAATATTTCCTTAATTCTAAAATGTCTTCATCAGAAGAATCCATTATATCGAAAACAATATTATTACGCTGTAACTATTTAATGTATAAATTGCAGTAACTGCACTGTAAAGAGAACAACATAAATACTTGATCAGTAATCAGTCACTTAACCAGCAAAAATCTGTTGATCAAATCTGATGGAAGATTGATCTCCGATCAAATACTGATTGTTCTTTCTGAAACAGAAATAGAACCGATGGCCAATCAAACCCTCCTTGATCGCCAATCATATTTGATCGGTGTTTCTGCAACCGGGCCTAAACCCGGATCTTCTGAACACTAAACCAACAGTTCAACAACACTGCTAACAAAATTGATAACAAAAACAAATTGCAATATCTTTCTCTGAAAGGGGTTTAGGCGTTTTCGTGATGATAAAATTCTTCACTGGTATGTTTCGTCACGGAAGCTTCGTCACGGTAAGTTTTGTAACAATGTCATGTTCTGTCACAGAATATATTTCGTCACACGGTTTTTTTTTTTTTGTGACAACGCGTTCCGTCACAGCCTCGATTTTCGGGTCTTCAAACCATTAGGAATGAAATAAAACATAGACACCAGTATTATCCAAACTTTTCAGTCCTGGTGTATATTAGAAGTTTCATTCTGGAGCACCTGGAAAAGATGATACAATGAAGAATTTTTTCCAGTTAATGTGTTAAGACGTCTGTGCCACACCTCGCATGTGTTTGTTGTTCTCAGAAGTTTCTCCAATTTCTGGGTACAACAGTTCCAAGTTGATGGATGGAAGATGGGTACCTGCCTTCCTCTACCACGTCACAGTTCCTTAAGGTATATATGTACGTGAACGACCACAAATATTATCATAAAATGCAGGCTCTAAATTTCTAAAATTGTATGAGAAAATGAAATCACAATTGGACAAAAATTACGAGGTTCCACAACTAGACTTATTAGAACTTAAATATCTGATAAAAGTATAAAAAAGATTACTAATAATATTTTTGAAACCAGTTTTATCAGAGTATGAATAAAAATTCTGCAGTTACATCATTTGGTAACCATAACATTGTTATATCTTTCTCGTGTTAAATTCTATCGTACCTGGTTAACATGTTTCTGTCTGTTATTGACCTTCTTCAGAACTGGCTGTTACTAGTCTTGGGGCCTTTTGTTTCGTTTCCTGTGGGGGTGTGTTTGTGTAATGTAATGTGGAGTCAAAGTGTGTGTTCTGAAATTGAGTTGTGTGTTGAAATATAAAGATACACAAAAACATATCCAAATGAAATTCTTAACACACAACTCAATTTCAGAACACACACACTCTTTGTCTCCACATTACACTACACAAACACACCCCCACAGGAAACAAAACAAAAGGCGCCAAGACCAGCAACAGCCAAGTCTGAAGAAGGTCAATAACAGACCGAAACATGTTAACCAGGTACGATAGAATTTAACACGAGAAAGACATATAATACATATTCCGAACATGAATGTGTATTAAATCAGTGTACAAAATTTCAGAATTCTATCTCTAATGGTTGTGGAGTTATGAAATAATGTGTGAAAATTTTCAAATTTTGGAAAATGTATTTTGAAGTAAAAAGTGAATTGTTAAAAATTCCGAACAATGGTACACAGACTACTCAACATACCAATGAACCAACAGGATTACAACGAAGAACTAAACACAATCAAATACATAGCACAAGAAAACGGATAAAACCCCAACATAATAGACAACATAATACGTAAGACAAAACAAAACCACAAAAAACATAAGAATACAACACAAACACAAGAACACAAAAAATACATCACACTAACATACGAAAACAAAAACACACATAAAATTGCAACCTCATTCAAGAAATTAAACTATAACATCGCATATAGAACAAATAACACTCTACAAAAACATCCCAACACACAAACAACACGAACAAACAAATACAACCACACAGGCGTATACAAACTCAAATGTAACACCTGCAACAACTTCTACATAGGACAGACAGGCAGATCATTTCAAACACGTTACAAAGAACACATCACAGCCATAACAAAATTACAAAACACCTCCACATATGCAGAACACATCACAAATCCCAACCACACCTACAGAGACATCAACACAGACATGGAAATACTGCACAACCAACCAAGAAGCCAGAAACTCAACACACTAGAACAATATGAAATATACAGACACACGAAAACACACCCCAACGATATTCTCAACACACAACTCAATTTCAAAACACATACACTCTTTGACTCTACACTATGAACGCACTCACACAGGAAACAAGACCAACAACGACCAGTTCCGAAGATGACCGAAAATAGGTCGAAACATGTTAACAAGGTACGTTAATAATATTTAACACAAGAAAGTTCTTATCATACATATTCCGAAGTGATACAGTGTTAAAAGTTGTGTAATCAAGATGTATATGTCTTAAAAATATTATTAGTAACCTTTTTATACTTTTATCAGATATTTAAGTTCTAATAAGTCTTGTTGTAGTACCTTGTAATTTTTGTCCAATTGTGAGTTCATTTCCTTATACAATTTTAGAAATTTAGAGCCTGCATTTTTCTGATAATATTTGTGGTCGTTCACGTACATATACCCAACGTAGATATCTTCGACGTAGTTAAAAACAGTAACGAGATCGTTTGTGATTGTGTCCTGAAGCAGGTCATAAGTATCGACCACGTGTTCCTCAGGAACAAAATCTAATGGGATTAGCGAGTGGAACTGGTCTCGTAAATTAATACTGCCTTCCTCGAGATACTCATCAGACAGCCCCTCCCTCGAACTGGAGTCGTCTCCAAATACAGTGCCAGAGATGAAATAAACAATTGGTGAGCTTTGTCTGTGGGAATATCTTTGAAAGAGCCATATAAAATGGGTTGCAATGTAGATGAAAACGATCATTCACTTTATGTTATGCGTACTAATGATTTCATAGACACGCCCTATTCTCCTCTTCGTAAGTGCAACGACAATGGAAGCCACTGTCCATGGATGTTGCACATGCAAGCTCAGCATCAAAGTATAAAAGTCATCGGTCACCGTCAATTGTTTTCTTATATCTCTCTGCAATATCGGTGATGGTATTTCTGGAAATAAGCCAACAATAAATGAGCAACTATTGTCTATGTCGAAATCTAATATCTGACAATATAGTCATTACGAATTTGTAAACTGTGACAAACACAGTGTGACGAAAATGTAAAGTGTGACGAAACATACTTATGGCGAAAAAAGTGTGGCGAAGAAACCGGATCCCATATAAAAGAACTTGAGTATTAATCAATGAACTTTACAGGTAAAGTGTTACGAAGATGTAATTTGTAAAGAGCGAAAGAAATTTTTTAAGAAACAGAGAACATTAAGAGCATTTTATTAGATATTAAGATAAGAATTCTGTTCTTTCTCCATCTTTTTCATCACCATCATCATTTTACTTTCATGAAAATGGACAATTTTTTCACCCATTCTAGTCTAACCACAGTATAAAGAAGATACAGTAGAGAAATCAAGGTCAGGGAGGTCTAGTTCTCAATGAATGCAACCATGTCGCTAGTATCGGCAGAGCTAACAGCTGATTTTAGCGATAAGCTGTTCAGACATGCTAAACTTTCAGATAAAACTTTGTATTAACTGTTGTAATTATTCCTTTGTTCTGTAGTGATATTTGTGCCTTATTATGTAGGTCTAATGAAAATTCACTTTTTCTTTTCAAAATACTTATAAAATTGCGTCCACACCTGTGGAGTAACGGTTAGCACGTCTAGCCGCGAACCCAGGTGGCCCGGGTTCGATTCCCGGTTGGGGAAAGTTACCTGGTTGAGGTTTTTCCGGGGTTTTCCCTCAACCCAATATGAGCAAATGCTGGGTAACTTTCGGTGTTGGACCCCGGACTCATTTCACCGGCATTATCACCTTCATCTCATTCGGACGCTAAATAACCTTAGATGTTGATAAAGCGTCGTAAAATAACCTAATAAAATAAAAAATAAATATAAAATTGCAGTGTTCATAATTGAAGTAGAACTTACTATTAGCTTACCGTTTTATTCTGTTTCTTCATATCCATTGCATTTCATCTTGGATCACAATATGTTGTAAAATACATACATAGGGAAACATTTAATAAATAAACAAGAATTCGAGCTAATCTGTTATAATTAAAAATGTGTGTTCACTGTATATCCGATGTAGGCTTCTAATTGTAGGCCTAACTACCTAGGTGTACAAAGAGGGCCTAATAATTATCTACTGCAACTTTTGTCACATAACTACGTAATCCTTAAATCATTATGGAGTGCTGCACTACAGTACAAACAAGATGTGTGGTCTAACTGCAAAAGCCCAACATTCTGATTTCTTCTTTGTTTTGGTTATTAATCTTGCAACAATTAAAATAATTTTGATTTCTTACAATTTATTATTATTCTTATATTATTATTATTATTATTATTATTATTATTATTATTATTATTATTATTATTATTATTATTGTGGATGGAAAAATTCAAATACCTGGGAGCAACAGTAACAAATATAAATGACACTCGGGAGGAAATTAAACACAGAATAAATATGGGAAATGCGTGTTATTATTCGGTTGAGAACCTCTTATCACCAGTCTGCTGTCCAAAAATCTGAAAGTTAGAATTTATAAAACAGTTATATTACCGGTTGTTCTATATGGTTGTGAAACTTGGACTCTCACTCTGAGAGAGGAACATAGGTTAAGGGTGTTTGAGAATAAGGTGCTTAGGAAAATATTTGGGGCTAAGCGGGATGAAGTTACAGGAGAATGGAGAAAGTTACACAACACAGAACTGCACGCATTGTATTCTTCACCTAACATAATTAGGAACTTAAAATCCAGACGTTTGAGATGGGCAGGACATGTAGCACGTATGGGCGAATCCAGAAATGCATATAGAGTGTTAGTTGGGAGACCGGAGGGAAAAAGACCTTTAGGGAGACCGAGACGTAGATGGGAGGATAATATTAAAATGGATTTGAGGAAGGTGGGGTGTGATGATAGAGACTGGATTAATCTTGCACAGGATAGGGACCGCTGGCGGGCTTATGTGAGGGCGGCAATGAACCTTCGGGTTCCTTAAAAGCCATTTGTAAGTAAGTAAGTAAGTAAGTAAGTTATTATTATTATTATTATTTACACTAAATTTAAGCATAGAAAATTATTCTATGATTGTGGTCTAACAAAAATTAAACAAACGTCAAAAAAGAAGCGAACTATTCAGAAACAAAAACATCTCAGATCTATTTTTCCACAGACATTCTCACGTTATTTGTTTACTGAAAATATTATTTTCAACCAATTTCAACAAAGTAATTTAAATACGGTTAAAACTAAATTATAACAATGAGGTCATAAATTAAGAGTAAATTTCAGTGTCGCTCTCCAATATATAAAAATCGACATCGGTCAAGCATCGGTTTTGTTACAGAAGACTGCACCAACATCAGACATTAAGAATTAAGCAACGATCAGTGAGAGAGGACGAGTGACCTTCTTTCCACGATACGTTCCACAATGAGTATGGCTGGAAAATCCCAGAAGAAAGGGCGAGTTCGGAGCATTTAGAGATTCTAAACGAGTCGTGCAGTGGAGGCAGAGTCTGGAATTACTTCAGCGTCAAGGCTCCATATGCTGCTGCTCCTTTTACTCGAACAATTTTTGTCAAAATATGATCACATTATGGATTAATGAATTGTAGACTTTAAACATTTTAAATCAGAAAAGCCTCTCATACTCAAATATGTGAAAATGTGATTTTACGAATTACACATTTTTTAACAATCTTAAGAAATGACCGTTTCTGGAAACGTTTTAACAATAGAAGTTCATTAGTGAAAAAAATACTGACAACATAATTGTGAACACTAATCTTGTACATTATGAATTCGGACTGCTTTGCCCATGCTCAACTAAAATAGCTTAATCTTAGGATATTAAAATATCCTTTACAGTAAAACGTAAATTTTAATAGGGGAAATAAATAAACTGCTAGTTCACTGGGCTAACGACTTCAAAGCTGGTTCTTATGAGTGCACTGATAGTATAATTAACATGGAGGCATGAGATAATTACTCTGCCTGCCATTATAATTCGCTCTGGCTCCGACTGATTGACTGACTGACTGACTGACTGACTGACTGACTGACTGACTGACTGATTAATAGCGTCGGTCAGATTGATGGTAGCAAATTGATATTTAGAGAGATAAGTCAGAGAATTCGCCTTGGAATTGCCTATAACCGAATTCCATTATACCGGGTATAGGCAAATCGGCATTAAATATTTTGGGGATCTATTCCTAACAATAAAACATCGAAAAACCTTCATATGAACATGGTCTTGAAAATTCATAATTTCAGAGTTAGTTAGTAAGGAGTTCGTCCTTACACTGACTCCTGAAGAGAAGTCAACATAAATTTATTTCATGCTGCAATTTTTTATTTATTTATTTATTTATTTATTTATTTATTTATTTATTTATTTATTTATTTATTTATTTATTTATTTATTTATTTATTTATTTATTTATTTATTTATTTATTTATTTATTTATTTAACCTGGTAGAGATAAGGCCATCAGACCTTCTCTTCCCCTCTACCAGGGGATTACAACTACAATATTAAGAATACAATTACAATTATAATAATTAATATTAAAGTTACAAATACAATAAAAATCAAAGTACTAAAAGATTAACTGATTAATAAAGGCTAGATAGTTTACTGTAAATGTTAAGAAGAGAGATTTTTTTTTATTAATTAAGTAAAAATTAAATCTACTCTACGCAGTAAGAAAATGCTTAGTATGTTTGCTTTTCAACGCTACTAAATTCCGACATTCTCTGACAGGACAGGCCATGAGATTTTTTTTTCTTTTTTTGATTGTCATCTTATTGGTCTCTATTTCTTACGTCTGACAGGAGCCAGATTTGCACCATTTAATGGATGAATTACCTCTGGATGTTACCTGCCGAATGTGGTACCTGCATGATGACTCTCCAGCTCACTTTAATCTTAGAGTTCGTCGTCACTTGAATCGCCGTTTTCAGAAAAGATGGATTGGTCGAGGGGGACCCATCGAATGGCCTGCCCGATCACCAGATTAAAATTCAATGGATTTTATCTCTGAAGGCATTTGAAGTCCATAGCTTATGCAGCTCCTGTTCGTAATGTTGACGTTCTGAGGGAGCGTATCTTGAATACATTTGAATAAATACAAAACACTCCAAACATTTTCAATAGAGTGCTCCAAAGCATGGAGGCTCAGGGAGTGCTTCGACGCAGGAGGCCACTTTAGCAATTTTTTAGAAGTTTTTCGTAATAAGTTTCTTAGTACCACTTGTACTATGAACTTATTCGTTAGCAATACAATAGCGTAACTCTAAAACTAAGCATTTTCATAATCATGTGTATATGAAAAATGTTCAATGTTTTGTTGTTAGAAATAGGTCCCCAAATTATCTGACACCAATTTGCATACATTCTATAGTTGGGGAAAACTTCTTCTTCTTCTACTGCCAATACATAGTTTTGGGTTGTTTCCCGTCTGTGAACTACAAATAGAATTGGTCCGGCCAACGTCGGTGAGGTCTGCCTAAATCTCTTCGTCCTCTTGGATGGTATTACAAAAGTCTCTTTGGTAAACGATTTTCAGGCATCCTAAGAAGGTGGTTTCTCCAATTACGTTGATAATGTTGGACGTCTGCGGTCATCTCCTCAACTTCCCACTGATTTCTTATGTCTTCGCTCCTAATGCGGTCCCGCAAGGTAACTCCTGTCAGTGATCGTAGAAATCTCATTTGTGATGCGTTGATTCTATTTATTTCCTTTTGCCGCAGTGTCCAACATTCACTGCCGTATAACAGAGCTGGTTTTGATATGTTGTGAAATCGGATTTGGACCTCTTTTCGCATTTGTTTTCCAAAGTTCCTTCTCAAGATACCATTTAATTGATTACATTTCAATATTTTTTATATATGTCTTTTTGATAATTATACAAATAAATATGACTTCCTAAATAGCCTATACAAAATCTGTCACTTGTTCTATTATTTTGTTATCAACCACTATTTTTGCTCGTATAAGGCTTTTGCCAGAAACTGCCGTAACTTTTGTCTTTTCGGTTGATATTTTCATATTGTATTCTTTTAAAATCATCGTTGAGGAAACTTGAAAAAAAAAAAACAGATAATCTACTAACGAAGAATTCGAACTTATTTCCGAGCTTAGCCTGGATTACGAGTCCAACTCACTGTCGCCTGAGCTACGCCAGTGGCCTTGCAGTAATGTCCCAGAAGGACACATGAACATATGAAAATTCTCAAAAGTATTTTTTGTATTCGACAGATATTGGAGAAAAAATGGGAGTATACGGGTACAGTACATCAGTTATTCATAGATTTCAAAAAAGCGTATGACTCGGTTAAGAGAGAAGTTTTATATAATATTCTTATTGAATTTGGTATTCCCAAGAAACTAGTTCGATTGATTAAAATATGTCTCAGTGAAACTTACAGCAGAGTCCGTATAGGCCACTTTCTATCTGATGCTTTTCCAATTCACTGCGGGCTAAAGCAGGGAGATGCACTATCACCTTTACTTTTTAACTTCGCTCTAGAATATGCCATTAGGAAAGTTCAGGATAACAGGCAGGGTTTGGAATTGAACGGGTTACATCAGCTTCTTGTCTATGCGGATGACGTGAATATGTTAGGAGAAAATCCTCAAACGATTAGGGAAAACGCGGAAATTCTACTTCAGCAAGTAAAGAGATAGGGTTGGAAGTAAATCCCGAAAAGACTAAGTATATGATTATGTCTCGTGATCAGAATATTGTACGAAATGGAACTATAAAAGTTGGAGATTTATCCTTCGAAGAGGGGAAAAATTCAAATATCTTGGAGCAACAGTAACAGATATAAATGACACTCGGGAGGAAATTAAACGCAGAATAAATATGGGAAATGCCTGTTATTATTCGGTTGAGAAGCTTTTGTCATCTAGTCTTCTGTCAAAAAATCTGAAAGTTAGAATTTATAAAACAGTTATATTACCGGTTGTTCTGTATGGTTGTGAAACTTGGACTCTCACTTTGAGAGAGGAACAGAGATTAAGGGTGTTTGAGAATAAGGTTCTTAGGAAAATATTTGGGGCAAAAAGGGATGAAGTTACAGGAGAATGGAGAAAGTTACACAACGCAGAGCTGCACGCATTATATCCTTCACCTGACATAATTAGGAACATTAAATCCAGACGTTTGAGATGGGCAGGGCATGTAGCACGTATGGGCGAATTCAGAAATGCATATAGAGTGTTAGTTGGGAGGCCAGAGGGGAAAAGACCTTTGAGGAGGCCGAGACGTAGATGGGAAGATAATATTAAAATGGATTTGAGGGAGGTGGTATATGATGATAGAGACTGGATTAATCTTGCTCAGGATAGGGACCAATGGCGGGCTTATGTGAGGGCGGCAATGAACCCCCGGGTTCCTTAAAAGCTAGTAAGTAGTAGTAGTAGTTTAAACGAAAATCCATCGATGTATTGAATCGTTCGCAATGTTCTCGCTCTCTTTCTCTTCTGTGGAGACATCAGAATCAATATGCACGAGTGAAGCATTTGCAGGCCAGGGAATGCTCAAACAACAGCGCCTCACACTTTCCCTCTGCACCTATCTTCCTGATCATTCCCAGCACTTTCGAACAGTATGCCTTCATTTCTGGTATGTGCCGTTGACCCTGCTTTTGCAATGTCATCACGAAACCCGAAGAAAGTAAAAGTGTGTGGCAATATAACACGTAAAGTTGTCTCCAGTGACAAAGCGACACGTCACAAGGGCGTGTAGGGGGCACCAAAAGGTGATGGGAGGATCAGTAACCAACATAAATCGCATTCCTAAGAAAATTAAACCTAGATTAGACTCGAAAATGGTGTCACCTAAGAGGTATCTACCGCCATATCTTTTCATGAAATTGAGTACGTAAAACAATTAAGTTTTTCATTTGTTTTTCTTCCCAAGTCGCCCTAGATGGTCAAATTACAATATTAGTACGTGCCGGTATATCACTGGACCTGAGGTTGCAATCGATGACGAGCGATAATAATTTTGACTTGGCTTAGCTTAGAAAGTATAGGGGGGGGGGGATCTCGTGTTGTAGATTTACGGTATGTAAAATAAACCTATTCTTGAAATAAAGGGTTCCGGACAAAATTACCGGTCATTTCGTGACCTAGTCTAAAGGCTCATTCACGATGAAAATTAAACATAACGTAAGGGTTAACTTAAGAATATAAACGTTACGGTAAAATCAAGAAGTCATACCATCATTCACGATGGGAACATAAACATAACAGCAAACATACTTGGTAACCATGGAAACATAACAGCGACGCCATTTCCTCATATTCTGTCGTATACTTCAGCGCTCCACGATTGTGTTCTGTTTGCAAATCACGTAAGCATAAGCATGAAAGTTTGGAGTTTGCAAACTTTCATGTTAACGTCTTACGGTAATGTTTATATCAATGTTTATGCGAATCGTTGTAGCCTGGGCGCAAACTTCTGTGTTTATGTTACGGTTATGTTTAATTTTCATTGTGAATGGGCCTTTACTCTTCTACTTCGCTGAAAGATATGTGTGAATATTTTGTGAGATTTTAGCTGTCCTTCATACCCAAATGAACATCTGCGCATCTCGTGACAGGGAATCAAAACTCCTGTTTAATTACACGTTAAATCTGGTCATTAAGTGAATTTTCAACCGAATTAATAAAGAATCGCTGGTTCGAGTCCTCATGGGGGAAGAAATTTTCTTATGAAATTTCGGCCAGTGTACGGGACCGGTGCCCACCCAGCATTGTGATGCACTTTGGTAGCAAAATCCGGTTGCGAAAGCCAGCTATAACGGCTGGGGGGGTCATCGTGCTAACTACACGATACCTCCATTCTGGTTGGATTATCATCCACCTCTGCTTCGGCATGTGAGCGTGAGGCCAGCAGCCGGCTAGTTGGTCTAGGCCCTTCACGGGCTGTAGCGCCATGGATTATTATAAATAAAGAATGTTCAACATTTGCTAAAGAGGTTAGTAATCTCCCAGAGATACTCTACATTTGAGTTATAACAAGTTGTGGCTAGCATCATTCATTTTGAAATAAAGAAAGAAAGAAAGAAAGAAAGAAAGAAAGAAAGAAAGAAAGAAAGAAAGAAAGAAAGAAAGAAAGAAATGTGTTACTTCTATATAAATCACTCTGTAGGCTATAATATACTATTCTAGTTATTCTTTATCAACTTTGGCGGATAAAATATTACGAATTAATTTTTAAATACTATGAATTCATGTCCGTCCTTTAATTTCCAAGTAGTGTCAGTTTTATTTATTACCTTTGTTCACAGACACCTATTTGTAATTAACATACATCCGTTCTCTATTTCGATTGTTTCTCACGTTCTATTCCGAATGATATAGCCTATCCATTTAATAAAATGTCACAATGTAATTACCAACTGAGATTGCAAATTATTTTAAATGTAATTATCACTTTAAATTGCAAGTCTTTCTTAGACTTAATTCCTTTGTAATTCAATAATGTAATTATAAAAACATCAGTCGTTAAGAATTTGAGCAAAAACAATTTTTTAAATGTTAACGTAGAGTTTTACAATGACAAAGCGAATTGTGTAACTCCAAGAGCCTGAAGACATGGTTCATAATTTTCCTATCAGTTGATTTATATCTGGTGTGTCGCAACAAGGAGTCTTTTGTTTGGTTGCTTTTTTTTATCTTTTTCTGTAACAATAGACAATCGTTCTAGATCATGCCTGCACAAGATTTGCGCTCTACGAGCCGGCTCACAGCTCATGAGCGGAATGCGGATATTAGCTGCGCTCTGTATAAGGGTTGACTGGAAGAAGGGGTGATCTCGTACAAAATAAACGCAAAGGGAAATACTGTACTAGTAAGAGTGTTTATGAAATGAATTCCCGTTCAGTGTTTGCAAAACTATCTTGGACTATTATTAATTAATAAAGAAATATTTATTTTACAGAAGTAATATAAATTCAATAGCTACTTACATGTACAATATCATTTTGTTATATTTTTATTTATCAGTACATCAAAACGAGGTTTTATGCTGTTGGCAGCTGAAAGGAACAGTAGCCTACTGATCGTAATGAAACATCAGTTACAGATGTTCGATGTCTGCCTTTATTAAAGTTGATTATAGAAAACAGTTGCTCACAAATATAAATGTTGAGCCAAACATAGCAATCATTTTCACAGCCAGCTTGTGTAGTCGTGGATATTATTGCTAATGTTTAGTCTTGTAAAACTCAACCAAGCTAGTAGTATTATTCAAACGATCTTTAGCCCTTAGGTCACATTGAAGATCAATAAGTTCGAGCTGTAAATCGTTAAATGTTAAATGTAATGTTCCGTCTTTTAGATTCCTCCATACTGTACTGTAGCAGTAGGTAAGAAACGTGAAACAGTTACTGAGGATAGGCCTACACACTGCACTCCACTAGATAACTGAGTGGTCGTTTCCCTCTCCTCTACCTATAGCAAGTCTATGTCATTCTGACGTATCTTCCTCTCCGCTCTCCGCTCTGAAGGAGCGCGCGCGCTCGTTGAGCGCTGTTTGTGCAAGCCTGTTCTAGATATTCCTTTTTTTTCGTTATGTTTCACCTTCTCCTTCTCTACTGGCTTACAATCCACTGTGGGGTGGGTATATCCTTTGACCAATTGAAATGAACTGAAATTCAAGAGGGGACACTACGACCCAGCACTCCGACCTAGAAGATCTATTCTATAATACAGGCTGATGTTCACCGCTGTGGAGTAACGGTTAGCACATCTGACCGTGAAATGAGTGCGCCAGGGTTCAAATCCTATTTGGGACAAGTTACCTGGTTGGGGTTTTCCCTCAACCAACTGAAGCAAAATTGCTCGGTAACTTTCGGCATTGGACCTCGGACTCATTTCGTCATCATTTATTCATATATCATCATCCATACCATAGCCCGGTATGCAATTTTACGAATTACGCTCTCTTTTCAGCTAACCCCTCAATTACTTACATACTTACAAATGGCTTTTAAGGAACCCGAAGGTTCATTCCCGCCCTCACATAAGCCCGCCATCGGTCCCTATCCTGAGCAAGACTAATCCAGTCTCTATCATCATATCCCACCACTCTCAAATCCATTTTAATATTATCCTCCCATCTACGTCTCGGCCTCCCTAAAGGTCTTTTTCCCTCCGGTCTCCCAACTAACACACTATATACATTTCTGGACTCGCCCATACGTGCTACATGCCCTGCCCATCTCAAACGTCTGGATTTAATGTTCCTAATTATGTCAGGTGAAGAATACAATGCGTGCAGCTCTGCGTTGTGTAACTTTCTCCATTCTCCTGGAACTTCATCCCACTTAGCCCCAAATATTTTCCTAAGCACCTTATTCTCAAACACCCTTAACCTATGTTCCTCTCTCAGAGTGAGAGTCCAAGTTTCACAACCATACAGAACAACCGGTAATATAACTGTTTTATAAATTCTAACTTTCAGATTTTTGGACAGCAGACTGGATGATAAAACTTCTCAGCCGAATAATAACACGCATTTCCCATATTTAGTCTACATTTAATTTCCTCCCGAGTGTCATTTATATTTGTTACTGTTGCTGCAAGATATTTGAATTTTTCCATCCCTTCGAAGGATAAATCTCCAATTTTTATATTTCCATTTCGTACAATATTCTGGTCACGAGACATAATCATATACTTTGTCTTTTCAGGATTTACTTCCAAACCGATCGCTTTACTTGCTTCAAGTAAAATTTCCGTATTTTCCCCAATCGTTTGTGAATTTTCTCCTAACATATTCACGTCATCAGCATAGACAAGAAGCTGATGTAACCCCTTCAATTCCAAACCCTGCCTGTTATCCTGAACTTTCCTAATGGCATATTCTAAAGCGAAATTAAAAAGTAAAGGTGATAGTGCATCTCGCTGCTTTAGCCCGCAGTGAATTGGAAAAGCATCAGATAGAAACTGACCTATACGGACTCTGCTGTATGTTTCACAGAGACACATTTTAATTAATCGAACTAGTTTCTTGCGAATACCAAATTCAATAAGAATATCATATAATTCTTCCCTCTTAACCGAGTCATATGCCTTTTTGAAATCTATGAATAACTGATGTACTGTACCCTTATACTCCCATTTTTTTCTCCACTATCTGTCGCATACAAAAAATCTGATCAATAGTCGATCTATTACGCCTAAAACCGCACTGATGATGCCCAATAATTTCAACCCCTCAATTACTGTATCTAATATAAAAGTTAAATCTTTGTAATCCTCAATGTTTAAGTTCTTTCTTTCATAAAAAGTGTTTGTCTAACTAAAGTAGGCTATAGACTTTTTCGGGTCGTCATTAAATCGTCTTAAGTATGGCTACCGTTTCAAGTGCATAAAAAGAGGAGAAAATATACACGTATATCGTAATACCAACAGTGAAATGTGAGTAACATGCCCGGCGTGCTCGTGTGTAACATTCCACGACATACAGCGGCGCCCTGCCGAATACCCGGCCTATTAGCATTGCACGAATACCTGGGAACAACACAAGGCAATTACTTTGTAACACGCGCTTTCATGCAGTATAAATGCCATCCGAATACATTAACATATACTGTGAAGTACGTAATTACATTCCACAACGGCAATACTAATGTTGTATTAGTGATATTATTACATGGCATACGTAACCTGCTACAAACTAATCTTTTCTTTACGTAGAACGTTCAAGTAAACACCTATTCGGGAAAAATGTTCCTCACCTTTTCCGTAATACTTAACGCTCATTTGCTTCTTAACGGAAGCGTACTATGAAACCTGCAACTTATTATTCCCTGCGGCAGCGAGCAGATGCAACCCGCAAGACTTAATATTGAAAAAATAAATAAGTTCGGATATCATTGTACAGTAGAACCTCTGTTATCCGTGGTAATGAAGGGGGTGGACTGAACGGTTAAGCGAAGAAATCGGATAATCCATACCATAAAATATTTTCGTAAATTAAGTGAATAATAACTGCATTTCTTAACTTCCTCCATGTTCTTGTGTTTAACACGCTTGGTAGTGAATCAAAAGTTCATCATTCAAGTCTGGTTGTCAACGACGGGTTTTTAAAGGGCAAGGAAATTCCTTGTATTGGCTGTCAGCGGAAACATAGGAATAATACAGGTCTCGTGTTGTAGATTTACATACTTTATACACTTTACTGTTGATCTTAATTAAATCGCGTACAGTTGTAACACCAATCTCGTACTCTGATGCGAGATGAGCCACAGTTTCTCTTTCCCCGAACCACTCAATTATTTGCGTTTTTTTTTCGGTACTTAGCACATCACGTTTTCTTTTGATACTCATGGGATATATTTTATATAGAAATTCTACAGTACGGTAACTCTAACAGCAGATCATACTGTGTAAGTGTCAAGGTTTGTAATAACATACTCTAGAAAAAAATACGTAGGCCTACTGGTACTAATATAACGTATAGTAGTACTTCATACATATGAAGAAGACAGACTATATATGTGTCTGTAACAAAAAAAAAAAGCAAGAGAAAGATAGTCGGATAATCCAGCAATCGGTTAATAGGGTGACGGATAATCGGGGTTCTACTGTATTATAATAGGATCTATACAGAGTGAGTAAAAAAGAACAATGCTTGTAACTTTCTTATTTCTAATTTTATGAAGAAACTATTTATACAAAAGTTGTAGGATATCAAAGAAGGAATATTTTGAACACATTTTCAAATATTATGCTTTTCATTTATATAGAGTGTCCCAATGAGTCTGTTTTCTTTAAATGGCACCATGTCCTACTTATTCCCCCATTTTTGGATTCTTCAGGTCTCAGTACATACAAAATCATATATATATTTTTTTTTCTTTCCATTTTTAAACTATTGTTTTGTAAAACTTACCGGTTTTGATGACAATGCATGTGTGCTGAACAAAGGGAAATTTTAATGCTTCAGCACATCAATTTGAGGAGGCTTTGAATTAAACAATTGCAGACAAAAGCAAACAGAAACAAATGAATAAACCTAATAAAAACAATTTAAGAATTCAAAAATGGAGAAATAAGTACATGGTGCCATTAAAAAAAAAAGCAGACTTATTGGCATATCCTTTACAAATGAAAATCACAGTATCTGAAAACATGTTCAAAATATTTTTTCTTTGATAACCTACAACAGTGGTCGTCAGCACTCTCTGAAATGTGCAATGGGTACGCGGTGCCGTCCCGTGCGCACAGTCGTGCAACAGGGAGAGATAGAGAGCATACCCGCTAGCAGCTACGAGAACATTATAGTGCACTGCGTTTTCCGCGGGTAAGAGAGGCTAGCCCCAGCGTGCTCTGTGCTGACGACCCCTGGTCTAGTGGTCCAGAAATTATTATTGTTGTTATTATTATTATAATTATTATTATTATTATTATTGTTGTTGTTGTTGTTGTTGTAAAATTTTCATTCTATACAAAAGATAAAGTTCTTCACTTACTGTCTAGTGGTCCAGAAATTATTGTTGTTATTAATATTATAATTATTGTTATTATTATTATTATTATTATTATTATTATTATTATTATTATTATTAATGATCAAGTCATAATTTCCAATTCAGAGGATAATTTACAAAGAGGATTGTATACATTAAATAAAATATTAAAAGATTTTGGGATGGAAATTTCAGCACAAAAATCAAAAGTAATGGCATTTTTAGGACAAGACCCAGTCAGAAGTAAGATAATACACAATAACCAATGCCTCGAACAAGTGCAAAATTTCAATTATCTGGGCTGTGAAATATCTTATCAAAATGAAAAAGATGTGAACAAGAAAATTACCAAATTTACACAAATTCTAGGAATAATAAACAATACATTAAAAGCTAAATTAGTACAAAAATCTACAAGAATAAAAATATATAATACACTAGCATTACACTCCCTTTTATACGGAAGCGAGATTTGTGGACATTAAAGAAAAAAGACATGAACAGAATCAAAGCAACGGAAATGAAATTTTTCAGGAGGACAGCAGGATATACTCTTTTAGACCGAAAAAGGAATGAAGACATTTTAGAACAATTAGAAGTAGAGTCAGTAGAAGAAAAAATCAGCAGATACAAATTCAATTGGCTAGATCATGTAAGAAGAATGGAAAATTAAGAATCCCAAAAATTATGATGCAATATAAACTTAGGGGACATCGTCGACCAGGAAGACCTTTTAAGAAGACTGCTAGATGGGGCTGAAACAGGTCTAGAGAGGCCTAATTCGTGAAGGATGATGATGATGATGATTATTATTATTATTATCATCATCATCATCATCATCTTCATCACTACTATTACTGAACAGTGTACCATTATCAAAAGTTGGTATTGTTTGTAGCCTACAACTCTTATTTCCCAAGCTCTAAATTTTAGAGCAAGAACAACCGGCAGACTTTAATGATATCTCGGCAGAATAAAGTAACACAAAGATCCGCTGCTTTAATCATGTCTGCGGCTATTTTATAAGCGCAAGGAGCTGAAATCAGCTGTGTGCAGCGGAGTAATGAACATTCACTTTGTGTTTCCAGGTTAATGCAACTGGTCTTGCTGATTGCAACACTGAGTCATAACGCGCTGGGCAGACCGCAAGCCAAATCAGATGCCAAGATAATCACCAAACCCGTGCCAGGGGAGGAGTACGTCCTGATCCATAGCGGCAAGACAGTCGTTCCAACAAAGCTGTCCAAGCACGAGCCAGATACACTCAAAGGTAAAGTCGTCAAGATTTAAATAGAAAAATCATGTTTCTTTGATATAAATATAACTGGCTCCCATGTTCTCACGACTATCTTTGTAATGTCCTTGACATCCTCTTTTGAAAAGAACAGACCTCGACTTTTGACGAAGTAGAAAGCGAAGAAAAACGACTCAATTTCTTATTGTGTAAGAGACTTTAAAACCACTACTTTCTAGATGCGGTGCTGCGAGTTGTCGAAACACGGGTAATTACTTCTTTACGTAGTCGAAACACACAAGAATAACTATGACGATGAACGTAGTAAAGTCAGTTTTGAAGACCTGTGCAGTCGCAAAATTCATTATCCCCCACAGAAACTGATGCCATTATTTCGAAATATGGTAAATATATTTCGTGTGCAGCATTTCCGGATAAATTCACTCGTAAATATTCATATGAATATGAGTAACATTCTTTCGATAGTTTGGGAGATAATGTATTTATACAAGGCAGAGAGGCAAACGGCATGTTCAAAACTACTTTTCGGTATAAGGGACGATGAAAAGGTTCATTTCCGTGAAAAATATCAAAACATATAGCCTACTTCCGTAACGTCACAATACTTCAAAACTAATTTTTGGTGTAAGAGACGATGAAAACGTTCATTTCCGTGAAAAATATCAAAACATATAGCCTACTTCCGTAACATCACAATACTTCAAAACTAATTTTTTGGTGTAAGAGACGATGAAAACGTTCATTTCCGTGAAAAATATCAAAACATATAGCCTACTTCCGTAACATCACAATACTTCAAAACTAATTTTTTGGTGTAAGGGACGATGAAAACGTTCATTTCCGTGAACAACATCAAAACATATAGCCTACTTCCGTAACATCACAATACTTCAAAACTAATTTTTTGGTGTAAGGGACGATGAAAACGTTCATTTCCGTGAAAAATATCAAAACATATAGCCTACTTCCGTAACATCGCAATACTTCAAAACTAATTTTTTGGTGTAAGGGACGATGAAAACGTTCATTTCCGTGAAAAATATCAAAACATATAACCTACTACTGTAACATCACAATACTTGAAAACTAATTTTTTGGTGTGAGGGACGATGAAAACGTTGATTTTCGTGAAAATGTCGAAACGTGTACTTCACAATACTGTACTTCAAAACTACTTTTTTGGTTTAAGAGACGATGAAAGTCTTGAAAATATCGAAACATGCACTCACTCAACATCTGAATATTTTCTCTTTGTATTACGCACAAGAAAATAATAAAAAAAATCCTCGAACACATTTGAATTCTGAAATATTATGTCTTTAAATCCCTTTCGGTTAAGAGCGCAATATTAAGATAACGAATTTGTTGTTATTTTGTTTGTTCAGTGATGCCACAAGGTCGTCACAATAAGACACAACACTTTTGAATTGTTATTTTTCAGCAGTTACATTAAATACAGCGATGGTTTTGGTATTAAAGTTTTCCTGAAAGCTGGGAATTTGATACTGCGTAGAAATATTTTCAATATGAGACCTTCCAGCAGTCACCACCATATTCAATCGTTGATGAAAACTGCTCACTACTCCGAGAGTTTCATCACGAATTCCTTGTACAGCAGTTTGAATGAATTTTTAGTCATAATACTTTGTATGATGGAAAAAAATAGAACAGAATATGCAAAAATTGTAATATATCGGACGGAGAATATGGAAATAATATATCACTGATGAAGAATTAAGTTATTTAAATTAAATAAATAAGGACTTCACTGTGTGAACATTTTAAATCATGGTATCGTATTTTTGTCTGAGTGACCAGTTTCGATGTTATTTCCACAATCCTTTGAATCCTAGTGAGTTCCATTGTGGTTTCCTCTTATGGTAGGGTGTGTTCATGATTGTATCGAAAACAGAAGATAGCCTGTAACTCACCAGGAGTCAGAAGATGATGGAAATAACACACGATTTAAATGAAGTCGTTATTTAATTTAAATAACTTGATAGTTCATCAGTAGAGACCGGATTTTTATGTAATATCAAGGTGTGAAATATGTACATATTTATGTAAGAAAAATAAGCTGAATATGTACCAAAATACGAAAAATCATGAAAATATTTAATATCAATATATGGCAGGTATAGGATAGGTAAGACTCTCCAGTTGTGATTTCATAGAGCACCCAATTTTTTTCCGCACGCTTGACACATTACTATTTTTCCATCTGTAGTGAAAGCTTCGTCCATCGCAATCCATGATTTTATTTTTGTCGTTAGGGTTGAAGATGCAGGGGCCATTTTAGTTAGTTAAAAGCAGTAGACAAACTCATTTGCACTTTATACTGTAAGTACTAAAACTAGAGAACTGAGTGCAATGAATGACGCAACAGTACTGCAAGCACTGTTTCGCTTTACTGGATTAGGAGAAAATAAGAGATGTGGGACACTTGCATTTTAGCTGCTCCCTGTAAGAAACAAGTACCTACTAAAACCTCAAACTATAGGCATTTACAAACTGTTGTTTGAAAAGTGACATTCCTGTCTCATTCAGAAGGGTAGGATTATTACAGCCGAGAACCATACTTTCTAATTCCTCAGAAAATCCCATTTCCGTATAGGTATACTAAATTTAAAGTAAAGAGGTAAAGCAATAATCTGAAAAACGATTTATTTTAATCTTTCAACATATTTCCAGTTTGTTCCTTTACTCCAGCTTCTTTTCAAAAGTCGGCTACTTTATTGCGGCTCATGTCAGACTTGACACGGGTTTTCCCTGGAAGGATTAGGAAGAGGGGGGGTAAGGTTGCAAATTACATGGGAACGGCTTGTTAAGACGTATGCAGAACAAGTAAGTAAGCAAAAAGTTTTTTTTTAAATCTGTGTATTTCAAATTGTAAACTTCCCCAGCAGAAGTTTTTTTTTCTCCCTTTAGTGAAGTAGAAATGAATAAAACCTCTAAATATGTAGATTTATATAATACCAATCCATAATATGTAATGTGTGATAAATATGTAAAAAATATATAGTATCAAATTTTAATATATTAATGGTAATTACAAAATTCGCAAAGATTTGTTATTTATATACGGTTAGGTTGAAAGGAATATATTATGTAATTACATAAAAATCCGGTCCCTATTCATCAGTGATTACATAAGTATTGAAAGAGAGTATTCAAGAATAAGAAAAGAATATGTCATAACGAAGAGATGGTACAGAACATATCACCGTTTAAAAAGTAGACTAAGCACTGTTGGTTGGAATGCCATGATACATCTCTGAAGTCAATCCAAATAACTTTCTCTCCGTGGAAAGTATGCACACGTCGGAATCAAGTTCCGGAGGCAAGATTGTTTTCCTGTCTAATTCCAGTTGGTCTTGAAACCAAACGTAAGAACGCGGCCCTGGGAACGAAAATTATTGTTCCTATAAAACAGGTTGCCAAGCGGCTCTGTGACATCTGGACCAACTGATCACGTGACTACAGACTCCTCTGGTCATCCGTCTGGTACTAATATTGTAATTATTTCTTTCAACCCCTTGCCTTGAAAACATCGTGATGAATAACCGTCTTGTTCCAAGCTTAATTAACAAGTACAACATTTCAGACTGCATCAGTTCGTTCACCAATGCATTATACGGATTAAATGCGTCGTACTGCTGTAAAAATTTACTTTTGAGATGAATAATTTCGAGGGAAAAATTGTTCCGGGGCCGGGTATCGAACACGGGACCTTTGGTTAAACGTTACCAACGCTCTACCAACTGAGCTACCCGGGAACTCTACCCGACACCGTTCCAATTTTTCCCTCTATATCCACAGACCTCAAGCTACCAACATTGAGTGCACACTAACTCTGTGTGACTTAAATTGTGGTTTTCTGTTAACGAACAGTGACGTATATTATGTAAATCAAGCTTTCAGGTATAACTCCCTGTGAAGTTGATTTGAATAATTTACTTTTGAGAGTTTGAGCGAGATATAACACCACTTCTTTAACTCTAAAATCAGAAAAATATTTTGTTATGCAGTTCCTTGATCACAAAATACAGTCAACTTCGGTTATAGTGAACCTCTGCGGACCGGCATATTTCATTCACTATATCCGAGGTTCACTAAAACCTAAGTGTTTTTTTTATACTACTGACGTTGCTATACATACAGTATTAATGCCCGTTTGGGACAGACCACGTTCAATATCAGTACTAATGTTGTCTTTATGTTCCAACTTAAACACTTTACGCTTTTGACATCCTGATGTTCACAGTTCGAAACTTGAATTTAATCTGGCCATGTAGGTAGTAGGCACTGACCGATTTCCATCTCTTCCCACTAGAGGTATGCTACTATGTACTCGGCCTTGGAATTTTCCAGGATTCACTTTTACAAAGATGTGGGAGAAAGGGTTCAGGACCATTATACTGTAATCCTTCTTGTAGGCCTATTTACCCTTTGGTCATCACTCTACTTCCTTTTACAAAAAGAAACATTTTCTCTTCCTATTCTTCTAATAACCTCTTTTAAAAAAGTTAGAACTAATCCTTCCTTTACTCCTCACTATGTATGTTATTCTCTTTAACATTTTTCAAGCTGTTCAGGAAGCTGAACGAATCCTTTCTCCGTCAATGCACTTAAGGAGTAGAAGGTTTGAGATTTTGTTCTGAACATATTCTTGGAAGTTTATAGAAGAAAGGGTTTCCTGAATTACCATTTTGGCCATTATGAAATTACATTTTCTTGGGAAAGTTCTAGTTTTAGGTTCACTATAATCGAAGCGAGTGTTCACTATAAACGGAAATATTAAAGTACTTTTTAATGTATGCGAGTCAGGATCAACGATTTAGGTTCACTACAGCCGAATGTTCACTATAACCGAGTTCACTATATCCAGAGTTGACTGTATCCGGATAAATTACTTAACGAAAATGAATGTAAAGTTAACCGTTTAATATGCTCTACAGTCTACAGTATATTAACAGAGACGTGAAAGTTGCATCCTCTACTACTGTTCACTGAAAACTTAATGTGGTACAGATAAAAGATAAAATACAAAGTAAACAGATAATTTGCTTGACACAAATTAATGTCAAGTAAACAGTTTAATAAAGCCACCGGCGTAGCTCAGTAGGCTAAGGCGCTTGCCTGCCGATCCGGAGGTGCACTCAGGCGCGGGTTCGTTCCCCGCTTGGATTACCTGGTTGAGTTTTTTCGAGGTTTTCTCCAACCTTAAGGGGAATGTCAGATAATCGATGGCAAATCTTCGGCCTCATCTCGCCAAATACCATCTCGCTATCATCAATCCCATCGACGCTAAATAACTTAGTAGATGATACAGCGTCGTAAAATAACCAAGTAAAAAAACAGTTTAATAATATATATTTTTCAACCGGTGTGCCGCGAATGATACGCTGGTGTGCCGCGAGAAAATGAAACTAAAGTTGTTGTACGAAAAAATTTGAAAATAAAAGTGAAAAGAGTGATAAAAAAAAAAGTGAGTCCACAAGAGTCAACTTTCAGCTAACGAGGCAGAAGTCAACATTCTGTAAACACAGTGAAGGTGTGGGAGCGGCAAAGTAGACAATGACTGACGCGCGGTTAAGGTTGCCAGATCAGTAAAGTTAGAATATCGCACCAATCTTAAAAAATGTCGTATTTCATTTGACTACATGAAAAAAAAATATCGTACATTAAATACCTTGGCAAAACATGTAATAATAATTTTCATATTTCCTAATATAGCAAATTAAGAAAACATGCATATACCGTAATAATTTTCTATCATTAAATTTTATTTTTCTGTAATAAAAGTAAAATAAAAATACAAAAAAGTGTTTTAGTTCTAGTTGTGAATAATGTGTATTTGTTTCTCTTCTCAACTTTCTTTTGTCCCAGTCGCCCTTTCACTATTCATCATGCTATCATTCCCCCTATGTCGACTCAAAAACAATGCATATAAAATTACACATATATATATATATATATATATATATATATCTGATGCATATACAGCTATCTCATTTATTTGTGTTTATATATTATAATCCTCATTCCGTCCTAAAAGCCAGGGTTTAAGGTAGAAAATAAATAATTGTCGCAAAAATACACAAATAAAAAATTATATTTGTGCAAATTGCGAAAATCTTGTGCAATATTATAAATAATTCTACAGAAAGATAAAATTAATATATGTATGTATGTATTTATTCACACTGCAATGGGTATATACCCGGTGGCAGTAGTAACTAATTACACTCAATAAAGACAATAATAAACACAATTAATAATAATACTAATAATTAATACTAACAATAATTAATAATAATAATAATAATAATAATAATAATAATAATAATAACAGGGAACATCCTAAATTAAATGAAGCACGATCGGTTAAAATAACATTTAAAGTAAATCTAATTTGTACCTTAAACCTATGTTCGAACTAAAACCCACGAGTATGATATGTTCATATCTGCACAAGTACCTTTCAACACTACACTCATTTCGCTGTTAACTCACTCACTGCAATTGAACTACGACACATTTCACTGATTCTATCCTGATTTCACTAACACTTCAAAAACATTTCACTGTTCAAATACTTTGCACTGCCACTATAAACTATAAAGCTTCACTGACAGGAACACGTTTCACTTACTCAACACACTTCACTGACACAACATAATTCTTCACTGTTAAACACTTCAATAACAAAATATCAATTACATCCTTTAAATACTGTGTATAATTATCGTCTATTAGTAAAGTCCTTAAGCCTATTTTTAAATACATTTTTGGTTGTTGGTAAAGCCTTTAGTAAGTCTGCAGGTAAAGCATTCCAGTCCCCGATAGTACGATTGAGAAAAGAAAACTTTCCAGTGTCCGTCCTCTGTCTTCTTTCCAATTTATAAGAGTGGTCGTTCCTTGAAGAGTAATTTGGCGGCTGCAACCTATTTTTTATTTCTCTCCAGGCAGGCTCACCTCTGTATGTTTTGAACAGTGCGCATAATCGAATTCGCGTTCTCCTGTCTGTGAGTGTGTCCCATTTTAATGGTAATGAATTATGCAGAAATAAAAAGTTATGTAATTTGTTTCTTAGAGTGTTTTACTTTCAGTCCATCTCACCACACTCTAGATATACTTATGTAAGGTAGGTATGTTTAGAATCAATTACTGCTGAATTTACATCACACTAAAAGATGTTATTTTATGAGCACTCTAAACATTAAAATTCTTTACTAGTAGGCCCTTCAAGATTTATTGTTAACAGAGTGCTAACTCTTTCACTGAAAGGCGGTTTCTAATTCCAGTTTTTACAAGATTCATGCAACTAAATCCTCGCTCGCAATTTACAGTATGTGATGGAATTATATAAATCAATTACAAGAAATTGTTCAATTAACTTACATGAATTGCACAAAGTCTTTCAGATCCATTCCTGAACACCTATTGCTCAATACCTTTTTTGAACATTGTCCATGCCATTACCATTTCATTTAAATTCAGATTAGTTCAAACACATCTCTGATTTCATTTTCTCCATTACCATCTTCGTTTCTGAAGTCCAATGTGGTTGTCGCATTTTTGCACATTTACATTCAAAGTTTGTTCCATTTTTAGAAGTCGAGTAGCAAAATGCGACAAATGCGATTGTGGCCTGAACCTCGCCTAAAACCCTCGAAACTCCCCTCCCTCGATTCCACAGCTTTATATTGTATGGCGGTATCTTAAATTACACCTCTAGTGTGCAACATGTTGGAAAAAGCTGAAGTACAGATAATAGTAATATACGTTACAAGAGCGGTATGTTGAAGTTTTCATATTCGAGGAAAAGTTTGAAAAAGCGAAACGTAGTTGAGCTTTTTTAATTTCCGAGAATTGAAAGAAAACATACCTCTCGTGTATCGTACATTATTTTGTGCGAAGATCGTTTATTACATACCTGAAAGAGGAATTTCTAATTAGTTGCAATGAAATCTCCATCTTGGTTTCTGTTCAATGATGGCAAATTTGCAAAACAAAAATATCTATCTTCAACATTGTTGCTTTAAAATGTTTTCTGTGTTTACTATTCTCCAGCAGGCCGTGATATACGTCTGTCTTTTTTTCCCCCAGTCTATAAATGCGAACTTAAAACAAACGGTAAGGTTATGTAATGATTAATTTTTATTTTAATATTTTAACAATATTATTTATATAACATATTGCAGTAATAACATCGGCATCTGGAGTCTTGTTGATTTTTTCACGGCTTCCTTAATGTTACTTGAATCACGAATGCAGTAACTTTAGTGGAGTTGTAGAGTTTACTTAATTTTTGCAAATATTTAAAAACAATAATTAGCAGTGCAATTTAGGTGAAATTGCAGTGGTAAGTTTCCAATTTATAATTATTACTACATTGAACGTCTCTAAAAATAATATGTTAAAAGCCTAAAGCAGTAAAATCAATATGTCACTTAAGCGGTAAGAAGAGGGAAATTGTTGTGTGTGTTAGGTTGGGAATACTGAATGTGGAATTTTAGACTTTCCGCGGATTGGTTTTGGGCGGAAACCAAGCAAATACGCACGATCTCGCACAAAAGATAAATTACAAAGTAAACAGATAATTTGCTTGACGCAAATTAAAGTAAAGTTAACCATTAGTAATATATTACAGATACATGTCAGTTTTATTCTCTATTACAGTTGACTACGAAGTTGATGAGCTATGGATGAAAGACAAACTAAAAACATACACGCCTATTACATGTTCTGTTCTTCGAAAACGCCCACAATCGTAGTTATTCTCGCGAGAATTATGTCACTATTCGTTATGTTGCCGCATTGGTGTTATTCTACAGATGCAATGTGGCCAGAGTGCAATGTATACAAGGATTAAATGCTGTTCATTTTATGAACTTACAAACGAAATGAATCAACAGAACTCTTTCCTATCTTCAAAATGTACCGGTATTCAAATCGAACTCCACCTCTTTATCTTAATAAAAACTCTACAAGAACTTAAACACAACTCATCGAGTTTGAATAATTCATAGAATATACAGGGGGTGAAACATGGACTTGCAATTCAGCATATAGGTCTACTTCATATTTATCTATATATACTAAATTAAGTACACAACATAAAACAAAATCAGGGGAAAAGAAACTAGCCAACTTACCCCAATATCTGCTGGCTTAGTTGCCTAATTAGTGATGCCTTATTTCTGTTACTTATGAGGTTCAAACTTGTCTTCAGACAATGGACTAAACAACAACAATCTATAATTCTACACTAATAATAAATCTGTAGCCGAAATTTTTCTGGTAATTTTCGATTTTCCAAAAATAATTGATCCTAACATATATAATTAACCGCCCTGAAACCGAAAATCGCTTTTTTGACATTTTTGTTTGTATGTCTGTCTGTCTGTCTGTCCGTACGTCTGTCTGTCTGTCTATCCGTCCTTCTGTCTGTCTGTCTGGATGTTTGTTACCTTTTCACGCGATAATGGCTGAACGGATTTCGATGAAAATTGGAATATAAATTAAGTTCGTTGTAACTTAGATTTTAGGCTACATGGCATCCAAAATATTTTATTTAAAAGGGGGGTTATAAGGGGACTTGACTTAAATAAATAGAAATATCTCCCTTATTATTAATTTTCATGAAAAATATTACATAATAAAAGTTTCTTTAAAAATAATTTCCGATAAGTTTTAATCTATGCAACATTTTGATAGGACCGATATTTAATGAGATAAATGAGTTTCAAAATTACAATAACAATGCCATCTAAGGCGGTGTAATGAAATAAAAAACAAATAACTTCGTCTATAAGG
The DNA here is from genome assembly GCF_040183065.1 of Periplaneta americana. Classification (NCBI taxonomy): domain Eukaryota; kingdom Metazoa; phylum Arthropoda; class Insecta; order Blattodea; family Blattidae; genus Periplaneta; species Periplaneta americana. The sequence goes on along the minus strand of NC_091117.1, from coordinate 27,249,558 downwards.
GTCCTTGGACAACATCAATCAAAAGCTATGAAACATAGCCTACAGAGAATGTTTCTGTGTTTGTATGAAGTAATATCGGAAGCTAAATTAACCGATTTGTGTAATTAATTATTAATTCACCATTGGAAAGTGTAGTTTCTCTAGATGGACATAATGCTATAATGTTATTACAGTAACTTCTGAGTGAATCCAGGACAGGTAAGATTAAAATAGCTTCTTATGCACAGAAAACTTGATAGGCTATTCTGTACATTCGTTTCCTGTATTTCCTAAAATAATTTTTATGACCGAATGAGTGGTCTCTGGATCAAAATGATCGCATTTTAATTTTCTAAATACAATTTAAATTAAGTAACATAATAAACGATATATCCTTCTATCAAACACGAATGTTCCCTGCATCAAATGTCCTATTTTAATTATGTAATTACTTTATATTTATTTCTAACGGGTGCGGCGAAGCGCACGGGTACGGCTAGTATTAAAATAACTGTTTATCTCAATCTCCTCCTGTAAGATAGTCCAATTAATGACATAAAACCTTTCTGCACTGAAAACGAATCGTCGCAGCTCATTCGTACCTCAACAAAAAAGTAATTTTAAATGTTTTCTATTCGACCCCAACATTTTTCGGTCTAATTTAGAGAAACCCTTTAGAATGCAGTTTGAACAAAATTTCATAATACTACTACGTAGCAATTTCTGTAATGGCGGGCGCAGTAACATACATAAGAAATATTTAACCACACAGATTCATTTTTCACCCGGCGCATAGTAAGGAAGCAAGAAACATGTGGTTGTACTTTCTCGTGTTCATATGCTGGCCGATAGATTACCGCGTAAAATACAGCCATGATTTCTTCACTCTGTAATACTCGAAGCTGCACTAATACGAAGCCGTTGTCCCATTTTCATGCATGTGATGATATGAATATAATTTCTCCTCAAAAATTGTACTTTCTCTTACAGTCAATTTAATATACTCGCCTCGATAATGACCTAAGAACCCGAGGGAGAAACCACGTAATATTTTTACATAAAAGTAAAGGAGTAAGCTTTCAAAATTTAATTTAAAACACATGCGTCGATGTTTCGAGAAACCCCGGAGAAAAATTCGAGCAATTACTGTATTCTGCCTTAGGACCGATATATGAAAGCGGACTGGTGCAATAAGACTAGTGACTGCAGAGCATAGGCCTATGAATCTAGCAATCATGAAACACATCCATGACGGCAGTGGGAGGAGGAAATACTTAATTTCTATTGCGATCGACACAAAGGAGCAATTAAAACGTGACAGTGAATTTGAGGAAATCTCTATGATTGCCTGTAACGTCTACACAGGAATTAGGGTAAAGGTTTTAGAATGAATAAGAGTTGCGGCCTTGTAGAATACTGGCCCAGTAGTTTAAGAGAATACGAAAATTGGGTATTCAATCGTTGTAGAATTTGTAGCACTGATCAGAAAAGAAACTTGAATGCATGTATAAGAATCCAACTTTTTTTTTTTTAATTAAGTATTACAAAATCATACAAAAATTAAAGGAATGCCTCTGTAGGATACTCAAATAGCGTTCTCAGCTCGTCATGAGCGTCATAATAATTGATGTGAATGGTAATTTGGGCGTATGTGTACGATATGCAACATAAAATTAGCAAGAGATTGTGATACTTTTCTTAATCACAGACAATTTTCTATCAGTAATTATCAATTTATTGACAGAATGACGAAGCATACAAAACAAAGTTAAAGTAATACTGCACAAACTTAAGTTATACTTAAAAATGTAAGTATATAAACTGGATCATAAATTCAGATTATAATAAAGTTAATTTAAACCTAAATCAAATGACGCAGCTGAGACTGAAAATAAAGTAAAACCTATTATAACAAGGAAAATTACATAAACAATTTTATGACGACACAAAACATAATTCCTTACTTACTTACTTACTGACTTTTAAGGAATCCGGAGGTTCATTGTCACCCTCACATAAGCCCTCCATCGGTCCCTATCCTGAGCAAGATTAATCCAGTCTCTATCATCATATCCCATCTCCCTCAAATCCATTTTAATATTATCTTCCCATCTACGTCTCGGCCTCCCTAAAGGTCTTTTTCCCTCCGGCCTCCCAACTAACACTCTATATGCATTTCTGGATTCGCCCATACGTGCTACATGCCCTGCCCATCTCAAACGTCTGGATTTAATGTTCTTAATTATGTCAGGTGAATAATACAATGCGTGCAGTTCTGTGTTGTGTAACTTCATCCCTCTTAGCCCCAAATATTTTCCTAAGCACCTTATTCTCAAATACCCTTAACCTATGTTCCTCTCTCAAAGTGAGAGTCCAAGTTTCACAACCATATAGAACAACCGGTAATATAACTGTTTTATAAATTAAAACTTTAAGATTTTTTGACAACAGACTGATAATAAAAGCTTCTCAACCGAATAATAACAGGCATTTCCCATATTTACAAATCATAATTCCTATACGATGTTTTTGGAACTTTTCAATTTTAAATAAATACATAATTCCTACTTATTTAAAATTGAGAAGTTTCAAAAACATCGTATTCCAGAAAAATCTTCCGAGTAAAAGCATTAAATAATATTTTAAAGACAGAGAATCGAACCCGGGGTCTTATAACTTTTATATGCAAGTAGCAGTACCTTGGTACCGTACAGTCTTAGAAAAAAGTTTTGTCGCACAGATAATTTACAAGTCCCAGAAAGGAGGCATTGCGCATGATCAGACATACAACGAAACAAAAGTAATATTATTACCTCAACTAGTCCTTCTCTTGTGAACCAGATCGCTCGTTCTCTGATCATTGCATTGCCTCATTATAAAGTATATGTGCGACAAAACTTTTTTTCTAAGACTGTACATCTACTGCAAAGTTGCATTTTATTCTGCGACTGCTACAGGAACACTGCCATATTCTAAACTGCCATTTTGTATTCTATGGTAGTCTACTGCAGTTTTACAACACTAAGAAAAAATAAATACAATTGCTGTAAGATTTAAGTGTGTCTAATGAACGGCATGAAATAAGCTGTGAATAACAGTCAATCCTCTAATAATAATAATAATAATAATAATAATAATAATAATAATAATAATAATAATAATAATAATAATAGGCCCTACGTATTATTCTTTAAAACAGAATGTACTATTAAGAGGACAAGTAAATTGTGTTTGAGCAACAGACAAATTAACAGTATTTTAACTGGCATACTGTATAATTATAATCACATGAGAATATCCATCTGTATGCGAGTAATGGTACGCTTGTATTAACGTTTTATAGTTACTCTTATAACTATATCGTGCACGTCTTTTTCGCATCCATATCAAAACAGAATTTACTAACATTATTTTATGTCTTATACATTACAGTAGTTTTACTCCTTGGATACGAGGACGACCCATATTTATGTCTATCTTTTTATTACACTGCAGTAGCGAAACCAATCAGGTTAAGCGGCCCATTCCACCGCTGAAATGTGCCGTGTTCCATACCATTAAAAGCACAAAAGAAGCTGTAATTTTACTTTGTGCGAGATCGTGCGTATTTGCTTGTTTTCCGCACAGAACCAATACGCGGTAAGTGTGAAATACCACATTCAGTATTCCCAACGTAACACACATAACAATTTCCCTCTTCTTACCGCTTAAGCGCGACATTCATTTTACTGCTGTAGGCTTTTAACATATTATTTTTAGAGACGTTTAATATAGTAATAATTATAAATTGGAAACTTACTACTGCAATTTCACCTAAATTGCACTGTTAATTATTGTTTTTAAATATTTGCAAAAATTAAGTAAAGTCTACTACTCCACGAAACTTATTGCATTCCTGATACAAGTAACATTGAAGCCGTGAAAAAATCAACGAGATTCCAGATGCCGATGTTATTACTGCAATATGTTATATAAATAATATTGTTAAAATATTAAAATGAAAAATAAATCATTACATAACCTTACCGTTTGTTTTAACTTCGCATTTATAGACTGGGGGAAAAAAAAGACAGACGTATATCACGGCCTGCTGGAGTATAGTAAACACAGAAAACATTGTACAGCAACAATGTTGAAGAAAGATATTTTGGTGTTCCGAAGTTGGCGTCATTAAACAGAAACCAACATGGAGATTTCATTGCAACTAATTAGAAATTCGTCTTTCAGGTATGTAATAAACGATCTTCGCACAAAATAATGTACGATACACGAGCGGTATGTTTGTTTTCATGTTCTCGGAAATTAAAAAAGCTCAACTACGTTTCGCTTTTTCAATCTTTTCCTCGAACATGAAAACGTCAACATACGTATTACTATTACTTTATTGTGTTCTCAGTACGGTCCGAAACATTTAATGTAATCAGAAAAATGTAGTGTAAAACTTAAAACATTAACCATGGCCACAAGACTGTCCGTGTACGATCGAACACGAATTTCTGCTAGAATGGAGGTGTGGCAGTCCCCAGTTATGATGCAGAGATGGTGGAGAATGGTGAAAGGAAGAAATGCGACGCTGGACTACAAGACCATCAAGAGACTTCACGACAACTTGATTCGCACTGGCTCAGTTACGCAACAGAAGGGTGCTGGCCGACCAAAAACAGTGATCACAGAGGAGGCCAAAGCAGCCGCTGCTGAGGCCTTCCAGAGAAGTCCAGCGGGAATCTGGTGTATCCTATGGGTCTGTGCAGCGGTTGCTAAAGGAAATGAATTGGCGGCCATGGAAGCCACACTTTGTGCAAGATCTGTCATGTGAGGACTGTGATATCAGAATGAAGTTTGAGGAGTCTCTACCAGCATGGATTCAAGAGGAACCTAACCTTTTGCGACACATTCTATGGTCAGACGAGAGGAGTGTGGGCGGGTGCCAAATGAAATGCTTGTGAGAGCAGTACAGGACGTTCAGCCACGTCTGGAAAAATGTGCAGCAAATGCTGGTGCTTACATCGAATTTTAATATTGGTGGGATTTTAAGCAATCCTAAAGACTGCACTATTAGTTCATTCTACTTTTATCCTGTCATGTTAATTCATTTACTTGTGATAAAAGAATAAAAATTTGGACATAAATATGGGTCGCCCTGTATAAGAATGTAGAGTAGTGGCAAAAAAAAAACCGGATCGACCCTTCTAGCTCATTTCAGAGCCATGTTCACTCCACAGCACGATAGACTGGTAACTAAGACTTTCATGGTTCGAATCCTGCCTGGGAAGGAAACTTTTTTTTATTCCTTATTCAAATTTCTTCCCAATACTTTTCGATTGCAGCATATTTTACTACTTAATTAGCTTATTATTCCCAGAACATGAATTTTACCAGCTATCGAAAAGTATTGGGAATAAATATGAATAAGGAACAAAAAAGTTTCCTTCCCAGACAGGATTCGAACCACGAAATTCTTAGTTACCAGTCTATCGTGCTCTGGAGTGAACACGGCTCTGAAATCAGCTACAAGGGTCGGTCCGCTTTTTTGCCACTACTGTACATTAGGCCCGCGCGGGCATTATGGATTTATAACATGCCACAGGGCTATAAAATTTGCCATGGTTACAGGCTTTTGCAAAGAGGCCCATCAACATGTACCATATTTTCAAAGTACGCCATCAGAACAGCTTCATTTACGACATCCACATGCTTATCTTTCATCCAACGCACAAACGTAGCGTATTCCTTGTTGTATACATTTTTAGTCTTTTCAGGTAATAATTTGTTTTCAGTTTCAATAGCCAATTCACTTCTTGAGGAATGTTACATTCATCCATTTTGTACGAGTTTGTTAATAACAAGCTCTCCAGTTACCATTTACGAGTAATTAGTCATTTCATTGTTGACTCTGACGTATATAACATTGACATTCATCAAATTAATTCATATATTAATATTTATATATTTTTATAGTTAAGAAATACAACTTAATACAATAGAAACACACCCAGAACCTTCGGAAAGTAGATATCTCCCTTCCATCTCATAATAAATCAATTATAAATTGTGTTAATTCTTATCTGTTACAGGTTTCTCAACGTCACACAAAATACCCAAAATATTAGTTCGATCATATCCTGAAGACGCCTCTTCAGAATCTCTCGTCAAGCCAGAGAGTTTGTTCTCAACGTCTCACAAAATTACGTCGCACAATGCGCCTGTGGTTAAGCGCTCCGCAGACAATGTAGAAGAAGATGACGTTGACGTCGAAGAGGAATCCAACAGGGAAGCCTTGCTCAGAGTTCTTTCTGAGACTATCCTTACTCCAGACCAGCTCCTGCCCCAGCTGCCGAAAGAAAGCACACATCGCGAAGAGGTCAGAACCGAGTACTCCGTAGTTACTAGCAAGCCACGGAAAGTAGTTCCTTCAGGCAAACACGTTCCTGCAGTCAAAATCGAACCTAAAGGTAGTTCCGGTATAATTGAAGAAAATATTGAAGGCTCAGATGAGAAAAAAGTAATGCAAAAACATCAAAGTGTCAATCAAGACGCTGAGAAAACAACTACGGATATCGAAACTGAGAAAAAAGTTGAAGAAAGCTTGATTGATGACGTCGAAGTAAAACCTGTGTCTCAGGTTGGTGTTACAAGCCCAAAATTTGAAACCAAAGAAGGCGATATTGCTGTGCCACCTCAGAAGAAAGAGACTGACTTGGTGACTCCAATCGAAATCACAACAACTACAGTGCTTCCTCTCACTAGCACAGACGCAGGACTTCTGAAATCCAATTACGACATAATCCCTGTCAATCTGGTTGGGGAAAAGTCAAAGAAAGAACAAGGGAAAGATCTTGATTTTGTGGACTCACCTCTGGCTGACAAGCTTCTCGTGCCAGCAGGGTCATCAAGCAACCAACAATCACGTATTGAAGTGAAGAAAGGTCCAAATGGACAGGATTACGAGTACGAGTACGTTTACTACTACTACGACGACGAGGACAACGACACTGTTGCCACACCAACAGGTGGTAAGCCGCAAGCAGCCAATCCACCCACGACGGCGGCCACCACCACTACAGAGAGGACCTCGACGTCTGGAAAGAGGTATCTGCCAACACCATCGCAAAAGGACTCTTCCAGTGAGGAGGACAATCGCGGAGGAGCTGCCAGAGGACGTGGCAGGAACAGGAGTCAGCCCCAGGGCGCACCGGAGCCCCAGAGCCAACCCGACGACCTGACGAGCAAGCCAAGCAACGGCAGACATCGCTACACGACGATCGAGAGGAACAGAGGAGAAGCCAGCACGACCGTCGCCCCAGAGGCATCGAATGAAGTGCTGCCGCCTTCCCGTGGCTCAAGGTATGTATTTTGGCACTGTATAAATCTCCGTAAGCATTCGTTACTAAATGCAATCATGTTTTCACTCCTCAACGCATTAAAACATGTACAGTATAATAGCAGGGGATTAATATAATCCCTGTAATTGTGTGGAACGTTTAAGGGTATATGTACATGAACGACCACAAATATTATCAGAAAATGCAGGCTCTAAATTTGTAAAATGTTATAACGAAATGAAGTCACAATTGGACAAAAATTACAAAGTATCACAACAAGACTTATTAGAACTTAAATATCTGATAAAAGTATAAAAAAGTTACTAATAATATTTTTTTAGAATTCACTTTTTACTTTAAGTTAAATTTTCCAAAATTTGAAAATGTTCACACACATTATTTCATAACTCCACAACCATTAGAGATAGAATTACGAAATTTTGTACACTGATTTAACATGCATTTATACAAAAGATGGACTACAATAATGTCCATTTCTTTGAAAATAGAAAAATTAGGTCACAAAACATTATGTAAATTTTAACATATTTTATATAGGAAAAAATAAAAGATTAATTGTATGAAAATAAGCAACTCTACATGTCTGAGAGTAGTCTACTTTACAGAAATAAGTGTTTATTACAAGCAGGAAAAATATTAAAGATGTCAGAGAGACCATAACAATGTTATGATTACCAAATGATGTAACTGCAGATCTTTTTTTCGCACTTTGATCAAACTGGTTTGAAAAATATTATTAGCAACTTTTTTTATACCTTTATCAGATATTTAAGTTCTAATAAGTCTCGTTCTGGTATCTCGTAATTTTTGTCCAATTGTGAGTTCATTTTCTTATAAAATTTTAGAAATTTAGAGCTTGCATTTTCTAATAATATTTGTGGTCGTTCATACATATACCCTTAAGTGGTTGGTAGTTGTGTGATTTCAAATAATCGTGGTTATCTCTTAGCATATTCAATGATGCCCACACCTGTGGAGTAACGGTCAGCGCGTCTGGCCGCGAAACCAGGTGGCTCGGGTTCGAATCCTGGTCAGGACAAGTTACCTGGTTGAGATTTTTCCGGGGTTTTCCCTCAACCTAATACGAGCAAATGCTGGGTAACTTTCGGTGCTGGACCCCGGACTCATTTCACCGGCATTATCACCTTCATTTCATTCAGACGCTAAATAGCCTAGATGTTGATACAGCGTCGCAAAATAACCCAATAAAATAAATAAATATTCAATTATATTAAGGCATGTTTCTGTGTAGAATTTTGCAGGGAATGTGATGAACTGCTCGTTTGGAGTCAAACTGGAAATTATCTACCTTAACTTTCGTAGTAAAATCACCGTGTGGAGTCTCAGGACAAAAGTACTACAATATTTTTTCTTGCCCTTTTCATTCTAATTTTATGATAATATCTAACAAATACTTAATAATTTCTTTGAAATTAAATAAAAATTCCAAATGAATATAACTGACATAATAATAACAATAACAATAATGTCAGAAGGTCTGAGTCACAAGTATGAAGTCGGAAGTTAGCGCGCTTGGCTACGGATCCAGAGTTACATTCGGGCGTGGGTTCAATGACAGTTTGGGCTGATAACTTGGTTGGTTCTTTCTGAAGGTTTACCAACTGTAAGACAAATGACAGGTAATCCCATGATGAAGTTAGGTTATTTTACGACGCTTTATCAACATCTTCGGTTATTTAGCGTCTGAATGAGATGAAGGTGATAATGCCGGTGAAATGAGTCCGGGGTCCAGCACCGAAAGTTACCCAGCATTTGCTCATATTGGGTTGAGGGAAAACCCCGGAAAAAACCTCAACCCCGACCGGGAATCGAACCCGGGCCACCTGGTTTCGCGGCCAGACATGCTAACCGTTACTCCACAGGTGTGGACTCCCATGATGAATCCTTGACCTCATCTCTCCAAATATAATTTCGATACTACCAACTCCATCGACGCTGAATAACCTAATAGTTGATACAGCGTCGTTCGTCGTTAAATAAACAAGTAAAAGAGATCTGTATTTTGAGTGGCACTTCAAATCAAAATTCGTATTTTCCCGATTTTTCAATGCGTTTAATGGAAGCAGGAATTATTCGGAATATCTGATCTCCTAACAGTTCCCAAATTAAACATTCAGATTCCGTGGCCGCCAGCTGAACGTGCAGACAACCACTCAGCCGCTGGAAGACCCCACGCCCGTCGCAGAGGAGCGCCTGCCCGCCAACACCCGCTTCCCTCCGCGCTCGCGGTCCAACCACAACAGTGCCACGGTCACCACACCCTCCCCCGATGAGGCTGCGGGTGGCAGGAGCAGAACATCCGGAAGCGGGGCTTCGGGAGGTGTGAGGCGACCCAGTCTGGAACTGGTGGACAGCAGCTCCTTTAGGACCCACTCCAGTGACGTGTCGCGCGATCAGGACCTTACTTCGCAGCCACCGTCCTTCCCTTCTGTCCTTCCTGCAGGTAGGTAACCTATTCAATTTTTCTGTACTTTGGGATTGAAAAACAAAGCTACGTGAATTCAGATTTTTAATCTGTATCCGATGTAATACTAGGATAACTGCCAAAACTCCGCTGTAGGAGGTTCCTAAACCTTACCGTTGCGCTGGAGACGGAGTCTTCCTCCATTAATCTGAACCATTCTCGCACTGATTGACAAGTCATTTGAAGCATCACTGCTATCACTTAAACTTCTAACGAAATAATTCTTTCAGTTTCACTGTCTAATACATTATCAACAGTAATCTCACTAGACGTTTTGATTTTATCGATAAATCTGCGAGTGGAATACGAGCAGATTTATCTAGAGAAAATCAAAACTCGAGTGGGATTTAATTGACTATTACACGATTAGAAGAAAGTATATAAAGATTAGAAGTAACGAAGTACTCCAATACAATAAAATATTAATTGACTTACGAAAATACAACTGTCTTCAAATGTATTATTGTACCATCTCAACATTACAAATATTACGCTAGCTGCATGCTAGATGGCAGTAGTGAGCAATGCCTTCTCGTCGAGAAGTTATCGATCTATATCACGATGGCAGTGTTACTAGTCAAGAAGGCTTTGTTGATTCAGTTTCATTTTTATTATTAAAACAGTTGCATTCCACTTCAATTATCCGAATCCCAGTAATCAACGTCACTTGACAGATGATTTTCAATAAATCTTAATATTAAACAATCTCTGATACGTGACTATCCATAATATCATATAGCAGAAGCTATAACATAACCTAACTAATATACACAAGTGTTAGAAAAGTTTTAATTAACGACGATGACATAAAAAATAAACATGAATAATTTTAAAAGGAATAATTATTGAATGTACAATTTTCAAATTTGAATGTGGTTGGTGGTTCAATTGATGTTATATTGGACGTGTGCGTAATAGAAGTGGAACTCGTTGATTTAGGCCTACATGGTGTATTCAACTTATTCAGGATTTCCGAATGGTGCTCTTCATTTATTTGTAAATCGGATTTCAGAAGATGCATAGGTATGATCAGTGATTTTTATTAATTCTTGTTCTTGAGTGCCAATGCGAGTCATATTTGAAACTGCTGTGCATCGACTGGAGTGGTTTGTAATTATATATATATATATATATATATATATATATTGACGTCCAGACCAGCGCAGTTTCAAATGTTGGCAAACAAACAAACAAATGCTAGGGACGCGATAAAATTAAATAAATGCTAGGGACGCGATAAAATTAAACAAATGCTAGGGACGCGATAAAATTGTGCGATAAGCAGCCATGATTGGTTGAAATACGTCCTTTCGTACCGTTTTATTGGTCAAAAGTAGTATGACGTAGTAAGAGTGTAATAGTCACTACAAAAAATGTTGTTCTTAGTTATTTTTAATGTGATCAACACTTTTCTTCCACTTGTCTTTTCCATATTCTGCGAAAATGCGGCGGCAGAATCGTTCCTTTACGTTAAGTTTGTTACAAAAATCTAATTGAAATGACTGGAGACAACTGATTAAACATTTTAATCTCGCTCTTAAGTAGTAAATGAAACCAATCAAAACAATAAATGCTTACTTTTAAAGCACTGTTGGGTTTTGAAGATAAATAATGTTTATGCACGCGCGCTACGTGACGGGCCGCGAGCAGTTAGACGTAAACCTTTAACAAGTGATAATATCTTGTAGACACATTCTATTAACATGGGGTTTTTTCAAAATAAAGTATAATGTATTTAGACGATTTCATACACTGCAACTACCCACTTATCTTTTCAAGAAAAAATTTATCGTTGATTGATTTTCTACTGCAAAAACATATTTTTCCCACACCACAATAATAAAAAACAAACCTCAATTAAGAAGTCTTACATTTGTTATATTGCGGCGAATCAAACATTTTAGAAATCTGCAAACAATACCCTTCAACTTGCTTTTTTCCTTATTAGAATCTGACTACTACTTTTTGAGTTATATTAAGCATAAAAAATGCTAAAATATTCTACTTCATTGAAAGTCTACATGAGTAACGCCTTCTCCTGTTATTGGTTGACAATTAGGAAGGAGGAGGTGAATAGCGTATTGTATCACTCTTTAAGATTGACGCATGCGCAGAACAACGGAGTTTTGTAAATTGTTCCCCCTAGATTATAACATACATTGAGTATCAGAGAGAAAAGTTAACTATTTTATTTACAGCGGTACGTTCCGACTTTTAAATTTCTGAACCCCGCTGTTAAAACAGTAGTTTGCAAACTTTTGTAATTTAAATTTATCCAAGTTAAATATTTAGATAATACTGTACTACCAAATTTTCTCTTCACAACGCAGGAGAGAAGTTTTGGTTAGAATCGTACTGAGATACACCGGCCCCCGGATGCCTTTCATACCGCGAATTCGGATATGACTTGAATTTTGTCAAGCACAGATATTGAAAAAACAATGCTTTCCGAGTGAATTCTTTTATTCGCATAATAATAATAATAATAATAATAATAATAATAATAATAATAATAATAATAATAATAATTCGTGGCGCTACAGCCCGTGAAGGGCCTAGACCGACCAGCCGGCTGCTGGTCTCACGTCCACATGCCGAAGAAGAGGTGAACGATCATCGAACCAGAATGGAGGTATCGTGTGGTTAGCACGATGATCCCCCCAGCCGTTATAGCTGGTATTCGCAACCGGATTTCGCTGCCTATCGTAACTCCCCAAATGCATCACGATTCTGGGTGGGCACCGGTCCCATACACTGCCCGAAATTTAATGAGAAAATTTCTTCCCCCTTGAGGACTCGAACCAGCGCGCATTCCGTAACGCGAGTCTTAGGCAGGATGCCTTAGACCACGACGCCACGGTGCGGAACCCTTTTATTCGCATATGATGTTAAAAAATAATGTACACTGAGTCACGAAAAAAGAGGTGGTAAATATTGCAATTATGATCACATTTCACTCGCGCAAATATTCGTAGTCCGCTCGGAGAGAGAATGAATTAGCCTGTAGGGAATAAGTAAGCCGTAGCGCCGTAGCGTCGTGATCTAAGGCAACGTGCCTGAACTCGCGATACAAAATTAGCGCTGGTTCGAATCAAGAAGGAATAAATTTTCTCATTAAATTTGGGCTAATGTTATGGGACTAGTTCACACCTCGTGATGAATCTGGGGAGCTATGGTCCGTAGCGAAATCCGGTTCCGCGAACTAGATAAAACGATTGAGGAGATCCCTCATGCTGGTTGCATGATTATTCCCTTCTGTGAGGCACGTGGACGTAAGGCCAGCGTTGAGCTCGTAGGACTTGGCCCTCTATGGACTGATGTGCCCAGGATTATTATTATTATTATTATTATTATTATTATTATTATTATTATTATTATTATTATTATTGAGCGGATGTTGATGACCTAAAATGCCCTTAAACTAATGGAAAAATGACATAAAATTAAAAGAAAATGACATTTAAATATTATTCAAAGTACTCGCACCACAACCTCTTAAAATTTAGTAACCCTGTTTCAATAACTGCCCGGCAAATCTCGGATAGAGGAGACAACTTCCTGGAATTTGGCTAAGATAAAGGAAAAGAACACACAAAAAAATTGAGGTTTTAAGGGAAAACTATAGATTTTAAAGAGGGTTAACAATGCGTTTCATTCAGGGTGGTCCATGTCAGTGCCTTTATTCTCCGTCTCCTCCTCCTTCCGGTCTTCATTTTTTTATCAGATTTTCCAGATGGGGAGTGTGAATGACAAAACAAATTGTGGGTGCAGCTTGTATTCTTGCAATCTTTGTGTTAAAAATACTGTCCCTTCCGTGTTAAAAATACTGTCCCTTCCGTGTTAAAAATACTGTCCCTTCCGTGTTAAAAATACTGTCCCTTCCGTGTTAAAAGTACTGTCCCTTCCGTGTTAAAAATACTGTCCCTTCCGTGTTAAAAGTACTGTCCCTTCCGTGTTAAAAAATACTGTCCCTTCCGTGTTAAAAAATACTGTCCCTTCCCTTCCATGGGGACATAACGTACTGTCCAGGACACGGTGAAAGTTTCTCCCTTTCTAAAGAAACAAATTCTAAGGACACCCTCGTACCGACAAAAGAACCGTAGCGGTAAAAGCCCTCACTTAAACTAAGCTGTTGTCAAGCATTTTATATTACTTCCGTTGTGTGAGGTGAAGCCTTCAGTGGAATGAGGGATGGACTTTAGAGTCTGTTCCAAACTATAAAACTCAAACTTCACTGTTGTTCACTTATTCAGTAAGTAATTACTACTGACCTATTTGCTTATAAAAAGATTTAACAGATCTATCCGTAAAGAAGAAAGTAAAATGCATTCCAATTATCTAAAAGTACTTCGGAGTATTAAAAATGACCAAAAATGCCGACAAAATATAAAAATGACCTATTGGTTTAAAAACGTCGAAAAATGCAAAAAAATGCAATAAAGAAATGAATTTTTTAAGTTTACATTGATATTAACATAGAAAGAATTTCTATATTAATAGGCACCGTCCTAATGTAAAAAATAAGAAGATGATTTTTCATCAACATCTGCCGCCTAATTATTATTATTATTATTATTATTATTATTATTATTATTATTATTATTATTATTATTATTTCTGCTAATAATTGTCTTGGATATATACACAGTAACAGAACTAAAAATAGAGATTTTCGTAACGACGTGCTTATACTAGTCGCATATTCGTTAAATGTAAATTTGTTTTTGTAAGCGCTGTTAGTTTGGATAACCAGCTGAACAAGTCAGTCAATATTATTGTAGATACAACAGCTTGCGACTTGTTTTCATAATAGGAAATGTAAACTACTTCAAATGTAAACGGGTTAAAACTTAAGGGCTGTTAACGACGGCCAAGTTATATAAACGACCACACTGTACTTGAAGATCTTTTACTTCTTCTTTCTGATTTATACAACATTAATTGTAATTGGAAATGAAATAATTCCATGAAAATCTTAAGTGTTCTTTCTTCTTTCCTTATTTACTATCTCAATTTTCAATCCACTTCATTACAAGTAAGATATATTATTTTATTTACTACCATAACAGTTTCACATACGAAAAACACTTCTGAACACGGTGAAATAAAGCTACTTTATCGCAAGCGAGCTATAAAATAATTATCACAAGTGTGCAATAAAGTAACACTTCATGACCTGCTGTATTATATAAAACAATAATTTATAGTATAAGAGAGTAACATTAGATTTTAATCACGAGTGGAAACTTCAGCGCTTTAACTTTTTTAATTCACTCTCTCCATGACAACCAACATATTATCAGTCATAAAAATCATATAAATTCATTCATTTATAACTTATTCACAAACAACACATTACAAAGAAAAGTCGTAAAATTTAAAATTAAACTTAGACACTAGTAATGAAATTTGGATGAATGAATGTATGGATTTTATTGTTGCTAATGTTTTGGTTGTCATGGGGAGAGTAATTTTAAAAATGTTAATTCACTGATTTGATTTTAAAACTTTTAATTCACTGCTGTAAATAAAGGCATTGTTTCGATTGCTGAAAACGGTGTAATAAAGGCCATTCTAGATAACACTCATGGATAAAAATAATAATATTCTGTTTTTATGGTGACAAGTACTTTTATTACGGTAATGTTATTTATGTACTTCGCTCTAGAATATGCCATTAGGAAAGTTCAGGATAACAGACAGGGTTTGGAATTGAACGGGTTACATCAGCTAGATCATCGAGGATGACTTTTTCTGACAGTGCCACAATTCTCCAAGACATTAGACTTCAAGATAGCTGAAGAAAAATACAGTTTTTTAAATAATTAGTTTGGGTTTCTGTTGCAAGCTTGTTACTTGTTCTACAGGGACATCACTTTATTTTTACCAACATTTTTAACATTAACCTGGCTATACTCGGAAACACTGTTGCCCCCTTCCATTACAGGAGTTTGATGTTACTAGTGCAATATGTAAACAAATCATTTTACTAGGTATAGGAGGAGAGAAAAGTAGTGTATCCATTTATGTTTTAGGGAAATACGATATTACGATTTTCAATTTGATCATCACTTTTACGGAATTTATCAAAATACAGTAGAGTAGTAACATTTTTTTTTTCAAAAACTCAACTTTTCAGGCGGCTATGTTCCTTATGTAATGTCTACTTTATTTAGCATATTAATTATTGATGGTATCACACAATATAGAGAGTGCATTTAAATTGAGGGGGTCGTAAGTAAAGGGCTGTAAGTGCACTTAAGTTACTTTTGAGAAAATGGGGTTTACATATTTAAGCTTTCGTAAAATCGGTGAAAATTTTATTTAAATTTTAATGTGTGATGCGATTAAAATATCCCTTTGCCACTAAAATTTTAGATACTTTTGCTTACACTGGATGCACTTAACTCATGTTATTACAAATGTCACTAGCATTCCTTTGCTTCTAGCCACCTCAATTCAAAAAAAGCTAATCTGAATTTTTAAACAAGTTGCTGAAAATGGTTGCCGTTTATTACAATGCAGGCTTCAATTCAGTACGCATATTATTAAAAACATTTTGAAACATATTCTCTGAAATTGAATTTTTCGTTTCTTGAGCATAATTTTTTAGTACGATATTATTAATATAGGTTCTTTCTTCTATAGAAAACGCAATCATATTTCTGAAACACACTATACACTGCAGTGTTTACTTCACTGCTTGAAGACTTCGAATGCAACAGCGGCCGTAAGTTTGTGTGTCTGGCGGGAGCAAGGACATTAGTGAAGGGGTGAGAGTGAAGTACATTCATAATGCAGGTACAATAAAAATGCAAGTAAAAATAAAATGATGTTCCTGTATAAACCGTTTAATCTTAGATCAGAGGTTAAATTGATCCTCGTTCTAGCTGAACTTGGAATTTTGTGTTGTATAAAGTCTAATCTGAGATTAATTTGTCTCAAACTAAAGTCAACTTTGACTGAAGAAATTTCTCCGATTAAGTTAGATGATCCAAATTCAATTATTTATTTTCTGTTTGAAATATACGAGTGACAGATTGTGCAAATAAAATATCCATTATTAGTAATATTAATAGATATGTTAGGTACATTTATATATATTTCTTTCAATTTCTTGCCTTAACACACAAACATTCTTATCTTTTATAAGGCTCTATCGTGTTCAGCAGTATCAAATAACATAACCTATAATTATATTATGTTTATAACAACCATTAATTATTAATGGATATAATAGGTACATTCATAAATGTTCAATTACCTATATTACTAAACGAAAATTGTGGTTTTATAAAGCTTTATTATGTTTAGCAGTATCAAACACCATAACATGATAACAACTTGGAGAACAGTCAACCTTCTTCTTATTGTCCGCCATTTTTTACATTGCACAAAACAAACCAGTGTCTCCGGCAGAGTGTAATACGGAAAGTCGCCAAAAATTAGTTGTAAAGTCGCTAGATTTCTCATTATCAACAAAGAAAGATTAAATTTTGTCACTATGGGGTGCTAAAAAGGTCACTAAATCCCTATTTAAGCAATATAAAAGTTAAAATAAATTGTCGTTGAAAAAGAGTTAAAGTCGCTAGAATGCCAACACTGAACAAACCTGTATAACATGGTCCGCTCATCACGTATTTCACCTGTTTATGCGATGTTGCCACATCCTTTGCACGTGAACTTAGATTGCATTTGAACCAAGGTAATTTGATCGCAGAAAAGTTTTATACAATAGAAGGTGTCTGAACTCGGTTCACTTTTCGATCTTCGATCAAAGTTGATCTTTAGTTAGGGAGTTTTATACAATTGGGCCTTAGAGTCTGATTTCTGGCATGCCTGCTCCAAGACATTAGACCTCAAGATAACTATAGAAAAATACAGTTTTTTTACATAATTAGTTTGGGTTTCTGTTGCAACCTTGTTACTTGCTCTACATTTGAAGCACAAAATATGTCGTGTTCACCTTGTATTGTGTACTTTATTTGTATTTGAATCTTAATTTTTTGTTAATATTTACTAATGATTTCTCAACCGGTAATTGAATTAAATTAGAGGGTAGGTATGAGTAAAAAGATTTAATGTCATCATGCATGAGTATTTTACTCTGTGAACTTTCTGCAGACTCGAGACACTGTTGACTTTTAGCATCGGTAGAAGAAAGACTGATGATTAGAAAGTCGAGAAGCCCTTCCTAGATACCGTGTCAACAACTCTGTTGTGTAACCCGGAATACATATTTGTGAATAATAATAAACAGCGAGAGAGTCGAGTGAGCTCAGGACATACGAGAAGCAAAAACACAAAACATGATGATAAACTGAGTTTGGATTTCGAATCGCATAAATATCAGCAATTGGTAAGAGTACAGCAACATCGAAGACAATCCTACTGAAGATGCACACGTCCCCCCCATTAACCTTTAATCTCATAACGGCCAACACAACGACAAGAAGGTGCATAATTAAAGGTCAAATGATGCATTAAGTACCGTAATAGTTACCGGGAATTAAAGGTGAAAGGAAGATATTTTGTATTCGAACCGCTAAAGGTTAATTGTACACAATAATATCAACATTCCCGACAACTTTTACGTAAAAATATTAATAAACTCTATAACTGAATAAACGTCCTTAACCCTTTACCTTATAGTACCGTTTAAGACACGATCAAAACATGTAAAAATAATCCCTACCTAGCCTACTCTTGAGCAACTGATACACCGTAGATAAATGGTGTATTCCATGTTATACGGAGGTTGAAGATCAAGCCATTTAATATGGAAGTGATTTGAAAGGACGTGTTCAAGATAAAATTAACAGTTTACAAAGGAACCTTCTATGAAATCAATCAATGATTATTTATACATCGTAAATATCCTAAAGTAACAGTAAAAAATCTAGCTGCCAACACAAAACTTAAGAAATAATTAACTGAAAAATAGCATACAGTTTTTCGTTCTTCTAGAGCCTGAGTAATGTTTCTACTTGTAGCTAGTCACAAAAATGTTTTACAGTGAGAATACCAGTTCAAGATTTGTAAAAGTTTATTACAATTTATTTTGTGTGTAGCAAACCTGCAAGCAAAACAAAATAATTTTGAGATGAGTGTCATACGTTACGGGAATTTTACTGGAAGCAAGTAAAGAAACAGGTTTGGAAGTAAATCCCGAAAAGACATAGTATATGATTATGTCTCGTGACGAGAATATTGTACGAAATGGAAATATAAAAATTGGAAATTTATCTTTTGAAGAGGTGGAGAAGTTCAAATATCTTGGAGCAACAGTAACAAATATAAATGATACTCGGGAGGAAATTAAACACAGAATAAATATGGGAAATGCGTGCTATTATTCGGTTGAGAAGCTTTAATCATCCAGTCTGCTGTCAAAAAATCTGAAAGTTAGAATTTATAAAACAGTTATATTACTGGTTGTTCTTTATGGTTGTGAAACTTGGACTTTCACTTTGAGAGAGGAACATAGGTTAAGGGTGTTTGAGAACAAGGTGCTTAGGAAAATATTTGGGGCTAAGAGGGATGAAGTTACAGGAGAATGGAGAAAGTTACACAACACAGAACTGCACGCATTGTATTCTTCACCTGACATAATTAGGAACATTAAATCCAGACGTTTGAAATGGGCAGGGCATGTAGCACGTATGGGTGAATCCAGAAATGCATATAGAGTGTTAGTTGGGAGGCCGGAGGGAAAAATACCTTTAGAGAGGCCGAGACGTAGATAGCAAGATAATATTAAAATGGATTTGAGGGAGGTGGGATATGATGATAGAGAATGGATTAATCTTGCTCAGGATAGGGACCAATGGCGGGCTTATGTGAGGGCGGCAATGAACCTCCGGGTTCCCTAAAAGCCAGTAAGTAAGTAAGTACGTCTCACGTTATTTTTATACAATCGTTCGTTCGCTTTGGTAAGAATTCCCCCGACTTTTCAACTGCTGTATTGTAATAATGAAACTTCATCACCTTTAAAAGAAATGGTGGTATGGCGTGGCGGGAGGACATTGGACTGTAGATCGAGAAGTCTCCAGTCCAGACCTGGGTGTACTCTAATTTTATAAAACTACATTTAATTTTTAATTGTTTCATACAGTTACCAATAAAATAGTTGTTGAAGCAATTTATTTAATTTGTGTACGGTTGTTAACCAAAAACATCCATTTTTAAGTAGGCCTGGCATATAATTAAAACATTCACAATGGAACAGAAAATCTTGCTGCATTAAAATTCAATGTAGAATATTTACATTCCATTTATCAATAGCTGCTCTGATTTACATTTACATAATTGGAACGTGAATCTTTCTGCTCGCACAACTTAAGAAATCACAAGGAACTGCCACGACGTAATGCGATTATATGGATTTATTGCCACAAACTTAATGAAGAGCTATTGTAATAAAAAAAATCATAACCAGGTATATTACGAAAGAGAAATAATGTCTTCTTATTAATGTAATCACAACGAAACACAACTGAATTATGTATTGATATTACTATTAATACCGTTATTACTAATTAATTATTAATGACGTTAAAATTGCACAAGCTCAGTTATACAGGGACATCATTTTATTTTTACTCCAATTTTTATTGTACCTGAGTTTTGAATGTACTTCACTCCCACCCCTTCTACTAATGAAGTTCAACCGTCCTGCACACAGATCCAGACCGCATATACAGGCATAGTAAACAGTACGTTCCACAAATATGTTCGCGTTTTCTAGTGACGAAAGAGCTTTCAATATTGAATCATTTTCGCACAGGTACTGTCGTCCATTTGCCTACGTCGTATCCCGGTTTCCCCCACCAGCTTTTATTCGCCAGCTAGTGGCTGGGCTGTCTTAGATCTTTTCTGAGAACATTAATTTCTGTTAGGAATTGGACGTCTACGTAATATTATACAACGGTTTAAAATAACTTAAATAAAAGGGCCTCGTTAAGTAATTAACTGTCACGTGATTTCCTACCTTTCTACGACCCTACGACATAACCACTTGGACGGACAGTAGATAGTATGTCTGAGTAATTTTATTTTTTAGGATCGGGCAGAAGTGAAGATTGAATTTACAGTACGTAAGGTACTTTTTTATAGAGTAGGTACAGAATTATTTCAACATGAGTTACCAGTACGAAGAACGAAACTGGTAATTGGGATTAGGTACAATAGTCTATAGTGCGAAAATATGCACATTAGAACTGAAGCCTGTATCGAAATGAACGGCCACCATTTTCAAAAATGTGTTTAAATATCCATATTATGTTTATTTTTCAATTTAACTTCATTCTCTATATTGTACGCTAATGTGCTGTAGACAGTATAATATACACTGCATAATGAATACGTCCACATGGACAGCTCAGTTCGTGAGTAAAAACACTTATTATTAATACTGTACTGTATTTTGATCAAACAAAAACTTAGTGAAAATTATCAAACTCAAAATCGCGATATTTCCTAGTTTACGTAAATGGATGAACTACTTTTCTTCCCTCCTATAACTAGTAAAGTGATTTGTTTGTATATTACGCCAGTATCATCGTACTCCAGTCGTGGAAGGGGGTAGCAAACGGCGTTGATCCAGAGGTATAGGCAAGTTAATATTAAAAATGTTAGTAAAAATAAAATGATGTCCCTGTACCTCCATTTCATCAGTTTCCTTTACTGTAAACCAAAATTATTGCTGCCAACATAACAGTTAGAAAATAACTTCCAGCTCCCGTATTTGTCATTAGTCGAAATTCGAAAAAAAGTTGGTAAAAGAAAATTAAGTAAGTAAGCTGATCCGGACTATAATCAGACTGTTCTGGTGTGGGGATTGGAATTAACAGCTTGCGCATCATACAATGTAAGCAGAGTTATAGAAAAAGAACTGTAATAAGGAAATGAAGAGTTTCCGGACCCATGTTCGTATAACATTATTTTCATCCACTACATGTGAGGAATTTTTTTCTAAAGTTTCTACATACATTTTTGTTACACCCTGTATAGTGCGTGCTTCCCATTAGATTCATGCTTGGATACTTGACAGCAATTTCGGTAGTATGCAGGTGGAAATACATAATTTGCTCAGAAGGAAACCGCTGAGACCTCCCTGCCTTGTGGAATACAATATTAAATTCAAACACAGACAATCTTTCATACTTCAAAGCTCTATGAATAGAATTCACGCTTTCTTGACCATAAGAAATGTAGCGGTTCTCAGTGAGCCGTTCCGATTTCTTGATCACTTCGCCGTTTACACATTATTCGTAACTTAATATTATGCAAAAGCACGAAATAGATATCGCTGCTCAACCACTTCGCCCAGTGGTCAACGTATACGTGTGAGGGCTATGCATTATTAAATGCGCTAATAACTTTTAGCATATGGCAGCCGTGGCGAAAATGTGACTCGCGAACACATTGTAGCTCGTAATGATAGTTGTGCATTTCTCTTGCTTCCTACCTCCCCCAATCCCCCCTCACTCACTGGAGTCAAACTCCGTTCCATTTGTATTTGTCTCTGACCTGCGAGTGGCGTATCGTCGTAATGTCTCTCTCGAAACCATGTACCTCTACAAAAACGAAAGTTTCAAGTAAGATGGGAGGACGCATTTTTTTGCTGCCAATATGATGAGAATATTAAATGTATGATTTGTTCACAAGTATTATGAGGAAAACGGTTGTATAACATAAAACGGCATTATACTACATGTTACTCATGAAAGATTAAAAGGTTAAGTATTATTATTATTATTATTATTATTATTATTATTATCTCTGTACGTCGATCCTTTTTCAGCAAATGTACGAATAATGCTGTTATATCTTCAATTTAAACTCACAGATTTACAATATGATGTTAAATGAAAGCTAGATGTAAGGACTTGACAAATGTTGAACTTTTCAAATTTTTGCCAAAAAATAAATATCCGAAGCCTCGTTCTTTCGCTTGCTCTGTTGAAGCCATGTTCGCCAAAACTTACGTTTGTGAAAAATTATTTTCAACAATGAAAATAGTAAAAATCAAATTTAGATCACGACTGACAGACAAATACCTTCGTGATCAACTACGACTGGCAGTAAGTGACATAATTCCTGATTTTGAAACTCTGTCGCAGAGACATTCTGAAGACAGTTAATTTTAGGTTGTGATAATGTGTCCTATGTGTTCTTGTTCATTTCTTTCTTCGTTACACGCACTAAACATTAGTTTGTAACCTTATACTGTATAAAATTATATTTAAGTGCTTGACGTAAGGAAAATGAAAATCCTTTAATATATCAGACAGTTGCTTCACTTCCCCTTCGGGTGTCCGCCTCCCTCCACAGGTGCTATGCACGTTGCAGATTACACAGTGGCTCGGCGCACGATCACATTTTCGGCACGGGTGGCATATGACTTGTATCGGAAATAAAATAAATCCGGGTTTTGTGTCTCTTTTTATAACACGTAATCGAGTCTTGTCCCAGAATGAGAAGACTGCGGATTAAATCCATGGGTCTGCTAGTCAACTTGCACATATTATTCCTAGTTGTAAATTGTGCCTGGAATTATTTGGAACTCAGACCAACATGATCCAAGGCAGACATCATCGAATATATTTGGAGATGGTCCAACTTACTAATAAAATGTATGATTTACTAAAAAATTATTTCAGGGCCATTTAGATTCCTGGGAGTAACTCCTAACGAGGAAAGCGCCGAGAAAGAAGCGAAACATCGTCCCAGCAGAGTGCGAGGAAGAGGGGAACAAGCGACAACATCAACAGTCGACAATGTGGAAACAGAAACAACCAGCAGGGGTCGTGGACCACATATCCGCAGGTACCTTAACACTTCGCTTTATTGTAGTACTACTGTACTATATTGAAATACTAACTGCAATAAGTGGTTTTATTGATTATTGAGCCTATATGTAACATTTTTTACAGATGTCGGAAAAAAGTTTAAGACCACGCGTACAAAACGTTTTATTTGTCTACTGGTCTTATCTGTATCAACTTAATCATAATTTTATCGTAATCTAAGTTAAAAATGGAAACAATCCTGTAGCTAAAACGGTCCAAGAGCTATAATTTTTTTCGTAAGTACACAAGGATATTTATTTTTTTTATCAAAGAAAATATTGCATTTCAAAAATGGGCTGAAATACTCCAGTTAAGATTTTTGGCCCCCAAAAAGGTTATGAAGGATATTTAATTGCAAATTGTGAAGAAAATTAAAAAAAAAATGTTCAACTTAAAATTTAGTGAGGCTTAAGGTTTCTAATATTTGGACTAAAATTCTTAGTTCTGATATTTTATTTTTAATGCCTTTTAAAATCCCCGCCTTTGTTTTTAAGTTGGCAATATATTCGTACGTTATTTCTGATGTTTATACATCCTATATTTCTGAACCATTCTTGTCTAACTATTTATCTTTATTGTTTACCTGTCTTGTCTACATTTCCATTTGCATTTATTGTCTACTTGTCTGCCATTCTCACCTATCTGTCTATCATTCTATATTTCTTAACTACCTATTTATCTGTATTTTTGTCTGCTCGTATACCATTTTGTCTACTCGTCTGCCATTATTGTCTATCCATCTGTCATTATTGTTTACCCGTTTGTTATTTTTGTCTATACGTCTACCATTCTTGTCTACCTGTATTTCTTATCTACCTGTCTGTATTTATCTACCTGTCTGTCTGTATTTCTTATCTACCTGTCTATCTATATTTCTTATTTACCTGTCTATCTGTATTTCTTATTTACCTATTTATATGCATATATCTACCTGATCATCTGTACCTATTTCTTATCTACCTGACTACCTGTACTTCTCTTTTTACTTCTCTATCTGTATTTCTTATTTACCTGTCTACCTATATTTCTTATTTGTCTGTCTATCTATTTTTCTTATTTACCTGTCTATCTTTATTTCTTATTTACCTATTTGTATGTATTTATCTACCTGTGCATCTGTATTTCTTATCTATCTGTCTACCTGTATTTATTTACCTGTCTATCTGCATTTCTTATTTACCTGTCTATCTGCATTTCTTATCTACCTGTCTATCTGTATTTCTTATGTATCTATCTGTATTTTTTATCTACCTACCTATATTTCTTACCTACCCATCTCTATTACTTATCTCCCTGTCTATCTGTATTTCTTACCTACCTATCTGCATTTCTTATCTACATGTATATCTATATTTCTTACCTACCAATCTGTATTTCTCATCTACCTATCTATCTTATGTATCTATTTGTATTTTTTTATCTACCTACCTATATTTCTTACCTACCCATCTGCATTAGTTATCTCTCTGTCTATCTGTATTTCTTATTTACTTATCTATCTGTACTTCTTATTTACCTTTCTATATGTATTTCTTACTTACCTGTCTATCTGTATTTCTTATCTACCTATCTGCATTTCTTGTCTCCATGTCTATCTGTCTTCTCGTCTGTCATTATTGTCTATCCGTCTGCCATTATTGTATACCATTCGCTATTCTTGTCTAGACGTCTAACATTCTTGTCTATCTGTATTTCTGATCTGCGTCTCTATCTGTCTTTCTTATCTATCTGTTCTCCTTCCTTGTCTTTGTGTCTGTTTTAACTATTTATTTACATCTGTCTATCCATCAGTTTACCTTATCTTCAAGTCGGCCTGAGTAGCGTAGTAGGTAAAGCGCTGGCCTTCTGTGCTCGAGGTTACAGGTTCGATCCCGCCCCAGGTCGATGGCATTTAAGTGTGCTTTAATGTGACAGGCTCATGTCAGTACATTTACTGGCATGTAAAAAAACTCCTGCGAGACAAAATTCTGGCACACCAGCGACGCTGATATAATCTCGACAGTTGCGAGCGTCGTTAAATAAAACATAATTTAATTTAAAACCTTATCTTCAAGTATCCTTTGAAAATTAATAGTATCATAGTAACTTTATAACTTGTCCGCTACATAAAAAACATAATCTTTATCATTAAAAGCATATCCAAAATCGAATAAGATGACAATTATGTTGTTCGATAGTAGAAAATTTATTTATAAGATTAAAATTTTCAAAAACTGTTAGGTCGTGGAGTGAAATGCTAGATGGGAAGTATTATAAGTGAATTTACATTATGTCAACTACTTTTCAATGAACAGAAAACGCAGACGATCGCTGAGGTCAGAACACAGGAGTTCATGAAGCGCAACTCGATATCCTTTAAACCACTCCATAGCCTTGAACTCGACTACGCGGTCATGCGATCAAATATGGCGTTGTGGCTGCCATCTTGCTTGTGATGACAGTCACTTCATGAAATTTATACCCAGTTTAGTGACGGCTCCCAGAAAGGGCAAATGATGTAAAAACAAATGAGGAGCTACGAGCAAAACAATCCAGTTTTTATATAGCAAGGATGATTAGAAAAAGAAAGTTAACATGGTCACAAAATTAAGCCTCCTTTGAACCAGAAAATTCAATATGCTGTATTTCAACTTATTCTAAATTCTGATTAAATTTATATTTTTACAAACTGAACAGAACGCCTCAACCACACAAAAATAATACTCCATTAGGACAGTCTTATGCAGTGGTGTATTTCTAAATAAATAAAAAGAAGTGCCCTGGCTCTGAGATTTCGGTAGTACCGGCAGTATTCTTCTTCTTCTTCATCATTATCATCATCATCATCATCATCATCATTTTCAAAGGAATAGGCTACCCAGCGTATAGGTAATTAAGTATGGACACTTCGCGTCGGTACCTTTGATATAGCCGGACTGATTTCAATGACCTTCAAGCCAGCTAGAGCGTGAGATTCTGCTTTCTCCCTAGAGTTGGCGCTGACATCACACCAGCTAGCAGTCGACACAGCGGAAATATAACGCATATAATTAATACATCTAGGTACATTATGTACTCAAATAAAATAAATTGGATCCATAAAATAATAAATCTGTCATTAACTGTAATGTCTAGACTCTAGAGTTCCTTTATAATGAGAGTTGAGACGTTGACCCCAACAACAATTAAAATATGTAATGATTTGATAGCATCGAATATGGAAAAACAAAACTCTCATGAGAAGTAAAACCATATACCTATATTATATTATAT
The DNA here is from genome assembly GCF_040183065.1 of Periplaneta americana. Classification (NCBI taxonomy): domain Eukaryota; kingdom Metazoa; phylum Arthropoda; class Insecta; order Blattodea; family Blattidae; genus Periplaneta; species Periplaneta americana. The sequence goes on along the minus strand of NC_091117.1, from coordinate 27,222,646 downwards.
ACAAAAATTAAACGAATTTGATACTTAATTTTATAATGTATTATATTATTTTATAATATAATTTATTATATCTGAAATATACAAAGTTATTATTACAACTAGTTTGTCACTTAGAAATAAGGAAAAGCTGTTAACTTGAATTTATTTGAAGCAAAGCGTTACTGGATTAAGCAATAAGGCAGGCGATGTTTCCATCCTGTGTCTCAACTCTATACTCAATTATTATGTTAGCGTATGCTCGATTACACTAACCTCTAGCATCCACACTTGTGGAGTAACGGTCAGCGCTTCTGGCCGCGAAACCAGGTGGCCCGGGTTCGATTCCCGGTCGGGGCAAGTTACCTGGTTGAGGTTTTTTCCGGGGTTTTCCCTCAACCCAATATGAGCAAATGCTGGATAATTTTCGGTGTTGGACCCCGGACTCATTTCACCGACATTATCACCTTCATCTCATTCAGACGCTAAATAACCAAAGATGTTGATAAAGCGTCGTAAAATAACCTACTGAAAAAAAACTAACCTCTAGCGATTGAAAGTGTAACTAAACGCCGGAGCACAGAGAAAAAAAAAACAGGAAAATTCGCTGTGTCCATTCTTTATAATCCCTATTCGCTGGGCTACCTATGAAATGTCAGAAGAAAATACATGGGTTCGAATCCAGATAAAGAGGTTGTTAGGTCCATGGAGTAGACTTCACTATGAAATTGTTGAAATATGAATAAAATATTATCTTTTATAGATACAAAATTTGACGAAATATATGAAAATCAGAAAAATGTCCTGGTGCCGCCCGGCCTCGAAAAGTAGTGCTTAGTGCTTAGTAGTGATATTTAACTTATTTTATATTTTTGTTTTCATATTTTCCGATAATGGTATATCTCTAATGTGATAAGTTGAGCTATATATAATCATAATTTTCCTTACTGTGTGTACTTAAAAATATTGTATTCACTGTATGCTTTGTACTGCACTATTTTATTACTACTATTAGTATTATTATTACTATTAGGCCTGTTATTATTATTTTATTATTTATTATTATTATCATTATTATTAATCATTACTATTCTTATTTATTATTATTATTATTATTATTATTATTATTATTATTAATTGTCTTATTTTTTTATACTTTGTAGGCCTCATTTATTTTTGACCTGCTGTTCCCATTTTATTATGCTTTTTTCTTTCCTTCTCTATGTTACATATTATGTCTGATTTCTTCTTACTTGCTTACATTTTATTATTATTATCTTATTCAGTTTTGTGTGTACTTTGTAAATTTGTAGTGTTTCTGTAACGCAGTTTTTACTCCTGGTTGAGTGTTAGAGAAGGCCGAATGGCCTTAACTCTGCCAGGTTAAATAAATCATTATTATCATTATTATTATTATTATTATTATCATTATCATTATCATTATCATTATCATTATTATTATTATTATTATTATTATTATTATTATTATTATTATTATTATTATTATTATAGGACCCGTCAGATCTGAAATACACCCCTTGTCTTATTCCTCTGTATTATATCAGTACAAAATAGTCACGAGATGTTAATCACATGATTAGACAAGAAAAAAATAGTTTTCTTTTACAGTTTTCTAAAAAAATGAAACGGGATTTATTTTCTGAGTCGGATGTCAAGATCCTGAGATTGGTTTTGATATTCAAAACACATTGGGAAATCACAAGACTCTAAGGGTGCTATTCATAGACATTTCGCTAGCCCGCACTACGAGCGTGCTAAACTAGCCCTTGCTATCGACTGATTACTTGTACAGGATTCATATCAAGTCATATCACTAACACTGGTTTAGGCTATATATCCGAAAAACGTTAGTTCGCTGATCATCCACCGGAAGCTCGCGCTAAGAATGTCTATGAATATGGCCCTAAATGAATACGCTAAGAACTGATCTAAACAAGATCTCAAATGCCTTATCAGGCGCACCTTTATTATTATTATTATTATTATTATTATTATTATTATTATTATTATTATTATTATTATTATTATTATTATTATTATTGGGGAACTCAAATGTGCATACATTGCATGCAAGACAGCACATACATTCGCCCATCACTAATAGAAATAAATTAAATCTACTGCTTCTCTGTGGCCTGGAAGTGAACCATTGCTTAAGGGCATTTTGGATGTCTTGGTCCAACGAAAATGTTACCTTCAGGCTTTTCTTCAAATCTTCAAAATATGAAAATCTCAAAGAGATAAGTCTGTACTGTAAGGAGGATGTGCGATGTAAGAACTGATCATCTTTCTCCTGGTATCGTCTGAGGTTCTGTTGGCAGATTCTCACAAGTCCGATTTTTGCTCAGCAGTTAAAGAGCGTTGCGTGCAAACTTTGCAATACTTCAGGTAACAATGGTTATTAGAGGAGAAAAACTCGCTCCGGCGCCGGGGATCGAATCCGGGTCCTTGGTTCTACATACCAAGCGCTCTAAACACTGAGCTACGCCGAAGTTCAATCACAGCACCGGATCGAAATCCTCTCCTCCAGTGTTTTTCCCTTTGTGGCCTGACTCCAAGTTCGACATCTATGTCGGTGTATATTAAGTCAACTGCCATTATACAAGGAGCGCACTCTTTAATCTTTACGTAGATTCTTCGCCCAACAGTGCATATTACTATGGAATCCCGGCCACCAAGTCACTCATTTGAGTCCGCTCCTTGTATAATGACAGTTGACTTAATATATGCATAATTATACAGTTTCAGTTGCTAGAAATTGGAACTCGCTACCGAGTGATGTAAGGGGTTGTTGGACAATAACTTCATTTAGGTCAAAATTACATAAATTCTTACCGGTACTTAACAAATTAATTGCTGATTAATATTTATTACATATTATAATGAAACTAACATATTTCCATTCCTATTATTATCATTAATTTCTCTAAATAGATTTACAAAACCTCTAATGGCAATTACATTAATATTCTCATTATAGAAATATATTTTAGATTTATATATTTTTTTTTTCTCCCTGTAACATAGTTCTAGTAAGCTTATATTAAATTAATTTTCATCATTTTACTAGCTATCTCAAACCTCAAATTAATTATAATTGATTGAATTAAATTAGCTCATAAATTAAGTTACTACTTTACCTTACAGGTTTATCTAAATTTAAATAAATATGTAGTCTACTAGTCGTTAACTTAACTGAAGAATATTGCTGGAGAACCTTTTAAGTGTAGTGTAAATATTCGTAATTTAAATATGTGTTGCATTGATTAAGGCTGGTTGAGTGGAAGAGAAGGCCTTATGGCCTTAACTCTGCCAGCGAAAATAAAACATTATTATTATTATTATTATTATTATTATTATTATTATTATTATTATTAATATTAATAAATATGGGAAATGCCTGTTATTATTCGGTTGAAAAGCTTTTATCATCCAGTCTGCTGTCAAAAACTCTAAAAGTTAGAATTTATAGAACAGTTATATTACCGGTTGTTCTTTATGGTTGTGAAACTTGGTTAAGGGTGTTTGAGAATAAGGTGCTTAGGAAAATATTTGGGGCTAAAAGGGATGAAATTACAGGAGAATGGAGAAAGTTACAGAACACAGAACTGCACACATTGTATTCTTCACCTAACATAATTAGGAACATTAAATCCAGACGTATGAGATGGGCAGGGCATGTAGCACGTATGGGCGAATCCAGAAATGCATGTAGAGTGTTAGTTGGGAGGCCGGAGGGAAAAAGGCCTTTAGGGAGACCGAGACGTAGATGGGAAGGTAATATTAAAATGGATTTGAGGGAGGTGGGATATGATGATAGAGAATGGATTAATCTTGCTCAGGATAGGGACCAATGGCGGGCTTATGTGAGGGCGGCAATGAACCTCCGGGTTCCTTAAAAGCCAGTAAGTAAGTAAGTATGCCAACATATATGTCGAACTTGAAGTCAGGCAACAAAAGGAAAAACACTGGAGAAGAGGAAGTCGATCCAGTGTTGTGGATTGGACTTCGGCATAGCTCAGCGCTTGGTACGTAGAACCAAGGACCCGGTTCGATTCCCGGCACAAATTTTTCTCCTCTAATAACTATTGTTACCATAACAGATATATTCTGAAGGACCAAAAAAATAATCTTTACGTAAATACTTCAAGTGTTTGTGGAGGATTTTATGGATATTTCCCTGGCTGACATTCAGCAATAAGCTAAGTTCGCTTATTGTTGCTTTCCTAGTGTAAATTTAAATTACGGTTTATTTAACGACGCTCGCAACTGCAGAGGTTATATCAGCGTCGCCGGTGTGCCGGATTTTTGTCCGCAGGAGTTTTTTTACATGCCAGTAAATTTACTGACATGAGCCTGTCACATTTAAACATACAGTAGAACCTCTATTATCCGTGGTAATGAAGGGGGTGGCCTGAACGGTTAATTGAAAAAATTGGATAATCCATATCATAAAAGATTTTAATAAAATGTTATGATTTCCTTGGTGTCCTTGATGATTTTGTGTTTAACGTGCTTTGTAGTGGATCAAGAGTTCATTAAAAGTTCGGTTGTCAATGATGGCTTCTGAAAACCAAGGGTTGTTGGTTGATTGTCTGTGGAAATACAAGAATAGTAGAAGTCTCATGTTGGAGATTTACATATTTTATACACGTTATACTTTTTTAATTATTATTAAATTGCTTTCAGTTGTACTCGCGTGCTCTGAAGCAACATTAACCACAGTTTCTCCTTTCTCAATCCTCTCAAATATTGTAATTTTTTCGATAGTTAACACAATGCGTTTTCTTTTGAAGATTGTGGAAAACATTTTGCATAGACGTCATATTTACGGCCACTCGAATAATAAGGATAAGGTTTGAATGGTACACGGGTTTGTGGAAGTTCTTGGGGTAATTTCTTCGAAAGCAGGAAGTGACTATTTTACAAGTAACTATTTCTATTGTCGACAGCGAAGCATTCCTACTAAGTACGTACAGTATATACTGTGTAAGGGTAAAGGTACTTTTAGAAAACTACCTAAAACATATTGTACAGTACTTCATATTTTTCCTGCTGCAAAAAAAAAAAAAAGCTAGGAAAAGAAGTCGGATAATCCAACAATCGGTTAATAGGGTGACGGATAATCGGGGTTCTACTGTACTTAAATGCCATCGACTTCGGCCGGGATGAACCCGCTATCTCGAGCATAGAAGGCCAGCGCTATACCAACTACGCTACCGAGGGCGACTTTCCTAGTGTCTTGGGCAGGAACATCAACATGCTGAAATGAATTTGGCATGATAGCTTTGAGCGCTTGCCCTGGTCGCGGATTGTCCTGTAAAGATGTTATGATTGCAGTATATAATAGATCTGTTCCTGACACGAAATAAAGTTGAAGCTCTGTTTACAGGCCATCAACTACGCCACTTCCTATCGACTTCGAGGAAACAGAGGATGAAGTGTTCGACAACGACACTACTGAAAGCGTTGGTACTGATGGAACCAGAGGACCAGTCAGTCGCGGTGGACGACCTGCCACTGGCACTGACCTGCCAGAAACAGATTCCACGACAGATGAGGACACCGTCGCAACTACCGAAGACAACGTGGGCTTGACTGCCGCCATGATGGACAAGGCAGCTCTGGACTTGTACGCCATACTGCAACAGGCTCAGGCTGAGAACGCGAGCAACTTCGTGGACGAGCTGTCCACAGAGAGCAGCACTGAGGACGACGAGGACAAGGAGAACACCACTGACGAGGTTATTTTATACCACAGTCTATAAATCTTTTCGCTGTAAGAAAACTCCTAATATAAACAATAGCACGTGACTGAAGTGAGCCTTCATTGGCCACAGCGTGGCGCCTTAAATTCTCAGTACATGATCCCGCCCACTGTTGTATATTCTGTTTCATGTTAAACATTTCCCGTTACTCGTCAAGTAGACCTAACCTCACTGCTATGCATTAGTTTGCTTAGGAAATTTTTACTTTATAATTACTGTTATTAAATTATTTTAAACTTAGGTGTAAGGTCAATCGCTGCCGAACAAATAAGTTGTTCATTGCAGGATGCAGAAGCCATACGTGCTTACGTGAATAACTACGAGCTCAAGTGACGCCAGCTTGTTACGAGAACAGACTACATTGTAAATAACATAATATAAAAGTAGCTTTTCTTTTACATAGTGTTTTACATATAAGTGAAGTTATATGTTTCATCGTATTTAACAACTAGAATTCTATGTTTTATCTTCAAATAATAAAAGATTACGGTTTCCAAATACGGAACTATATTTTCCTGCGTCGTGTGAGTGTTTCGACTGGCAGCCAATCACGGGTATGACAGCAACGTGCTTATGTTTACATTAGGATTTTTCTTACAGCGAAAACAGTATAGTATATAAAGTCGCGAAGCTCAATACGTAGTAAATATGCAAACATTAGATAGTTGCTCACCACTAGGATCGCTAATATCGCCTCATTACAGGCAATGCAAAATAGTACCGTCACAGTCTATTGCTTCTAGCACCCTCAAAACTCAAGCTTCGTGACTGTATATAGTAGACTGTGTTTATACTGTATAATATATTCAGGGAAAAAGATGACGGAATCCGTAGAATCCCTACAAATCCGTGGAACGTTTAAGTTTTTTTTAAAAAAACTATCAAAATACAGTACAAATGAAGAATAATTCGAGAAGATATAAAGTTAATAAATGGAACCGAAGCCTACTTTTTCAACCTGTTTTTAATATTTATAATTATTACTTATTTATTTAATCTGACAGGATTAAGGCCATAAGGCCTTCTCTTCCATCCTACCAGATAGCACATATAAATACAAAAAAGAATGAAATACAGACGCTGAACAAAATTCATTGCTGAGTAATTTTTCATGGCAAAAGCAATTGTTTGCCACACTTTACGTCTCCCCCGGGTTCCCACTAATAAGCAAACGTTCTAATGGGGGCAGATAAAAAAGTTGAATTTTTTTTCTTCCACCATGTTTAGATTTACTTTAAATGTTATTTTATGTGACCATGCTTCATTTTAATTTAGGATGCTCCTTGTTATTATTATTATTTTATTAATATTATTATTATTATTATCATTATTATTAACTATTGTTTTTTATTAGTTGTGTTTATTATTAATTGTCATTATTGAGTGTAATTAGTTACCACTGCCACCGGGTATATACCCATTTGCAGTGTGAATAAATACATACATACACACACATACATACATACATACATACATACATACATACATACATACATACATACATACATACGTACATACATACGTACACACATACATACATACATTACATACACACACATACATACATACATTACATACATACATACATACATACATACATACATACATACATACATACATACATACATACATACATACATACATACATACATACATACATACATACATACATACATACATACATACATACATACATACATACATACATACATACATACATACATACATACATACATACATACATACATACATACATACATACATACATACATACATACATACATACATACATACATACATACATACATACATACATACATGTTAATAATGTCAAAAGAAGTGCTTATACAAATTTTGGCTACTCGACCGCAATCACGAGGCCGTCCAGAAAGTGATTTTGCCTGGGGCAGTTTATAGAAAAAGCACAATTTCATGGAAATATTTATTGAAACAGATACAATAATTGTTGCGCTATTTGTCAACATATCCTCCACTGGAACTGAGACATTTGTCATGCCATGCGATCAATTTTTGTGTCGTAGAAGTCAGCCGTCTCAGACCGGAACCAGCGTTTGACTGCGTCTGCACCTCTCTCTGTGGATCCCATGATAATATGAGAAATGTCTCAATTCCGATGGAAAATATGTTGAAAAATAGCTCAACAATTGCTGTGTCCGTTCAAATAAATTTGGCCAATGAAATTGTGTTTCTTTTTCTGTTAGCGGCTCCTGGCGAACTTATTTTTTTACGGCCCTCGGAATTCCTGTCGAGTGGCCAAAATTTGTATAAGCACTTCTTTTGACATTATTAACATGGTGGAAGAAAAAAAATTATTTTTTTTATCTGCCCCCATCAGAATGTTTGCTTGTAAGTCGAAAGAGTTGTTTTGAATTTCATTCAGTGATGCCTGCTGTTGAAAAACTAAAATTGCCCATATTAATGCAGATGAACCCTATGATGAATATTGCGCAGTCAGTTAATTTCATATGGACGTATTCAAGCAGCTACGTCTGATGAAGAGAGTTACGTAAATTTTTTTTTAGGAATGTATATGCATCTACATCATCAACTAAATTTAGAAATTACAAATTAATAGAATCTTTTTCTTTTCCATATCATGCTGCGATGTAGAATGTGGAGAAGAAAAAAAAAAATTTTTTTAAATGACTCATTTTGGACGGATGTCCAATACAGTGAAAGTGGAACTACAAATATGTACATATACATAATTATTTTGATGATAACAGAGCTGAAAAGTTCATTTGTGCGATAATATAGGTCTACAATGTATTCAAATGACAAGGCATTTATGGACGCAGCTCAAACAGAGAAGAATTCTCGCTAGGACTATGTAGCGACAAGTAAAATAAAATTACCTCATTTTTTTTCCTTTTTTTCATACTTCAGGATACTGGCCCAGTACAAAAATGTTCTTTTGGCCTTATGTGTCTCCTTTTTCCCCTTTGTAAATCTGGCAACCCTAAATTTAGCATAATCACAAAACAAGAAACTTGAACTTTTAATGAAGTCGTAAGCAGCACAAGAAAATAAATGCAACATTCGCTACTCAAACCACTAGTAATATATTGAATATAATAATAATAATAATAATAATAATAATAACAATAATCATAATAATAGTGTGAGGGCGACAATGAATCTCCGGGTTATCTAAAAGCCATTTGTAAGTAAATAATTATACGTTTGTTATAAACTGTCCGAACACAGATTTGAATCTCCTAAGTAACACCAATAAGGCATCACTCATGAGGTAACTAGGCCAGGAGATAATGGGGTGTCCATACCTGTGGAGTAACGGTCAGCGCGTCTGGGTGCGAAACCAGGTGGCCCGGGTTCGAATCCCGGTCGGGGCAAGTTACCTTGTTGAGATTTTTTCCGGGGTTTTCCCTCAACACAATACGAGCAAATGCTGGGTAACTTTCGGTGCTGGACCCCGGACTCATTTCATCGGCATTCATCTCATTCAGACGCTGTTGATACAGCGTCGTAAAATAACCCAATAAAATTTAAAAAATCACAAAAAAATAATGGGGTAGGGTGGCCAGTTCCTTTCCCCCTCCAATGCATACATCGCCGATTAGCTACATTGTATTGTATTGTATTTATTAACATTCCATGATATTCATACATTGCTTCACAGCTAGAATATGGAACTTAATACTATTATAAAGTCTTAATTTATGGTCACAGTCTAGATGAAATATATACAGAAGAGATTTAGAATGTAGTCTACTAGTACAACACAAAGTTTTAGTATCAATTTCATGAAGTTTTATTGAATATCATGAATTCACCTACAGAATAGAAGGCGTGAGAAGTTAGGTACTTCTTTAATTTGGCCTTAAATAATCTTACGTTTTGAGTTTCATTTTTTATATCGATAGGGAGGCTATTAAAAATGTTTACTGCCATATAATGCACTCCTTTTTGATAGCATATTCCACTAACCAGACTTCGGATGCATACAAACAATAATTCTTCTTCCTCCGACACATACTGTCAAGTGAGATGTACTGCCTAATAACAGATATAAATATCAGCCAGAACCTCAATCAGAGGTAATAATTATACGATGGATGATATTCAAACTTTATTTTTCCAATAATTATATACTGCGAGTTGCATCGATGCGAACTCGCTAAGGAGATGAGCGTAGAGTATTACAGAAATGGTAACAAACATTTTTCTCCAATAGGTTTCCATTTAAGCGTCCCACGTTAAAAAGATGAAGCATACATAATAATAAATTACGTCAATCTTGTAGATCGGTCCTTAAAACGGATCGAGGTCACAGTACACAGTTTCACCACTAGATGCCACGGGGAAAAAAATAAAGCGATCACCATAAATATGGAAGTCAATTGAGAATCTAAATTCAAATTTTATTGAAGCTCTGTCAACCTACAGGTACACCACAAGTAAAATATGGCATACCAAGCTTTTATTAACTTCTAAAAATGAATTATGCAAACAGCATCTTGTTAAACAACTAGCACAACCTTTCGATATTAGAATATCACCCTACATATCCAAGCCGTAATTCAGTTCAACTTTGAGAGTCCACAATATAATATAACCTCTATGAAATATGTGTACACCTCCGGACCCCTCTGCATTATGGAACCATAAAATATAGTTTTGTCCCTAGAACTTCAACTGTATGGTCAGTTTATTCAGAGTAATAATTTGACGTTTATAGTTGCTTACCATAATAATAATTCTGCAAAATTTGTGACTAACTTACCTGAAATTAAACAAACCAACTACAAACAAAATAATTACCGGTAAATTAAAAATTGTGAAATTGCTCTCATACCTTTTTGTCCAACGTCAGCACAGTGTGCACGAAGTTTCAGCTTTACATTGGATTACGCTGGAGACGGAAATGTGAAAGCCCACTGAAGTAGCTAATGTTTACAGTAGCTGTCCCCTTCAAAATGTCCACAATTACGTATAATTTTAAATAAATCCACAGTTCGTTTACATTAAATATTTAATCGCCAACACTTCACTTTACCACAAAGTTACATTTATACAAAAATAACACGATAGCCGCGATTGAAAATCAACCAAAATTCAAACACACTTCGTTCTTCCATCACAGCTAATACGGAAACAATTCAATTACTATTATATTATACCGATAGAGTTCGTTCAGCGATAAGATTAATAAGAGCATGAACTACCGGTATATACGCGGTCTGACACTCTTCAATCTAAAAGATGCCACTGGTCCTAAAGTAGTGGCTACAGATGATTATCAAATTACATTTTTTTAGTAGGTTATTTTACGACGCTTTATCAACATCTTAGGTTATTTAGCGTCTGAATGAGATGAAGATGATAATGCCGGTGAAATGAGTCCGGGGTCCAGCACCGTTAGTTACCCAGAATTTAGTCATATTGAGTTGAGGAAAACTCCGGAAAAAACCTCAACCAGGTAACTTGTCCCGACCGGGAGTAGAACCCGGGCCTCCTGGTTTCGCGGCCAGACGTGCTAACCGTTACTCCACAGGTGTGGACATTACATTTCTCCAGCATCTGGAGTTTGTAGATCACGTTAATCATATGCAAGAAATAAAAGCTAACAATATTAAAGTTAATAATATTAATGTTTATTAATGGAAGGCACATTTGAAATTCTTAACGGATATAATGTATTACATTTGGATATTCCAGGCTAAAAGTCGTTAAATTTGTTGTTCTACGAAAAAAACGCTACCGGTAATAGAAGTTTTCCTTGACTCGAGGTTTCCCGTTTCCCAATACGATATTATGCATCTACAACATTTCTCTATCCTGCCATCATCCCCGAACGCCGGCTGGCGACACACGGAGGGGGCTGGCCTAGGGAGTGGGGATGCCTGCTCGAAACCTGGGAAGGCCTACATCTGGAGGCGAACCTTAGTGCAGTCAGCCGATGAGGTTTTGGGAATGCGCCTAGCTTGAGGGTTAACGCAGTAGATCTTAAAAGTCCACTGCTGTAGAGTAACGGTTAGCGCGTCTGACCGTGAAACCAGCGGGCCCGGGTTCAAATCCTGGTTGAGACAAGTTACCTGTTTGAGGGTTCCCTCTACCAATTGAAGAAGAATTACTGGGTAACTTTCGTAGTTGGACCTCGGACTCATTTCGCTATCATTAATTCACATATCATCATCATCCATACCATAGTCCAGGTTAAGTTCACGGTGTGGCGTGCTATACTTGTACAAGAGCGTAGCTGTTCGGCTACCCAATCATTCACAGAATAGGAATGGTAAGCACAATAATGGCTGGTTCACAATAAACCAGGAACGGAAACAGGAACGAGAACGGAAAATATTGTTAAAATAAATGTATTTAAATGTGAACATTCACAATTACTGAGAAGCTTGCCGGAGCCAGGGAACGGAAACGTGAAAGTTAATTGTGAATTTCACATTTAAATGTATTTATTTTAACAATATTTCCGTTCTCGTTGTCGTTTCCGTTTCCGGTTTATTGTGAACCAGCCTTACGCCTCAGGCTGCACTGCAAGTCTTCGGGTCCCTCCTCCGTACAACAGAGAAAAAAGAAATCTTGAAAGGTCGCAGTGCCCTATCCTCTCGAAATTCCATTCCATTGTCCTTAATTATTCCTGATTTTCATACACATTCACTTTCATATTTCACTTAAATTTTTCTTCTACATTTCCAAATCACAGCCAAGACTTACAAATGACTTACAACAATATGTAGGCTCCAGAAAATGTGGTGGTAGTGGTACAGGGAGATCATTGTACTGCAGGACTCCACTCCGCTGCTCGCGCGACATTCGCCGGTAGCTTATCACGTCTGCCTTGCATTTCATACGCGCTCCGTTCCACAGCGTAATCCCTCCCGTTAGTAGTCGTTTTTTGCTAATGCCGCACATATTGACGTGTAATCATTTGCGCCTCTGCCTACTATTATTTGACGATTGTGATAAAGAACACACCAGCGTAGCTCAGTCGGCTAAGGCGCTTGCCTGCCAATCCAGAGCTGGGCGTGGGTTCGATTCCCGCTTGGGCTGATTACCTAGTTGGGGTTTTTCCGAGGTTTTCCCCAACCGTAAGGCGAATGTCAGGTATTCGATGGCGAATCCTCGGCCTCATATTTCCAAATTTATCTCGCTATCACCAATTCCATCGATACTATATGACGAAATAGTCCTAGTTAATACAGCGTAGTTAAATAACCAAGTAAAAAAAATTACGATAAAAAATTCTATACTGAGGTGGGGCACCCATTTGGTCGGATTCTGTTTGCCCCATATGAGTATGGAAGTAAGCAGGATGAAGATGAAGTTGATGATGATGGCGAAATAAACCCAGAGTCTGCTGCCGAAAATTACCCAGCATTTGTTGTTACTGGGTTAAGGGAAAACCTTGGAAAAAAACCTCAACCAGGCAACTTGTCCTAACCAGGATTCGATCGAGGGCCACCTGGTTTCGCACTCAGACACGCTGACCACTACTCCACATAGTATCGGTATGTCCAAAAAAAAAAAATAAAGGATCTATAAGAGGATCCTAAAGTATTCAGCTTATAGAAAACTATGTAGTTCCCCCAATGTTAGTGGTTTTAAAAAGTTTGAACAATTCTTATTTATAGTTAAGATGGAATTCGAAGAAAAGGTTAAAGTAGGCTATAAGTTCTAATGTGATTTGTAAACAATACATGATATCAGGGGCGTATGCAAAGAGGGAGTTATCGGATTTGAACCCCACCCCTGAACTTAAAAAAAAAATACATATTTAGATATGAATATTTTTTTATCCATAATTGTTTTGCTTCCTCTAATTTTTCATTGTGAGAGTAACAAAATCTACATCGACATAAGGCATAGTCCTCCTTCTTCTCCTTCAATATTATACTCCCTGTGCTTGTTGCTACGGCATGTTTGACTATAACAATGCTACCTACTGCCAAATACCGACTTTGTAATAAAATGTGACATAGTATAAAATTTAACTTGTTGTGAAACATATTGGAAAGATTGTTTTGACAGTTTTGCAGTGCAAATATTAAATATTGTGCATTGTCGATTTTAAATTCATTTTAATAGCAGTATTCACCTGTCTATTAGTTTGAGTTCTGACTTAATTGTAAAATGTTCGTTTAATGTTTTGTGCATTTCACAGTTCATATTTTTAATATAAATAGGTATAATAATATTAATAAATATACCATAAAATAATAATAATAATAATAATAATAATAATAATAATAATAATAATAATAATAATAATAATAATATTTGACAGTTTATATTTTTAATATAAATATAATATGTATAATATAGGTATAATAATATTAATAAATATACCATAACATAATAATAATAATAATAATAATAATAATAATAATAATAATACACAAAATTTTAAATACCAATCATTGCAAACATTTTTAATATTGACCCCCTCCCTTCACAAAATTCTACGTACGTCACTGTGTGATATTAAATTCAAATTGCCAGTAGAGGTTATCATAAACGTTAATTGCTAATGGTAAGAATAGGATCTTTATACTTCAAACTTATAGAGAATATTACTATGAGAGTCTAAGTTAGATAATACACAAGTAGATATTGACTTAGGTTAAGTGGAGTCTGATGATTACATTACATTAAAAGATTAATCTACATCAAGACACAAAAATTTGGAACTAGAGTTAAAGTGGGCCTGGACCAATAGTTGTTATATTTTAAAGAGAATATGCAAGAAGTATCTTTCTTTATTTCAGGGTATCAGCACTACTGTTGCAGTCACAACAACCACAACTACAACTACTACTACAACAACTACAACAACCACAGAGCCACCAACAACCACAACAACTACCACAGAAGCTCCCACGACACAAGCAACTGGTAGAAATAGATATAAGAACAGAGGAGGAACCCACCAGCGTACTAACCAGAACCGATTCCGCTCTGGACAGACCCCATCCACTACAACTGAAGCTGCACCTGTGGAAACCAGCACCAAGGCCAAAGCACGGTTTGGAAGCAACAGGTACTAAAAAGTACATAGATAACGAAACAGTAAAGAGAAAGATATCGGTTTATCACAATTAGATTTGTACCATTTGGCACATAGTCATCTACTTCAGCTGATCCACTGGCATAGCGAATAAAATAGCGTTGAAAAGCATACCATCAATTTTAAATTACTTACTTACTTACTTTTAAGGAACCCGGAGGTTCATTGCCGCCCTCACATAAGCCCGCCATCGGTCCCTATCCTGAGCAAGATTAATCCAGTCTCTGTCATCATATCCCACCTCCCTCAAATCCATTTTAATATTATCTTCCCTTCTATGTCTTGGCCTCCCCAAAAGTCTTTTTCCCTCCGGCCTCCCAACTAACATTCTATATAATAATAATAATAATAATAATAATAATAATAATAATAATAATAATAATAATAATAATAATAATAATAATAATAATAATGATAATAATAATAATAATAATAATAATAATAACACCATAATTTAATTCATCTTAGATTGGGCGTATTTTGCGTCTAGAAGCTACATCTCTTACATGTCTAAATATTCATCTGCTTTCTGACACATACATTAGAAAATTCAATTTCATTTGCCTGTAATCTACTTTTCAGAAATCCATTATACTAAATTATTATCTCAGTCTAGTTGTAATAAATTTTTCCCTACAAAAACATAATTTTAAAAGTTGTCTTTTCTTAGTTATGATGTAGTCATAAAGCTGATAAATACAAATTATTGTAATGTAATAGAGCTCCAGTTGGGTCATTTGGACGACGTGGACATCCCCACAAGACAACATCTAAACCAGTAGAAGAAGAAGCTGTGAAAGAAGAGAGCAAAGAAGTTTCTTCAACAGCCCCAAAGAGTAATGGTTTCTCCAGAACAAGATTTGGAGCCTCAAGAACCACAAGGGTGACCACCACAACAGCTGCAACACCTGAATCAGGCTCAACAGCTTCAGGGACACCTGCGCCCAGGCCTGTGTTTGCTGACAGGTACCCTATTACAGTATGGCTTAGAAGTATTGTTTATAGTGATCTCCCCAAGGCTAACTCATGGGTAGGCAATCGAAAGGGCCTATCTTCCTCAGAATGGACCAATGCTTTAAAAATGTCAAGCAATATTTCGGCGGTTCGCGCAATACCGGGCAGAACTCTAAGCACAACCCGCTGCCGTCATCCAGACTGTAGCGAGCTTGAAACACTTGGACACGTGCTTGGACAATGCCCCAAAGACGAGCTGCTGATCAATGCTAGACATTATCGTGTACGACATGCTTTGGCGATATCGTTAAAAACTTTAAATTGGGAGATTCATGAGGAAGTACATTGTGTATCATCAGACGGTTCTTTCAGACGGGCAGACATTATTGCTATCAACGAACGCTTAAAACGGGCTCTTGTTCTTGACCCTACTATCCGTTTCGAAAGAAATCTAAATCAGGCCACCGAAGTTAATATTGAGAAGCAGTCTATATATGAACCTTGTCTGCAGTATCTTTCTCAAAAGTACAACGTCCCTCTTAAACAATGGTCTGTCATTGGTTTGCTGTTTGGCAGTAGAGGTTCAATTACAAAATTGACATGGAATTATCTTAAGGAACTTCACATTCCTTTTGATTATGTAATGTCTATTCTTATAAATATTATCAAGGATTCTCTTCAAATATTACTTCATCATCTCTATTTCAATTAATGCACTTATATTTGCCTTAAACAATTAACTTTCTTTTTTCTTTAATGTATCACATCACATTATATTGTACATGTTTATTGTATTCAGGACCCTTGTGGTCACTCAAATTCTTTGAGCTGATGTCTATAATTTAGAAATTTATTTTTACATCATTAGGATCGAAATATAGGCCTATATTTATAGAATTTTTTGGTTAGGTACTACGATAAAAATTAATGTCACAAATATGAATATTAACAAATTATAAAATTATCTACAGGTACTGAAATCCTCGCCCACATGTAAAGGCTGGTTTACAATAAACCGGGAACGGAAACGACAACGAGAACGAGAACGGAAATAATGTTAAAATAAATGTATTTAAATATAAGCATTCACAATAGCTAATTGTGAATGCTCACATAGTTAGCTTTCTGGCTTCAGTTTTTAGTTCACTCAGGCGTAAGGCTATAGCATGGCAAAATGGCATCCATGTTAACAAACTTTTCTGCACTTAGGTCGTATCTCAAAGCTCAAGTCCATACTACACACTAGTGACTAGCAACTAGGTGACTTGTAAACTACGCACTAGGGAGCTTTGGACATGTATGCTTCAAACATGGCCCTCTTCATAGATTATTTTTCTAAAACCCATGACATCATGGTGCAGCACTAAATTAAGAAGGCAGTTTCCTCATGCAGTTTCATTACGAATTATGCGGAAAAGATGAGGGCTTAATATATTATAATAATGTTTAACACATTGTACAGAAGGTACTAACAATGACAGTGTTCATAGTTAACGTGTTATTCTACATTATATTTACATTATTTCACTTCCAAAGCATTTTCAGATTTCATAACCCCAATTGCTGATGAGGTATCCATGTTTGTTTAGTGAACAAGCCATCAATCAAGCAAGCATTTTCGTTTACTAGCTACTACGGACTTGATTGCTATGCACTATGTAGCTTTGGATCATAACTTCTGACGTCACATCCGGTTATTTAGTCAACAATCTAGTTCACTTCAGCTGAAAATGTAGCTTTGAGACACGGCCTTAGTATCTATAGGTACATATTTCCGGCGCTCTTCCTTCAATATTTTAAGAACTCCAGAATAAGCTTTCATACACGACAACCACCCCTCTAATTGTTTTGACAGCCGATATTCTTTCTCTTCCCTTCTTTCTTGTTTCTGAACTCAACTCTTGACAGTTTTTGGACCCATTTCAAGCTCATCTATCATGTAACATATTCCTGTATAATGTATGTTTCATCCATTAATAATTCCAACCGAATCTGCGCTAAATACTATGAACTGCAAACAGCAAGAATGCCCTGAAATAGCTATTATTCAAAACAAATTTACTTCAAAATGCAGTCTTCCTGCTGCAATACAAGCAATCACAGCATAGGCGCCAACTTAGAGCATGCTCCATCACTCTAGTATGCCTTAAATTTTCTGAGCATGCCATAAAAATAATCGGACATAAAAAAATACTTTGATGTCTTGTACAGGTACAAAGCTATAATCATGACTAGGACCAGGATTCATACTCAAATGCATATGATGATGATGATGAAGACGACGATCATGTTGATGACTGACTATTCTATAACGAAAAAAGATCAACTCATGTACTACACCACAGTTTTTTCTAGTCTCTACAGATTTCTTCTACATTCATTTCTGCAATTTAACAATTTTCTGACTACTAGTATTAAACATGACGTATGTGATGCTTAATTCTTTTGTTTCAAACTAGCTTCTGTGAGAATATATAAATATGTTTTAACATGAATATGGTTTTGTTCAAGATACCAGCACAATTGATGATAAACTCTAACATTTTTAGCATAACACGAAGTTCAAGAAGTCTTCCAGATGCTGCACATGCCACACATGCTGCCATCTGTTGAATGTTGTATGATCTACTAACCAATTAGCGTTATCTTCACATTATAGCTGGATACTGTCTTACAAAAGAAAACTTCAGAATATGTATGATAAGAACTTTCTTGTGTTAAATTTTAACGTACTTTGTTAACATGTTTCGACCTATTTTCGGCCATCTTCGGAACTGGTCAAGACCAACTACGACCAGTTCCGAAGATGACCGAAAATAGGTCGAAGCATGTTAACAAAGTACGTTAAAATTTAACACAAGAAAGTTCTTATCATACATATTACGAAGTGATACAATGTTAAAAGTTGTGTAATCAAGATGTAGAAAACTTCAATCATAGCCTTAATAACCATAAATCAAATACAATAGATATATTAAATAATTTAAAAAATAATATTTCTGATGAAAAAATAATAATAAAACGAAGATGTACAGTATTCATATAATTATCAGAATATTTTTAATCCCCTGTAACTTCTTATCCAGTGCTCCTTTCTGTTAACTATCATTTCCTTTAGAACATGATTGTGGTTCTTCCATTCAGAAATTTATTGAAATAGAAATAATTATTCTGTACATATCATGAAGCATTCTATTTTCATTATATTGTAATGTTAAAGGTACAACCTGAGGCGTCGCGGTGGGGTTACTAGACCCACAACACCAGCGCCATCAACTGAAGATTCACACGGAGACAGTACTAGTCCAGATGACCACAGTGTCCCATCTACAGCTGCTGATTCACCCCAGCCTCCTGCTTCCACGCCAAGAACGGCAGCAGGAAGGTATGCTAAATTGATCGTTTCTGTTTTACTTCTAACATATATTTAACATTTTGCCCTATAATAAAACTACTGGCACCAATTTAGTTAACAGTTAATATAACCTAATGTCTTGCTCTCTGATTGCGGTTCTGGCTGATATGTATACATCTATTATCAGGCAGTACATCTCACTTAACGATATATGTCAGAGGAAGAACAATTGAGGCGCTGACATGGGAAAGGTAGTAACTGCCAAAAACAAAATTTTTCAGGGGAAGCAAAAAACAAATTTATGAACACTTTCTCACTTATATTATTACAGAAACTGCTTTAAATAAAAGGGATACACTCATGTTTGTGTTACATATGAAATTTGAAAAGTCTGGCACAGATTTATCTGTGAAATCCTATTTTATGAAAATACAACATTGAAATCACTCCTTAGCCAAACTGAGAATTAACGTTATTTATACATTATGCACAAATTTTTCGGTAAAATGCATGATACTTTTCATCGAGGAAGTCTAACATAGATAACAAGTCTCTCTTTTTGGCATCAGGGACGACTGGTCTTCTTTCAAGGCGTTGCAAGCACTGCAAGTTAGTGATTGACGTTAATGACTGTCTTTTCTTAAAAATCCTGTGCTCTGTCCACATTTCAAGGTTATTAAATGACTGTCTTGTTTTTATTAGAGGAAAATCAGCTCTTGAGAGTCTAATCCAGTTGAGGGTGCTGATTTTGATAGGAGTTGTATTCAAAAACTTCTCACATTCTGCAGAAAAGTCGAAGAAATCCTCATCCTTCATCATTATTACATTATTAGGCCTTACCTCTTCTGGAACCATGGTCTTGCATCTTTTTTTTTTCTTTTCTCTATGATGTCAAATTCCCTATCACATGGCATGTAGGAATGTTCTGAAACCAGGAATATCAAGTCCACTGAATCAAAATGTTTCTTGGCAATAATGTAAATCAGGACCATTAGAATCATCCGATTCTTATTCTGCCCTGCACAGTTATCAGCCCATATTTGTCTAGAGACACTCTGATGTTGTAAAAGGAGTTACTACCTTCTCCACGCCAACAGCTTACAACATCTAGTGACTACGTTTCCAACTTCGTTTCATTACATACGGACATACTACCTTCTCTGTGCCATTGGCATGGCCATTTACTACCTTCTCAATGAAAAACCTAAAAATTCGAATTTTTGGCAGTTACAACCTTTCCCATGTCAATGCCTCAATTGTTTATATACCGGTACATCTGAAGTCTGTTAGCGCTTTAGGTAGCTAGTCAGCAATATATGCAATGTAGGGGAAAAGGAATTGGCCAACCTGCCCCCATTATCTCCTGGCTGAGTTTCCTCATGAGTGATGCCTTACTGGTGTCACTTATGAAGTTCAGAACTGTCTTCGAACAGTTGACTAAACAAACAACAATGTCTTGCTCAGTTATTTCTTTGGAATGAACAGCTGCAACTTTGTTTGCATTAACTGCAACTGAACTGAATATACACTATCTACCAAAAAGTAATTGGGCACAGTTTTTGCCCCTTTAGAACCTCGTGGTACCACCTCTTGTTGCTGTAACAGCAGCCACCCTGTCAGGCATGCTCTCCACTAGTTTGTGTAAGATATCCACTGGAATGCGTCGCCATTCCTCTTGCAACATGGCACTCAGTTGGACAATGGAAGTTGGCCCCATGTTTCAGCGACTACTATGTGCAGTGGTATGCTTCTTTCTCTGGCCGCACAGAGTCCTGATCTCAATCCCATTGAGCACCTTTGGGACGAATTTGACCGCCGATTGAGATCTTGGGAGATGCGGCCAACTTCCACTGTCCGAGTGCCATGTTGCAAGAGGAATGGCGCCGCATTCCAGTGGATATCTTATACAAACTAGTAGAGAGCATGCAGTCGCGGTTGCTTGGGGGAGGGAAGGAACGTCCTCCTCACATTTTTCTTCTTTTGAAAGTAAATACCAAATAAAATATGTGCTTTGAAATTCGAGGAAGATTCGATAATTTTTTAAGTTCACAGCTATAAGAAAAACTCGCTTGATCGAGTTTTAAACGACGCGCGCTCATGTGCTGTAGAAAACTGTGAGAAAGATGCGAGATTCTTTGTGTGGAGGAAAGTCAATCCATTCCTCCTTTACTGCAGTTAACACACATAGACAACAGCGCACTAGCGGCCAGAGAAAGAAGCAGAGTTTAAAAAGCAAGTAAATGAACGGAGAGGGAGGAGATCCTCCTCTGAATCAGTCATGGGCGGGAAATAGAAACCGACTGGTCTTGCAGCAAGCTCGCTACCGCTGCCATCTAACGATGCTTCATTCAACCAGACTATAACACATCTAGGAGGAGACATAACAAAAACAGTTTTAAAGCAACGCTATGAAAGACACCATGTAATTTTTTTTTTTTATTATAAATCAAAAATATTATTCATTGCACTTTATATAGGCTACTATTCATGGTTTGAAACTTTCGTGGATACTTGAAAGTTAAAGTCGGGTTTATGTAAAACAAAGAGGAAGTAGTTCTACGTAGTTGGCCCCTGAAATTCACTTCTATTCATTGTTTACTAGACAGGGCAACAGCCAAGTTGTCAGTTTTGTACAAATATATTTGAAACTGAAAGTAGGTACTCCAAATTACATCATTTTTAACATAAAAAATTAATCGGCCACCGGCAGCTTTGAACAATAATGGTAGTACGACTTTACAAGAACTGACATTCTTCAAAAACATGTGATACTGAACTTGTAAAATGTACATGTGGCAACACAGACCACGTGGGTGGGTGCAGTGTTCTCGTTTTTCTCAGATTATTTCCCATTCCCACTTCCATTTCCGTAAAACAGTTCCGGTTACGAGTTAGTAGCTGGTCTCTTCCAACACGTGTGATGTTGTAGTGTGCTCGAAAAATGCTACGAGGTTGTGAATTTCCTTGTAATTGTTAATTTGCGCAATTATTCAACAATGAATGGAAGTGAAAACATAATATATTTTGGACAATTTAGGAAACTCAATTTACAAGAACAGATTATTGCTATACAGAAGGGAAGGTTAACCTCAACACTACCTGGTCTTACATGTATGCATGTAGGTTAATTTGTAGCATGTTTCATTCAAGAAGGTGTCATTTAGTACTGTTAACTCCTTCCTCCTCTTAAGAAATATGCAGGAGCCGCCACTGAGAGCATGCCTGACAGGCTGGCTGCTGTTATAGCGACAAGAGGTGGTACCACGAGGTTTTAAAGGGGCAGAAACAGTGCCCAATTACTTTTTGGTAGATAGTGTATATTCCACTAACTGCTTGAAGCACGAATCTTCACATGAACAGCGAGATGTACATGTATTATGGAACTCTTTAATTTTAGGGGTCGTCTAAATATCGGTGGTGGCCCTCGACCTCTGCGACCTGGACCAAAAATTAACATCGGTGGTCGCCCAAGACCTGGTGCAGCTCCAGTTACTTCCACAACAACGCAAGCAGCCCCCACTGAGCCTGACGCGGAGGGCAGTGAGCAAGCAAGTCATCCTACAACAGCTGAGGAAACGCAGCCTGAAGCACAGGAAGTAAGTGGTTGAATGCTAACTAGTTCACTAATATTTTTTATAATTTTCATCAATGTTAAAGTATTTTCCAAATAAGTACTTTAGTACGATTCTTGGCATCTCTCAGTGCAGTCCCTACCCGGAGACCCGAATGAGGGACTATTTTACCTCTGAGGAATTTTACACTGAGAGACTCCATGTATCATAAGCAGTGTTGGTGTAAATGCAGCTCATGTGGGTACCTCTTTATTACTTGTTAGCTTAAACAACAAGTTTAAGCCTCCTCACCACGACAAGGTGAGTACCCACAAGAGGGAGTACATTTGCATACTTACTGACTCCAAGGGGGCTATATTTAATATAATTAAATATGTACCAAACCAGAGTGCTGCATTGGAGTTAAATCGCTCGCTTGAACTCGGTCAAATGTCGCACCCTCGAGTGAAATACGGTCGGTCATGATACGCTCGTAATAAATAGAAGCACAGTACACGGTCATCTCACCGACATGTCTTATCTTGTATGAAAGGCGATAGATAAGATAACATATGTTTTGCTCACATGGTAAAAATAAGGCTTTATTTTCTGCGTTTATGACAAACGTTTAATGGAACGTACCAAAACAGTAACATGAAGTTATAAATAAAATAGTATGAAAAACTTCGATATACAGTTATTATTGTTAATTAATAATTATTCTATATTTGATTTACCACATAATATAATATGATAGGTCCATACATAGTGTTCCGCCTATATACTGCGACAATGTAGAAATGTTTTACAAAATATTATTGATATAGCAGTAGATTAATAACAATATTAGTACAGAGATAACGTCACAGAAAATATAAAACGAATAATCATGCTGCACAACTGTTACAGACGCAAAGATTGATACACTATATTATTATTACTAGAAAACTTGATACGGTTCTTGCATTACCGTAATTGTGTTCTTCGTTTGTAATAATTGCATTTACATCCAATAACATCTATCAGATGTGGCAAAAACAAAATCACTCCTGTGTGGAAAAAGAAAAACATTTACCTACAACATTTATATTACATTTTAAAGCAAGTTTTGTAGTTGTACTATGGAGAGGTTAGTTAAACTCTGCAACGTTTTGAAATGATACACATCTATGATGTTACTACACAGTTCATCACTGTAACAAGAACAAATGTCTAATGCTCGGCTTCTACCGTTCGAGGATTTATCGGTCGCGACAATTTTACCCATCATGGATGTGCGCTACCTATCGGATTATGCTATGAACTACTTGGCACTCGAGCAAAAACGTCCAATGTAGACCTCTGTACCAAACCTATATGCACATAGAATTATTCCAATTCAGAAACAACTAAGTAAACTAAAAGAACTCCAAAAGGAAATAACATTTCAATGGATACCTACTCATTGTGGTATACCTGGAAACGAGAAAGTCGATAATATTGGAAAACAAGCAACATATTTTCAACCAAGACCTCTTCAAGTGATATCTCTATCCAGTGCTTTGCTTCAGTAAAGTCTCATTTTATAAGCCTATGGATCAACAATTGGCTCTCTTCTGACAAAGGAAAAATTTTACAGTCTGTACAAAAGAAACCAAATGATCTGGAAATGTATAAAAACTTTCCCAGACATGTTCAAACATTTTTAACAAGAGCCAGAACAGGTCACATTGTCACACAATTGTACCTACACGATTTCACATTTCTGATAATCCTACTTGTCTGTGGTGTAATAATCATGATGAAGATCTGGAACACATTCTTCTATACTGTCCATCCATAAACCACAAAAGAAGTAAATAAAAATCATCAGTCCCAGTTGCAGAAGACACAGCCCTGCAGTATATATTGACTACACCCCAACTCTGGCTACTAGCAACAAGCATCTATAATGAACACTGATCAAAATACCCCTCATTTCTCGTGAAAAACAACAACTGTACAAACTACAGTGGACTACAGTGGACCTTATGTTGTCAGCAAACAGCTGGATACATTAAGAAGATTGATTATTGTACATAAACATTCGCTGTTCAATACTACGGTACATCTATATATCATTTTAAGCTACAAATTATATAATAATAATAATAATAATAATAATAATAATAATAATAATAATAATAATAATAATAATAATAATAATAATACCCGGGTAATAATGATTTATTTAACCTGGCAGAGTTAAGGCCATACGGCCTTTTCTAACACTCAACCAGGAGTAAAACTGCTTTACAAAAAACACTACGAATTTACAAAATACACTACAATTTTACACACAAAACTGAATAAGAAAATAATAACAGAATGTAAACAACAAGTAAGTAGAAATCAGACATAATATATAACATACAGAAAGAAAGGAAAAAGCATAATAAAATGTGAACAACAGATCAAAATAAATGAGACATACAAAGTATAAAAACATAAGACAATTATTGATAATAATAATAATAATAATAATAATAATAATAATAATAATAATATTAATAATAATAATAATGTTAATAAAAAAGTCAGAAATTATTCCAGAAATCCCACGTAAATCTGCAGTAGCAAAATTCAGACTGTTTACAGAACACGATTATTTGGCCAAACACTTGAATAAAATAGGAATTTACACAAATCCAAATTGCCCTCTATGCAACAATGAAGAAGAAATGACTGAAGATCATCTCATAACCTGTGAAGTTCTACCTGATGGATCCACCACAGAGAAATATTGGACAGCAAGAACGCTAATGGCTTCGTTGCCAAAGCCCGGCATTAGATAACAACAACAACACATAATAATAATAATAATAATAATAATAATAATAATAATAATAATAATAATAATATAAAAAATAATAATAATAATAATAATAATAATAATAATAATAATAATAATAATAATAAAATAGTGCAGTACAAAGCATACAATGAATACAATACAATTTTTTTACAATATTATAGACGAACACATGCGTACAACACTTTCGACTAAGACTAAAATAGGCTGACATGCAATCACATAAGCTATGTTCACTCACCAATAACACACTCTCTCCATAACCGGTCCATGGGAAGCATTGTGCCCGAGATCCAAGTTGCTGCTACGGGGTAAGAAAGTAATCTATCCATCCAATATATTATTTTATAAAAGGAACATAAAACTTTACACTTTACAGGAACTTTTAATTGTAACTTGTAAATTATTATGTCATACTTTTATGGACTGGACCCCAGATGACCTACTCATCCACAGTACCTACCTCTGAACTCACAAGTGTACAGAAAACTCTAAATTAACTGAATTCAACAAAATGAATGTCTTTTGTAGCCTCAGGAGGCAGCAACCACACCTATCCCAGATGCACTGACCCGTTTACGTAGTCGTCCAAGGTTACATGTAACCAATGCTGTCAAGACAACTGCTGCAGCCCCTGCTAACTCCAACAACCGTCGTCACTTGGTGTCATCCTTGCTGCCCAAGAGACGTCCCCTTCATCCAGCAGCAGAAGCAAAGGAGGCAGAAGCAGCAGCTGATAATCATGAAGCTGAAGGTAAACTATATGAGAAAACTTGTTAAGGGAAGATTGAAGATTGAAACAACCAAAAATTACATTTTTCACTTTGAATTCCATTAAATTTACTGTTTTTTTTTCTGAATCAGAATATATACAAGGTGTTAGTGATGTAACTGTGCAGACTGAAGAGGGCAATATAATACATTAAAATGCATAAAAAACCTATTATGCGTTTTGTAATTTAGGGGTTTGCCGGAAGAAAGGTGGATAGACCTCTACGCCCTTCTTCGGGAAAACGGTTTAAAATGTAGTGAATAATTCGCTAATTATAGTAGCGAAATTTTGTTTTGATTGTACTGTACATACCTGCAGGACAGGGCTGCGTGCGTGCGCGCGCGATTTAGTCAGTCAGTCTACAAGTAGAGCTAGTGCTGCGCGTTACCGCATACTGTACTGCGTGTGTTTTCTCTTGGTAGAGACTAAGCAAATATATATAGTTCAATTTAGTCAGTCCAGTTGTTTCCTTTGACTGCTTTTTATGTTCATTATTGTCCTTGCTTTAAGAGTAAACGAACTTATGAAACTCATAGATTCAGACGGAAATATTTTATGTTCTATAAAGAGATTTGTTACGATATTAAGATTTTTGGGCTTATTGTTATCAGGATTATACAAAGAATAAATTTTATTTATTTATGTTCACACAAAATGGAGATTTTCTTTTTCTGTTATATTCAGAGATTTTGCTTTGCGTACTTAATATCTACTCAGTATATCTGAAATAATGTAAATTACTTTAGAAGTAGATAATAAATGTCATATAATGTATCGTTGTTTCAATTCCGTGTGAAATTTAAATCTGAAATCTACATTAAATCCCCTAAGCAAATCATTATATGGATAAAGGGCGTATAGACCGAAGTTTTATATGGTACAAATATAAGGAAATTTAATAATATAAATTGCCTAAATGCTACAAAACATTTATATTCGCTAAGATTTTTAATTTAATTTATACTTTTGACCACTATCTGTATAACATTTTATTCAGGTGCGTTTTAAAATCTTAGATTGCCTGTATCTCAAGTCACCATATTGACATATACGCCCTTTTTCCGGCAAACCCCTCAATTAAGTGCATGGTTAATTAGAAAATTAGACTAAAAGTCTGCTTAGTTTGGCAACAGTGCATCACCGGCTCACCTAAGAATACACACACGAATTCAGGTTCGAAAAGCAGCATTCTGTTCTTTAATCACTGCAGTAGGTTGCCAGATTTCCTAATATAAGAAAATTACGATAGGTGTTAATCTTTTTAAGTAATTGATTAACTGGCGGACTTACTCGTGTTAATTATGTAAGTCTGTGCGGCTTACAGCTGTTTTGGTGCGTCATCTCGAACTTCTCTGCCTGTTATGTGAGTGCGTTTGATTGTTGAAAGGTGTTGAAAAGTGGAGTCAAGTGTTAAAAGTAATGTACGCAAGATTCAAAATGGATTAATCTTTTTATTTAATTTGCAAGAAACCCATCCATTATACGAGTATTTAAAAACTGCAAAGGGATAAATCATTGCTTATCAATTTCTCGAATGATAAGAGTAAAGATAAGAATCATACGGACAGTACTTATCAAGTATAACATTGTTAACATGTAGGAGAAAGTTATTTTTCCTGAGAAAAGTATTCATTTGGGACTGAGATGGCATTAGAATTGGTTATTGTACAAATCCAGTAACAAAATTTATCCATTTTGAATCTAGGGAGGATGATGTGATGAAGCACAGACTTACATAATTAACACGAGTAAGTCCGCAAGTTAATCAATTACTTACCGACAAAATTTAGGCCACCTGAATTTTTCAACGCATGCTCAGTGCTATGTTATAACTGGAATTTGGAAACTTCAAATGGTCCAAATTTTTGTTTCTGGGTCTATACTCTATCCAAGGAATAAGTATTAAAATCTGCACATTTATATTACTTCCACCCTGTATAGTTTATTAAAGTTATCATTTAAACCCTTTAAATTGCATGTTCTGAGGCATGTTAGACTACAAAGGACCAATTATAAAATTTATCTTTACTGCTGATTTTAAAAAAAAACAACGTTTTGCGATCGTCAATGTACTCTTTCTCAGAAACTACAAGTCCAAATTGATTCAAATTTTGCACAGATGCTTATTATGCTGTATTAAATCAAGTAACAATCATAGTGATACGTCTTAAGACTTGTCCATATTACATGTTAAATATTCTGAAAACATATTATTTTTCGATTCGAAATGTTAATCATTACAAATATATATTTTTTAAATTATTGAAATGAAGATAAGAGATTTTCTGTTCTTCAAATTGCAACCTGTTTCTAGTAACATCTGTGAAAAAACATTCACACTTCTGCCTATGTTAGTTTTTGAGAAAAGGTACATTAAAAACCAATGTTTTGAGTTTATTAACAAAAAAAAGTACTTTCACAGAACTAATCAATATAGCTAAACTATTCATCTAATCAGAATTCAATTCATGTGGCATTTGCAAGACACACATTTTTGGAAAATTTGGTCATTATTGGTCGAATAGTTTTCAACACAAAAAAGTTTAAATGATAACCGTCAGTTTTGGTCACTTCAGTCTTCAAACTCCCCTTTTAAGAACAAAGAACTAAGTAATGCCGAAGGATAAGAATTGTATTACAAACAGAAACAACTGGATACCTATAATAGAATGCATTGTAGCCAATAGGTTGCCTAGTGCCATTTAAAGTGGCACTTCCATAAAAGAAGACGTTAGAATATTGATATTCCATTTGAATCTTACGTACACTATTTCTAACACTTGAATATAAGTAATTGATTAACTAGCAGACTTACTCGTGTTAATTATGTAAGTTTGTGCGGCTTAGAGCTGTTTCGGTGCTTCATCACTCCATCCTCAGAGCCTACTAGATCTCGGCGTAATTTAGAACTTCACTGCCTGTTATGTGGGTGAGTTTGATTGTTGAAAGGTGCTGAAGAGTGGAGTCAAATAGTGTGTTTGTACTGAAATTGATCTGTGTGTTGAGAATTTGATTGGGGTGTGTTTTAGTGTGTTTGTATATTTCGTATTGTTCTAGTGTGTTGAATTTTTGGTTCTTGGGTTGTATGTGTAGGATTTCCATGTCCGCATTTATGTTATTGTATGTATGGTTAGCATTGGTTATGTGATCGGTTATGTGATGGACAAAATCATCAGAAACAACATAAAATTCAGAAAACAGACAAGTTCTACATTGGACAGACAGGCAGATCATTCCAAACACGCTACAAAGAACACATTAAAGCAATAACCAGAGGACACAATACATCTACATACACCAATCACATAACCAATGCTAACCATACATACAATAACATAAATGCGGACATGGAAATCCTACACATACAACCCAAGAACCAAAAACTTAACACACTAGAACAATACGAAATATACAAACACACTAAAACACACCCTGATCAAATTCTCAACACACAGATCAATTTCAGTACACACACACTATTTGACTCCACTTTTCAACACCTTTCAACAATCAAACGCACCCACATAACAGGCAGTGAAGTTCGAGATGACGCCGAGATCTAGTAGGCTCTGAGGATAGTGTGATGAAACACCGAAACAGCTGTAAGCCGCACAAACTTACATAATTAATATGAGTAAGTCCGCTAGTTAATCAATTACTTATATTGATATTGTTGAGCAATTTTTACTTGTAATACAAATATATCATTTCCTGTGCAGGAACAGCAGAATCAGAGTCATCAGTGAAACCAAACGGTGGTGAGGAAGCACAAGAAACAGCTGAAGGCACAGCGACATCAGCGACAGTAGAGACTCATGAAGCCCCACAAAATCGCCTCTCGTCTCTTCTTTCGGGAAGAAGAAGAGCTACTGCGGCTAGACGTCCAGGATCACTTCTTCCATCAACGGGAAAACAGTCCAGTCAAGATTCAGCATAACATCGCAATAATAGAATAATGATCTAATAAGTGAAGTGTGCAATAACTTCCTGAAAAGGGAAGAGGATGCAAAAGAAAAATGAGACAATGACAGGACAAGCATTAACACGCACTGTACAAATCACATAATCGTTGTGGATGATATCTGAACTGAATGCTGCAGTCATCAGGGTTGCAGACCAGTGTCCTGATACCTTTTCTTGCCCAACTTACACCCCAATTTGACTCTGAAGGGAACTCTAATCCTCCACATATTAGAATGTTGTTATAAGTTAGTTCCTATACAGGCTCATAATGTGTTGTTGATGAATTTCATGTTGTACATGAAAGTCTGAAAGAAAAAAAAATCATACTACAAGTTCAGCAGAGGTGGACAGTTATTTTTTCTTCTTATGCAATATTCTATTTCCATACGTATAGGTATTCTATAAATATACTTGTAAAGTCATTTAGTTCAAAAAATTAGTTAAACCGTGATGACATGTTATTTTAAAACAATATATATTATTCAACTTCTCTTCGAATGTTAATATTCAAAAACCTCATGAAAAGAATATGTAGGCCTATCCGTTTTAAATTAATATATTTTATTAAATACAGGTAATAAAATATCTCCTGATAACAAAAAATACATGTTTTACTTCGTCCTCCTAATGACATCTTTTTTCTACTTAACTGATGAAAAAGCTAACCTAAATCAATGGAAAGGAAAACTGTGCAAATCTTTATAAAGATACGAAATCATTCCTTTTGTTAAAATAACTAGTAAATACGAATGAAACACGTGAACGCTTCTAGTACTGAGTGGCACATTGATTTAAATAGTTGGTAAATTTAAAAGAATGATTTTCCTATTTACCAAACATCAAATTTTCTTAAATAACAACAATTTAAAATCACAACTGCAGTGTATCCTTTCTGTTCCGTGCTATTTATAAATCACGTTATTAATTTTCATTAAATATATTATACCAGTATTAAATATTTCATTTTTCTATAAGAATAGCAGTCTTTATATTTTCATGATTTGTTTCACACGAAAATATTATAACTTAATACATCACAATTAATCATATTTATATTATTATTATTATTATTATTATTATTATTATTATTATTATTATTACTAGTATTTAGACAGAAATACCGGTAACTGAAATGTTATTTGAAATCTAAAATATTAGTAAGATTTTCACAAAACCTTTATTTGGAATCTACCCTTAATAAAATCAGGTTAACTTCCAATTGATTATCTATTTTCCAACTTCATTTTATATGACCTTGACATTTAGTTATATTCAGCAAGTATTTTTTATCCCTCTATTAAGTCTCATAATCGAAATATTTTCATATTGTTTATGCAAGTAATAATAATAATAATGCAAATCTAGTCTTTCAGGTGAAGCTCCCTGTAAAGCAGATTTGAACAATTTCAAGGGAAAAATTGTTCCAGGGCCAAGTATCGATCCCGGTACCTCTGGTTGAACATACCAGCGCTCTCCCAACTGAGCTACCCGGGGACTCCACCCGACACCGTCTCAACTTTTCCCTTTATATCCCACGCGAGTTGTGTGGATATAAAGGGAAAAGTTGAGACGGTGTCGGGTGGAGTTCTGGGTAGCTCAATTGGGAGAGCGCTGGTACGTTCAACCAGAGGTACCGGGATCGATACCCGGCCCCGCAACAATTTTTCCCTTGAAATTGTTCAGTAATAATAATAATAATAATAATAATACACTGTAAAACTTTTTAGATTGTCTATAATTATAGTGTTGCAATTGATCAAATACATTCAAAACAAATTAAGAAAACTGATCAAATAACTTTTTTAGAAAGGAACTTTGGTACCTATATTTTTTAGCAGTGCCACTCGAGCTTCAATTACCCTCTGTACTGTGGGTTTAATTTTCAATACATAATATCCCTTAACTCCAACTATGAAACGTTTATTTTTTCCTTCTCCCTCATTACCTGTAATACACAGAACTCTCTAGTGACTGCAGTTTTTCCAATGATTAAATACCTGATGGAAGAATATGTGATATACCTTATTTTACATTTGATAATATAAGAATTTCTGTTAGTGAATCTTTTGAAATGAATATAATGATGAGAGTAGAAGTGGTTGAAATACAGGACAATATTTACAAGTTATATTTTTCATATAAATATATCCACATCTATGTATAACTACACAGCAAAATACATTGATTGCTGGGTTCTTTATATGATACAATGCCAATATATGAATGAAAGTGTCCAAATATGTTAAAATGGAGTTTCTATTACAATATAAGTTTTTCATGTGAAGAAGATTTTTCTACTTTGTCTGAAAAAAGTTACGAAATGACATTATTGAGTAGAGCTTGAGGCTTTTTCAGTGATTTCTGGGAATGTTTACTGTTTTGTTATAATCAGTGTTGAGTCAAAGTATTACACGACATAATAATGCAATGGGAGGTACAAATGCAAAAAAAGTTGTTTGTATGGTTTTGTAGTTTGAGAGGATGTCTTTTTTTTTATATAATTTAAACTTGTTTGAATAATCACATATCAATATGTTTAATAGTACCATTGGCCACCCTACCCCATTATCTTCTGACCTAGTTACCTCATAAGTGGTGCCATGTTGTGAGGTTCAGATCTGTCTTCGAAAAGTTGAATAAACAATAATTTCGATATATAATAGTAAAAGGGGAATATTGCAATGAAAATATGTAGAGAATAGTTTTGTTCCGTTTTGAATGAGTAGGCTTCCCCTTCAATTTCTAGACTGAGCACTGATTATAATAACATACTTTGTTCACAATTGAATCTGGTAAGAATATAAATTTTGTATATAAATGTAATTTTCCGGTAGAAAAAATAATTAAAATAAAAAATAAACATTAAGCCTCTTAATTGATTATGTGAAATGAGTTCCTTTCCCTACTTTCCTACACTAATATTAATATAAGTAAGGCTAGGATTTTGATGAAATTGCATCTTTTTTCTAGTAAGCCAGAAACATAGCTGCTTTAGTATTTATATGTTATGTGATAAACTGAGTATTTTAACACACATTTGTTAGGGCATTTTTTTGCATTTTTTGCCTCCTACAACTAATAAGAGCATCTTTTGTTTTACTCGGACATTTTTTAGCCATTTTCATTTAATTTCGACCATAAATCCCCATTATTAATATAAAACAATGTTTATTTCCAATGATATTTTGTCTACATATTTTGTCCATTAATACCCATTATTTTTTTACTTGGTTATTTAACGATGTTGTATCAACTACGAGGTTATTTAGCGTCGATGGAATTGGTGATAGTGATATGATATTTGGCGAGATGAGGCCGAGGATTAGCCATAGATTACCTGATATTTGTCTCGAAAAAAAAAACCAACCAGATAACCAGCCCAAGCGGGAATCGAACACGCGACCAGCACAACTTCGGATTGGCAGGCAAGGACCTTAACCGACCAAGCTACGCCGGTGGCTAATACCCATTATTTTGTATAATATTTTAATCGTTTTTCTACACAAATATTGCCATTTTAAAGTACTACACTCCAACCACTCCTTCAATATAGACTCCTTTATACCTGCTAATTCCAGATAAGAGTGGCGTTGTAGTGGGCTACACGGAAACATCAGGTAAAAAAAATAATTAATTAAAATGTACCACTTACAATTAGAAAAAATTATGTAAAATTAAATAAACTTAAATGTTGGTACTAGAATTTAATTTAATTACTAGTCTAAATATTAAGTAGTACAAAACCTCTTTTCCTACTAAGCCAATTATGTACGAACAATTTTTAAGGGCATTTTTGAAAGATTTTTAGGTCATAAATGCATTGCTTTTAGGACATTTTTTCATGATCATCAAAATCCTAGCCCTAGATATAAGACATAATCAAATCACGTTCCTCAGGAAGAAGCCAATCCGTAAAGTTAAAAAATTGATGTAATGAAGGTGACACATATTCTCTTTATACTGTATTATGTTTCACACATTTCGCAGCAATTCGGTAATTTATCATATTTTTAATGATAATCCTGCTTATAGTATTATTTTTCTGAACTATGATTTAAAAGACACAACAAAATGAAAAGAAATAATTTACTTTTCACTCAAATAACAAGACAAAATATTTTAATATAAGTACAGTGTTTTCAACAAGTATGGAATATTACTCATAAATTCTTAAATTTTAATTTCACAAAAAAAAAAAAAAGTTTTATATAAAAGCTGTTTGAGAAAAACCATACAATATGATATCAATGTTCGAAAAAGGTTAGTTACTCGGGCATACAGAATGTGACAGTAAACTTTTTTTTTTAATGGCACCATATTTACATTCCGAATCTCCATTAAATTTTACTATGAATGTGTAGAAATTTTATCCATTCACCTGTTTCAGTCTTTTAACTATTAAACTTGTTTCGTGGACTTCAAACTTGAGACAAATAAGCATGTAAAATCATGTTGAGTAGGCCATAAAATTAAACAAAACACTATCACTAAGCAAACTTGACAACAGATATTCAAAATGAGAACCATTCACAGCCAAACAATGTCCCAGTCCATCATGAAAACAGTCTATGATGATATGAGATGGAACAGATCGGTCATGTAACTGTCTCTCAACCTTTACATTTGTTTCCCTCTTTGAAAAGACGACCAAACAGCTTAAAAACGATGCACCGTAAAATGGTGTAAATAAGGACGCAGGGGTAAATAGGAACGAAGTTTTACCATTTTTTATTTCTTTGTGACAAAGAGTGAATATAATAAGAGTGTTTATGTTTATATTCATAACGAATGAACAAATAAACATTCTTATTATTATTATTATACTAGCCGTACCCGTGCGCTCCGCTGCACCTGTTAGAAATAAATATAAAGTAATTACATAATTAAAATAGGACGTTTGGTCCAGGGAACATTCGTGTTTGATAGAAGGATAAATCGTTTAATATGTTACTTAATTTAAATTGTATTTAAATAATTAAAATGCGATCATTTTGGTCCAGAGAGCACTCAGAAGTTACTGTAATAACATTATAGCATTATGTCCATCTAGAGAAACTACACTTTCCAATGGTGAAATAATAATTAATTATATAAATCGATTAAATAGCTTTCGATATTACTTCAGACAAACACAGAAACATTCTCTGTAGGCTATGTTTCATAGCTTTCGATTGTTGTTGTCCAAGGCCCCTTATAGACGTAGTCATTTGTTTTCATTTCACTACACCGCACCGCCTTAGATGGCATTGTATTTTAATTTTGAAACTCATTTATCTCATTAAATATCAGTCCTATCAAAATTTTGCAAAGAATAAAATTTATCGAAAATCATTTTTAAAGAAACTTTTGTCATGTAACATATTTCACAAAAATCAATAATAAGCGAGATATTTCGATTTATTTAATTCAGGCCCCCTTATAACCCGCCTTTTAAATAACGTATTTTGAATGTCATATAGGCTAAAATCTAAGTTACAGCGAACTTAATTTATATTCCACTTTTCATATAAATCGGTTTAGTCATTATCGCGTGAAAAGGTAACAAACATCCAGACAGACAGACAGACATACAAACAAAATTTTCAAAAAAGCGATTTTCGGTTTCAGGGTGGTTAATTATATATGTTAGGACCAATTATTTTTGGAAAATCGAAAATTACCAGAAAAATTTCGGCTACAGATTTATTATTAGTATAGATTTACTCTTTGACACAAAGAAATAAAAAATAGTAAAACTTCGTCCCTATTCACTCCGTTTTACGATACTAAAAACTTCTATCATTCATTTACTTTCCTTCGTTTCTTTCTTTTCCTTTCACTTGTAAATGAAGAGTGAGAAAGTAAAATAAAATCCATATTTGGCTTAATGTCTCTAAGCAATCGTTTCATTGGTCAGAATCAATCAGATTAATAATAAACCACTTTTATAGAATTTAACTTTTTTTGTACTTGCATTGAAAATATTTACAGACAATATAAATAATTTAATCGTCATTTTCATAGCATTAGATACGCTAGACAATCATATACTACTATTTATTTATGCTGGAGCCCAGTAACTCCTCCATCCATTTTCGTATTTGCATTGGAAATAACTAGACACAATACCAATCATTTTATCGTCCTTCTCAAAAGCAACAGCTGTGCTAGGGTAGCATGGGCTGCTATATATCCTGGAGCCCCTGTTACTCCTCCACCAGGGTGTGCTCCACTCCCACACAGCAACAAATTTTTCACGGGGGTAAAAGGTGCAGCTGGTCCAATGTCTGCTGCAACTGGTCGGGACAGGAAGAGCTGGTCCATCGATAAGGCTCCATGAAAGATATTCTAATAAAACAAAGGACCAAATTAACATAAAACAAACACCGCACATATTATTGTTGGTTAGTTGGTTGGTAATTAATGTTGAGCAGTTGACGATGATGTCATTCACTCCAACATTTTGCAGGAAGACTGGAAAACTGAGTAAAGTTGGACAGCGAAGAAGATGAACTTGATCCATATCTCCATTAAGACTACAGAAAGGGCATGTATAAGATTTTGTAATATCAATTGTGTGAACATTTATTAAGTCAGTCATGGCCTGCAAATAATCTGAGTGTTGCCACTGCTGCTTTTCGGGAAATTCAGTTATTAAATTAGATGTAATGCATAATATGTCGAATTTCTTTACTAAGTTGTTATATTCTGTTACAGTGAAACTTCTCTTAACGGGCACATCTCTATAGTGGACACCTCTCAGTAGCAGACACTTTGAAATTCCCCTGCAGAATTACCTGTGCTCTTACGAGATAATATCTTCTCAATATCAGACACTATAACGCACAAAGACAGCTACATAAACTTTTTTTTATCCTCAAAATTTCTCAACAGCGAAAATGAAACGCACTAAAACATTGTTAGTCATCTGGTAAACCTACTCGTACTTTAGACATGTTAAAATACTTCATTAGTCGTTATTCAACAGTGTTTTCCATAAATCATTAAAATTTGCTTAAAATTAAGATATTACATTATTAAAACACTTATGTACTTAAAATTCGTGTTGTCTAGACATATTTCAGGACATTGCCGTCCTATCTTCAATAGCTATAAAGTCATATCAGCTGATGTTCCTGCCGACAACTGATGTACATCGGCACCAAACATCAGCAAGAATATCAGCTGATCTGGCTTTATGGCTACTGAAAATAGAATGGCAATGTCCTGAAATACGTCTAGACAACACGAATTTTAACTACGTAAAAATTTTAATACTGTAATATCTTAATTTTAAGTAAATTTTAACTACTCGTACTTTCTTATGTTTATCCTACTCTGAAGACAGAACAGTCGTCTTTTGCAGAGCTTCCCTCACCAATTCCTCTTACTTTCCCTTAAGAATGGGGCTGCAGAAGAACAGGTAAGGAAGGTGAAAAAATATTTTATAGAGAAAAGTGATATCCAAGAATTTAAATTCACTTCTGATGTAGAAATGTGTGCAGAAAATACAATTCAGGAATCGACAAGGAAACAAATAAAGTCTTCAGATTTCTTCAACATTTAAAATGTGGAACAAATCTTAATTGTTTCATATGATGAAGAATGAGTGGAACAGAGAAAAATTCTCTCCAGCACCGGGATTTGAACCTGGAGAGAATTTTTGCTGTTCCACTCATTCTTCATCATATGATGACGCAGAATTTCTGGACGGAAATATCATATGTACTTCGGTACATCGTAATATATATTAATTGTTTCAGTCAAATTATTCACTTGGGACTTTTTTCACAAAGTAAAATTTTACACAGTATTCAATACTTTTTAATATAAATATTATTTTTAAATTTATATATCTTCTGTAACAGTTTATATCTGTAACAGTTCTGTAGGCTATTTAAAATTATAATTAATCATAAATTCAAAATAAATAAGACATTTAAGACATGGTAGTTCGATTCTATGTTATTTTCCCAAAAACAGACACTTCTCAATATCAGACATCTTTTAATCCCAGGAGGTTTCCACTAGTCAGAAGTTTCACTGTATTATCATTCTTTTAACAGGTGTAGATGAATAGAATAATTTTGCTACCTTCCTTGGTCAAGAAATTAGCTGCCTCATTACCTTTCATTACACAATGTGCAGAGATCCACTGATGTATCAATAATTGCTTGTTCAATGTAACCAATTGCCTTAAAATTTTACAATGCTCTAGAATACTGAGGTTCTTTGCTGTTATAACACATGCTATAAGAAGGATTGCTGCTTTTGAATCTAATAGTATCACAGCCATCTCAAATTCATCAATTCGGTACAGGAGATTATGTAGGCCTAAGCTTGAAAGAATAGCTAAAATGTATTACTCTATTGTTTCAACTTCCATGTCAATAATGTTGTTATAACACACTAAATTAATTTGATTACAAAACATCTGTCACCGTGAAAAGAAGACTAGGCTCTGGACAATGAAGCACAAAACTTCGAAACTAGTCAAGCAAGGTAAATCCTAAATATTAACATGGTAAAGAAGTTGGAAATTCAATCAGAAATATTAAATATTTATTTCAAGACTATGTCAAATCACAATACAAACTTACGCCTCCAGTAAGTCCGAAAATCTCTTCAAGGTCAGGAGGCGAAAGAACTTCCATTCCAATAATACTCTCAGTAAATCCTGGGGCATATTCCTCAACATTGGAAAATACCTAGAATAAAAAAATTAATAGTTCTACTGTGTGATTTTCGCTCATTTTGTGGTCACAGTATTTCCACAGTCTAGTATAGCCTATACAGTCACGAAGCTTGAGTTGTGAGGGTGCTAGGAACAATAGATTGTGCAGGTACTATTTCGCATTGTCTGTAATGAGGCGATAGTAGCGATCCTAGTGGTTAGCAACTACCTATGGATGCATATTTACTGCGTATTGAGCTTCGTGACTGTATATATTAGACTGTGGTATTTCTTTCTTTGGTCATTCAAAGATTCATTGTAAGACAATAACCACTGTAGGCGATGCCACAGTGAGGTTGAAACTTTGGCTCATGTTTTGGGTTCATTCCCATTTGGCAAAACTCTTCGTAACAGCAGACATCACAAGATCAGGTCTATAATCGCTATATGCCTTAAGTACAATGGCTACACCACCTACGAAGAAGTCCATGGAATAGCCAATACCGGAAGTCTTTGGCATATTGATATTATAACATTTAAACCTGGAGAGAAAAATGTTATATACTGGACCCAACCATCAGATTCGAGATGCATCAGATTCAACCCGAGGAGGTAAATCAAGAGAAAAGGGAAATTTATGAACCAACTATCCCTTATTACAAAACATCGTATAAACTCAGGGAAATAGAAGTCATCGGTTTAATGGTGAGCACAAGAGAGATCATAACAAAACAATTCGTGTCATTCTGTCATAAATTTGGAGTCCCAACAACAACAATTAAGAAAATTTCTGTGATAGTTTTGAAGGGTTCTCTACAGATTTTATGGCGACACTTGTACTTCAATTCAAATTATAATATTGAATTTTCTCATTCTATTTTAATTTTTTGTCTGTATTTTTATTTCACTGCAAATTTTCATTATCTTAAATTGCAAAACATAATGTACTGTAAATTTCAGTTTATGTAAACCAATTTCTTGTAAGACATTTTTAATGTCACATCTTAAATGTTACTGTTTAACATTCTTTGTCTTTGACAACCTCACCAAGTTGAGGAAGATTAGATGTTATTCAAAGGATAAGATATAATACAGCTGATTTACTAAAATGTTGTTATTATGTGAAAAAGGCTATTACCAACACACACACACACATTTATATAATATACATAATACAAAACACACAGTATGAGGCACTTAAAATAATTACCATCAATACTATTAGTGATATCAACGAGCTGTTAAGGATTAGATTTAAGAATAATAAGAGCTCACAAATCTAGCTTACAGTGAATGAATATTAACAAGAAAAAAAAAAGCATTTTCAGCACAGAGTCTTAAATTAATTTTATTTAGTTTAATTTCTGTTACATTTATGACTTTTGTTCCATTAAAAAATTAATTAAAACCATAAAAAAATAAGACTTTGTGCTGAAAATTCTCTATTTTTTCTGAGTAATATTCATTTTCTATAGGCTACTTATTTTGTGAGTTTTTATTTAGTGAAAACAGCTCGTCAATACCAGTAATAGTATAGGAGATATTTAAGGTGGTAGTTGTAAGTGGCTTACTTTGCATATAAAACTCTGGTATAGGCATTCAAGATACTGAAATGAAACTGAAAATTTGATGAACAAAAAAGGAGACAATGTGGGAGAGGAGAGAATAGGAGGAAAATACAGAGAGAGGTGAAGTTAGACTAGCTATCCCCTTTTAGAATAATAAATCGCACATTGAATGTAACAATACTGGTACTGCAAAAAATTATTTACAAGAGTGTAAGATTCGTATACCTTTTTGGCATAGTCCTCCTTCGTTTTATCATCCCAAGTTGCACCGTTACTCAAGTGATATGGAGTGTACTGCGTGAAGAGATGACATACATGGCAGTCGGGTGGTGCTATCGTAGGATCCATACTTGACGGTATCACCATTTCAATCATTGGCCTAAATGATTAAACAAAGTAAGTTAAATGTATTATAAACATGCTTCGAATTAATTTAAATCAAGTACCTTACTTTAATTGTCTGGTCAATTCAACTCCGCGATGAGGTTAAAGATGCTGACAATGAACAAACAGGTGACATACAAGGAGATAGGAAAAGAAAAAACGCGGTACTGCACAGTTACCACGTGACTCATGCATACAAATAAACTCTCATTCCTGCTGGGAAGCCAAACTGCGCTCCCTCAGTAATGTCATAATTCTGTTGAACAGTGTGTGTTTATACACGATAAAATGAAAACTGGAGAAGATATCAATGACATTTCCGTACAAAATTTTCAAATTCCCCGATATCTAGTA
The DNA here is from genome assembly GCF_040183065.1 of Periplaneta americana. NCBI lineage: Eukaryota > Metazoa > Arthropoda > Insecta > Blattodea > Blattidae > Periplaneta > Periplaneta americana. Next base: position 27,181,433 of record NC_091117.1, on the reverse strand, counting down.
GATCTATGATTTACAAATTAGTGGCAACACTTCATGCAATGGAATCAATGCTGAACAGAAAGAAAATTAAAGAAGACAAAATGGACAAGATAGGTACATGTTTAGAAGCAAGGCCGAGAGAGAGAGAGAGAGAGAGAGAGAGAGAGAGAGAGAGGGAGAGAGAGTGTGTATGCTAACATACATATACCGATATGCTAAATGAATTGAAAGACAATAAAATCCATAGAACGAGAACTTTACCGTGTTGCTACTACATTTTTAAACAACGTGAGCCATGCATCTTACAAGCAAATATTCTCATGGGAGCACATAAAAAAGTTATTTTTTTTCCACCATGTTAATAACGTCAAAACAAGTGCTTATACAAATTTTGGCCACTTGAGCGCAATTACAAGGGCCGTCTAGAAAGTAACTTAAGTTTGCCTAGGGCCGTTTACAGAAAGAAAACACAATTTAATCGAAAGATTTATTGGAACAGATACAGCAATTATTGCGCTATTTTTCAACATATCCCCCATTGGAACTGAGACATATGTCATACTGTGGGATTAACAGAGAGGTGCAGACGGCTGTCACACACTGGTTCCAATCCCAGGCAGCAGACCTCTACGACACAGGGATACAAAATATGTTGATCCTAGTTATCCTTTATATATACTTTTAATTAGTGGTGTTTCATTTCTTTTCATATGTCCATCCACTTAAATCTATTCAATAATATCCTAAAATGCTTGGATTATCGGTACCATAGTTTACAAAGTTCTTCACTATTTCTGAGTTTCCATTCCCCACTTTCGACTTATGGTTCAAATATTTTCATCTTCGCAGGCACTAATTACGCCTTCGTCACCAAGTTTCGAATGCATGTGTTACTATCAGTCTAATTACAGTTTGTTTATATTTTCTCTTTTCCATTCTTGAATATGTCTTCAGATTTAATTAGAGTATGGACAACCCAATAACACATGTTCGCTAGATTCTATATATCTTTAATTCCTACAGCTATCCCATTGCCTTCTGAAATTTCTGGTACTAGATTACTGTACTTAAAACTGTATATTCTTTCAAAATGAACTGTCAGTCACAGAGACGGATACTCTGCAATTTTAACTCATTCAAATTTAATATTTTGACAAAGAAATGTATTACGTACCTGTCTGAGTAATTCCCATCCTGAGCACAATTGTAAGCTTGCGTGAGGATTTCTGTGCTTTCACAGTTAAAATGTATTGTAGCCTTGTGATGAGGCATCGGTTGGTTCATTCGTTCACATGGGTCAGCCAGGAAATTTGGTAATTTATTCACTGCAACTGTAGTTAAAAGTGTTAATTAATAATCTATAATCCAACGAAAAACTGAAATAATAAATGTAAAATATTAATAATGTGCTCACTCATAAGTTATGTTGTTATACAGAATGTTCCAAAAGTCACCATACATAGGAAAAGTCGGTTCAAAATAAAAATGTTACATAATTCCTCAATACATATATATTCATGAATGCAGCTAAGTACATTTATGCCCCTCATAGTTATGTTTGTATTTTTGTGATTAAATGTTGTAATTTTTGTACTTCGATTAATAATTTTGTTTAGTTTTCACAATAACACAGGGGAAAAACTTGATAAGTCACAGGAGAGCAAGTTGAAAGTTTCGAGATCCATTATGTTGTGTTGTCTTTGGTTTATCATTCTTCAAATATCTTTGGATCTATAAAATTCTTATCCTCTACAGTTAAACTACACAAATCTATACTACTGAGCTATTAGGCTACATGACATCTAAAACAGAAAATCGATAATTTTGGACTTAAGTTATCACGTTTTTCGCTTGTGGTCTTCAATTGGAGATGGGCATGAAGTTCTAGGTGATAAGTTTATTGCAAAACTCACTATTACTATTTACCCTCTAAATGCTCTCTCAATTAATATCACTCAATAAAAGAATTGTATTCCAATGGATACCATCCCATTGTGGAATCCTCGGAAACGAGAATGCGGATGCTTTAGCAAAGAAGGGCAGCACTGCTACTTACAGACCTGTTACTAAATCTACGTATTACTCTGTGAAGAGATTTATTAAATCTACATACTTAGACTTCAACAAACAAAATTTGATAACTCAATCCCAAGGGAAAAAATGGAACTCTCTGCATCAAAATCCACAGTTAATTCCCGATTTACCACGAAAATCGTCTGTAGCTGCATTTAGATTGGCAACAGGCCATGATTGTTTGGCCAAACACCTACATGGAATTGGAATATATCAGTCCCCTAACTGCCCGCTGTGCAACTCAAACCAAGAAATGGATTCGGAACACCTCAAAATCTGTGCTTCAGTGGCTGGTCATGATAATATCTTTGAAAAATATTGGAGTGCAAGAGGTCAAATGACTTTATTGTCAAATGCCTGGCATTAGAAAACAACAACAACAACTATTTACCCTCTTAAGAAATTAACAGTTAAATAATCCGTGGCACTACAGCCCACAAAGGGCCAAGACCGACCAATCAGCTGCTGGCCTCACGGCCACATGCCGAAGCAGAGGTAGACGATCATCCAACCAGTATGGAGGTATCGTGTGGTTAGTACGATGAACCTCCCAGCCATTATAGCTGGTTTTCGTAACCGGATTTCGCTACCTATCATAGCTTCTGAAGTGCATCACGATGCTGGGTGGACACTGGTCTCATACACTGGCCGAAATTTCATGAGAAAATTTCTTCACCCATGAGGACTCGAACCAGCGCGCATTCCATAACGCGAGTCCTAGGCAGGATGCCTTAGACCACGACACCATGGTTCAGGACAATTAACAGTTAAAGTCATTGTAAATCTGAAGCAATAGTAGGCCTAAATTATATCTAATTAATACTTAGTACCAAGGAATTATGAATTATTGTTAACTATTTAGATTCTACCCTGTTTTTCCTACTGGTCCTTCAAAATAGGGTATTTTGTGTTGTTTTAAAAATCTTGCATTTTACAAGAAAGTACTACCTGTAAGACAATTTCAAACTTATCTGTAGATTGCCTAAGTATTCTCATATGCTACTACAAAATATTATTTTTTTGAACTTACTTATGCCTTCAGTATAAGTATTTAAAGCTTAGGTACCCTGTTTTGTATAACTTTCCCCTATTTGTACAAGAGAACAACTGTTCGACTACAAGTACTGGTAACATTCACAGAACAGGAGTGATAAGCACAATAAGCCTCAGGTTGCAATATAAGCCTTTGGGTTCCTCCTCTGTAAAAGAGAGAGAGAGAAAAAAAAAACAAGCAGGTAGAACAATAAACACAATGAACGTCGATCTATAAAATGAAAAGAGAATCTTAATTCACAGAAAGGATTTTATGAATTCAAAATAATGCATCACAGCATCTCCCATGAAAAAATAGGTACTGGCAGGGCTGGGCAAAATACTGACATCCAAGTATTTCAAATACAAATACAAAATACTTCAAATAATTGTATTTGAAATACAAATACAAAATACTTTTAAAAAATTAACCAAAATACATTTGTATTTCAAATACTCAAAATACATTTGTATTTCAAATACTCGATACAATATATAGGCCTAAAGAAATAAGAATATTACCGTACTGAAAATCTAAAATATTATATTAACATTAAAAGTATTTTTACCTCGAAGTTTTATACAAACACTGTAACTGAACATTCTTCCTTTTCCCAGTCAGCAATGAAATTATGCTACATATGAATAATTACTGCTCCCTTTCAAAAAAGCCAGTTTCTCAAAAAGTTCATCAGATAAGGATCCCCTTGCTTGTGAATGAATAAATCCTGCAAAACAGAACAGTCTTTCTACAGACGCAGAGGAACACAAACTTGTATTATATTTATAAAAGCTTGTTTCACTGTTGGTAATTCTCTAGAGTGCACAGGATTGTCCCTTTGCCATTGAAGAATTGTATGAGCTCATACTCCACAACAGACAAGTTCTTTTCTTTTTGCTTTTCAAACTCTGTTTCCCTTGAGTTGAAAACATAAAAATTGTTTTCATCGTCTGAACTGACCAAAGATGTAGCAGACAACTGCTCAGCTGATTTCACACACATATTCTGTGTCCTATTCTTATCATTTAATGAGGCAATGTCAGGTAGCCATCTCATCTTCAATGATGGGTGGAGCAAGCTGCCAAAATAGCTCAATTTTCTTCTGGGATCAGATCAAACATCATTTTAAATCTTGATGAAAGTGAACTTATTAGGATTGGAGTTACTTGGAATAGATGGCGTAGATTACTAGGTAACAGAATATGTAATCTGTTTTTAAGGGAAATTAATGTGGACAAAAGTTGGTCGTAATAGCACGTCTTCTCATTTTGCATTAAATTAAGGGCTATGGCAATGGGTTTCCGAACTGCACACTATTCTTCAAGGTACTGAACACAGTCTTATACATACAGTCGCGCAACTTCAACACTTTTTTTGCCAACATTCGCGACACTAGCGCCCAAGCGGCAGGCAAGGCACTGATCATAGGGTTGATACAGCCAGCACGTGCTTTAAAGGGATGCGAGATGTTATAATAACGTTTTAATCATGCGTCGGAATAAAGGCAATGTGTGCAATGACGAAAATTGCAGTAACAACAAGTTTAAATCTCCGAATTTGTCGTTCTTCAGATTCCCTAAAGACCAAGAGAAAATCATAACTCAGTCATAAACCAATAATCCACGTTGTAGATAGCCTACGTATTGTGTTCTATAAAACATTTATTAGTTATCGGTTACCTATTTGTATGTCAGGAAGAACAGTTTAAATAAAAACAAAGTAAATACCTGTTACAGTATATTATTTTTTTGCAGAGATCATATGTGTAAATGTGTAACCATTCCGATTTTGGATAATATATCTACAGTTTTTAATGCAAGTAATTCCATAATTTTTGTATTCGTGTTTGTTTCTTCATATTTTTAAAAAGTTGAATGTTATATAGCATTCAAGTAGGTATCATGGTATTAATTTTGCAAGAATTCATGGAGTATAGTAATCCTTTTGCAAAATATTCACTTCTTGAATAAATCCAGACTGTGTCGATAAATTTCTGATGTGTTAGTGTAGATTCATGTGGCAGACGTATTAAGTTCTCAAGAAATAAAAGAGCCTTTTTAAATTTAATATAAAAAGCAATCTTTTCTGTAATAATTTGCATGACTGTTATTGGTGTTGATTTTACATTCCCAGTGATTATTTGAGCCGTTCAGTGCAGAAGTGGTGTAAGTCAAAAGCAGGTAATGAGGTTTAAAGTAAGAATTCTGTAAAATACAGCGCAAAGTAGCAATTAATATATCCTTCGTTCTATTCACCGACTATTAATAGTTTAAATACATTCAATATTAACTGCCACCTTGCGCTGTATTTTACAGTATGTTTACTTTAACCCCTAATTACCCATTTTTGACTTACATCACTTCTGCTCTGAAATTAAAATTAGGCCTACATTTTCTGAGTTAATTGAAGTTACAATTTTTTTAACAAAATTGTGTGTTCATTTATTTGTTCTCACCTACGTCATATTAACAGTAAGTGCATGTAAATTACGTATTATATAGGTAGGATAAGTTAAACTTAGGCATTATGTGTGAAAACTGGAAATGTAATGTAAAATGCGGTAAACTTGCCATAAAAATTTAAACCATAACATCAGCGCTATTTGTGACTCAAAATAATAAAGGAAATACAGGTTCTTAAGAAATGGAAAAATAATGAACTTCATATTAATGTTTAAATCCTCCCCTTTTCTTTATTTTCAAGTTTACCCCAATTTGCGGTATGCAAAATCGTTAATTTATCAGGAAATAGGGAGAGGAGTTCACCACGCGATGTACCCTACGAGATATGCCCTACAATTCTGAAGCTACTAATTTTTACTCTTCTCACTGGAAATACAAAGCTCCAGTGATTCATAAATATATTTAGGAATGAATGAATTAACCGACCACGCACGAACAATTATATTATTTCAAACCATGATACGTGATCAGAGCCATGATTCAGTTGTAAGGAGCAGAAAGAATTACTTTTATTCCCAGCTTCTGAAACTTGTAGATTAGCTGCGTGTGAAATTCTTCCAGGATTCTAAAGTAGAATTAATAAGAACCATATACACTTATTGTATAGCATAAAAATATAAAATAAACTACGCAAAACCTGTTTTCTGATGTGTTATCATAAGTCGTGTGCACACTTTTAACTTGCCTGCCGCTAGAGGGCTACTGTCGCGCCAGCTGTCAAATGTTGGCATATTTTATACGTATGAGTTGCGTGACTGTATCTATTAGACTGTGGTACTGAAACTCAACATCTTTGAAGGTTGGCAATCCCAGTTTTTCACATATACTGTTTATATCACGTTTGATTTGCAATATTTGAGAGATTGAGTCATGAAGAGAATTCCATCGAGTTGGGCAATTAATGAATATTTCAAGACATCTGATATAATTTCAGAGGATTTGAGTCTCCTAGATGCATTCCATAATGCTAAACATTTAGCAAGTGTTGGGTGATGGATCCTTGATGCTGTTGGAGATTTCTTTTTGCCATTAAGGAAATCAGTTGTGGCAAGAAAACTAAGTATATGGCTAGCACAACTGAAATGGGTAGGCAAATAAGACAAAAGTTCATTCTTCAAATCCAAATCCAAAACTTGAAGAACAAGAAGAAGAAAAAAGTATTTTGAGTATTTGAAATACAAAATACACCAATTTTATGTATTTAAATACAAAATACAAATTACTTTCGAAAATCCTTACAAATTACAAAATACAAAATACAAATGTATTTCAAATACAAATGTATTTCAAATACAGACGTGGACAAATTATTAACAAAATTGACGATTTTTATGATATTTTGTTTACAAAATTTGACTTTTCAATTTAGACTACAGTTGACAATTTTGGATATTTCCATCATTACAGTAGAGAGAAATATGCAGAAATGTCAACTGTAGTTTAAATTGAGGAGTCAAGTTTTGTAAAAATATATAAAAAAATCTTCAATTTTTCTAATAATTTGTAAATTAGCAAAAATGTCATCTGCATTGAAGAGTCAAATTTTGTAAAAATATAAAGCAAAAATCTTCAGTTTTGCTAATAATTTGGAAATATCCAAAATGTCAGCTGTAGTCCAAATTGAAGAATCGAATTTTGTAAAAATATACAATAAAAATCTTCAGTTTTGCTAATAATTTGTAAATACGCGAAAATATCAAATGTAGTCCAAATTGAGGAGTTAAATTTTGAAAAATATGCAACACAAATCTTCAATTTTGCTAATAATTTGGAAATACACAAAAATGTCAACTGTAGTCTAAATAGAAGAATCATGTTTTGTAAAAATATGTAATAAAAATGTTCAATTTTGCTAATAATTTGTCCACGTCTGTACATGTATTTCAAATACTGCCCAGCCCTGGGTACTGGTATGTTGCTCATAATTAATGTACTTTACAAATTAGTCAGCCAATGTTTGACAGTTCACAGTAAATTGGACACAGTTCAATAACTGTAAACGTAAGAATTCTGAGAAATTATAAATTACAGCTATGAGAAACTGGAGTTTCCATTAATCACCTTCGCAGAAATTCATAATCTTGGGTGTGTTGTCTGTTAGAAAATCACTATTAATAATCTCTTTGTATGATGTGAAAACGTTGCATTCACAGAACTGATAAAAGCCATGATAAAAAATAAGTTATCATGCACTTGATATGATTTCATGATAAACTATAATGTCTCTCAATCCATCATGCTGTCTTTCCACTGTATAATGAAACTGTGTCAGTTGGATCTAAACACAAGTTCAATGCATATGACTTGTGAACTGAACAATATAACCTCTAAATAAAATTTTATCAGACCCTTTGAAATTTCAATGGGATATTGATTACCTGTATTGTTCTTTGCTCCGCAAGTTTCACATTGTAAGATTAATGAATGCAATTGTTAATTTAAACATAAAGACTGCAAAAACACATGAAATGCATTATTTTATGTCTCAGAAGTGATCATGTGAGAACATGCAATGTGACTAAAAGTGAAATTAATTTACTTTCTCAATAAGTTATGGGCTAAATACAAGTCACAATTTTCTACAACGAAATTCTAAATCTAAATTAGGAAGTTTGTTGTAATTCAGAAGTAATTTTCATATGTTGCAGTCTTCCTTTAGAAATATCGGTAATGAACCAAAGCTATCTCTGCCTGCAACAAATTCCGCTTACACTAGCCGGGAATTGAACTCGGATCGCCAATGTGAAGAGCTGTTGTGTTCATCTTTTGACTAATGTGTCATGTGTAGCGTTAATGTATTAAATAATTGTAATTAACATGTAATATTTATTTATGTAACCAGAGCGGTGTTTTAATGAAAAGCACCCAGCAAAAAATCCACCTCTGTAATTTGACATAAAAATAGGTAACTAAATATATTATACTTACAAAACTAACAACTATCTTTCGAAATCTCGATATACTTGTATAGTTGTTTTCCTTTTAGTCAGTTATTTAACCACGCTGTATCAACTACTAGGTTATTTCGCGTCAAAGTAATTGACGATAGCGAGATGGCATCTGGCGAGATGAGGCCGAGGATTTGCCATGTGATTACCTAACATTCGCCTTACAGTTAGGGAAAACCTCAGGAAAAAACCAAACAGGTAATCAACTCAATGGAAATCAAACCCATACCCGAGCACAACTCCCGATCAGTGGGAAAACTCGCTACTGCCAATGTTTTTTTTTTTAGTAGGTTATTTTACGATACTTTATCAACATCTTAGGTTATTTACCATTTGAATGAGATGAAGGTGATAATGCCGGTGAAAGGAGTCCGGGGTCCATGTTCATTGGGTTAAGAGAAAACAGCAGAAAAAACCTCAACCAGGTAACTTGCCCCAACCAAGAATCGAACCCGGGCCACCTGGTTTCGCGGCCAGACGCGCAAACCATTACTCCACAGGTGTGGACTGCCAATATCGATGTCTCTGTTTTTCTTATGACCTTGTTTCTTTTATGTTTTGTACCCCACTGGCACAAGTGCTTTTGGGTATAACTCCTTTACTCCCTGATTAAAAAACAGCCTGCTTTGTAAGAGCATATACTGATCACTGTATAAACATGCAATTTATGCACAAATATCTCACTTGACGATATGTGTCTGAGGAAGAACAATTGTTTGTATACAGCTGAAGTCTGACTAGTGTAATCAGCGATATGTGCAATGGAGGGGGAAAGCACTGGGCACCCTACCCATTATCTCCTGACATAATTGTCTCATAAGTTGTGTCTTGTTGGTATCACTTAGTTTGCCTTCGGACAGTTGACTAAACAATCTTTAGTCTATGTGTAGTTCATTGTAATCGTTGTTATTCTGAATATTTTTTTATAATTTCAGTCTACTACGAGTAATTTCTAATTTTAAGAACTTATTTTAGTATAAAAGTCTTACAATGTCATAAACTTGTATACAAGACTACTAATAAATGTTATCATCATCATAATCATCATCATGATCATCATAAATTTCGAAAAAACTTAATTAAAAATTACTGTAGTGTAGCTATTATCCTGAATGAATTATCATTGGTTTTTGTTTGTTCTTCAGAACTCTAATAACAGCCAATTAGGCCTATCACAAATAAAATATAATACCGGTACCAGTATGCAATAAATAAATTGGTACCACGTTAAAATTACATTTTTAACCTCAAAATTCTGAAATCATAACATTGATTTCTTTACAAATGATAATTCTCTCTTAATAATATTTATAGAATTATAGTCACTAACCATTGATTTTTGTGACTGGTGAGGCATAATTAATGTCTGCAACAGCAGTTCTGTATTTTTCTGGCAGTGATGATGGCGGAAGCAACTTCTGGAATGTTATGTAGGGTGTAACATTTGACAGAACTAATGTAGCTTTTATTTCTCGACCTTCGGATGTAACTACACCAACAGCATGACCATCTCCATTCAGACAAATGCTGGATACTTCCTGTACCAAGAGAACAAAATAATAATTAGATGCTGTACAAATATCCTCGTTTCTTATGTAATGTACACTACATGGTCAAATAGATATTATTCTTGGCATTAGATCTGATATTCTTGGGTTCGAAATTGGTTGAAGGCAATGGATTTTTAAGACTGGAAGGAAGGGGGTTTCCATATTATAGGTTAAGAGAAAACGTAAAATGAGGGTTCAGCTACTGAGGTTGCCAAATATTTATTGTAAAAACAAGGAAGATAAAGGAGTCTGCAAAATTTGTCTTTGACAATCTAAGTTATTCATTTAATTATTTAAAATCTATACGGTACTAATAATAAATCTGCAGCCAAAATTTTTCTGGTAATTTTCGATTTTCCAAAAATAATTGGTGTTAACATAATTAACCATCCTGAAACCGAAAATAGCTTTTTTGAAATTTTTGTTTGTATGTCTGTCTGTCTGTCTGTCTGTTTGTCTGGATGTTTGTTACCTTTTCATGTGATAATGGCTGAACCAATTTATATGAAAATTGGATAAATTAAGTTCGTTGTAACTTAGATTTTTGGCTATATGGCATTCAAAATACTTTATTTAAAAGGGGGGTTATAAGGAGGCTTGAATTAAATAAATCGAAATATCTCCCTTATTATTAATTTTCATGAAAAATGTTATATAACAAAAGTTTCTTTAAAAATAATTTCCGATAAGTTTTACTCTATACAAAATTTTTATAGGACTGATATTTAATGAAATAAATGAGTTTTAAAATTACAATAACAACGCCAAGGCATTGTACTGAAATAAAAACAAATGACTTCGTCTATAAGGGGCCTTGGACAACAACAATCGAAAGCTATTAAACATAGCCTACAGAGAATGTTCTGTGTTTGTATGAAATAATATCGGAAGCTAATTAATTGTTTAATTATTATTTCACTATTGGAAATTGTAGTTTCTCTATATGGACATAATTCTGCAATGTTATCACAGTAACTTCTGAAACATATAGCAAGTAATATAAAATATACACATTAAAACTAAATGATATGTCAATCTTCATTAAACTATGGTTGCATGTAATAACAATTAAGGAACATGTTAAAGGAACTGTCATTGCACCAAATGATTGCTCTCTGGACGAAAATGATCGCATTTTAATTATTTAAATACAATTTAAATTAACTAACATATTAAACGATTTATCCTTCTATCAAACACGAATGTTCCCTGGATCAAACGTCCTATTTTAATTATGTAAGTACTTTATATTTATTTCTAACAGGTGCAGCGGAGCGCATGGGTACTGCTAGTAAGTAAATAAATAGATAAATGAATAAACTTAGACAATCGACATACCTAAACACAAGAGAATGGCATGAAGTTACATTTGGGATCCGAATCATTCATCACAAATAATTCATTAGGTACCAGCATGTGATTCGTCACACATTACATTTTCGTCACTGGACTGTGGATCACATAATGCACTTTTGCCACAAGATTGTGTCACATAACATTCGTTTGTATCGTTTGCATGGGTTTTACTTTTATTATGCCACAAAAAGGTGCCGTGGTGTTTCATTTCTAGATATTGCAAAACATTTTCATGAGTTTTATTTTTACAATATCATAAAACATTTCTACAACTCTATTTTTATAGCATCGTAAAAAGTTTTCATAGTTTTATTTTTATAGTATCGGAAAAAACTTCCATGGTTTTATTTTTATAGTAGTATCTCAAAGCATACGCAAGGTTTTTATTTTTTTTAATCACAAAACGTTCCCATGTTTCAATTTTTATGCTTTTATTTTTATAGTATCAGAAAAACGTTTCCAAGGTTATTTCTTTATTATTTTTATAGCATTGGAAAAAACAATTTTCTATAGTTTTATTTTTATAGTACCTCAAAATATTCCCGAGGTTTTTATTTTTATATTATCATTTTTATGCTTTTATTTTTGTAGTATCTCAAAACGTTTCCATGGTTTTATTTTTATGGTATAGGAAAGCATTTCCATGGTTCTTTTTATAGTACCTCAAAATATTTTCAAGGTTTATATTTTTATAATATCGCAAAACATTTCCATGGTTTAATCTTTATGCTTTTATTTTTGTAGTATTGCAAAATGTTTCCATAGTTTTTATTTCTATAGTATCGCAAAACATTTCCGTGGTATTTATTTTCATGTATTGTCTTTGTGTGACATTATCTTTGCAACAAACAAACTGTGACAAATCATTTCGCTGACGAAAAATTTGTATCGAAAACACATTACATTATAATTGCAACTGCACAATATGTTTAATGAAGACATTTCAATTCATCAAATCATAACGCAAACAGCCCAAACTATTCCTAAAATGTAAAGTATCTTCAAGATAACTGGCGTCAAAGCTGTCAATAATTCTGCCAAGTATCCTTACTTGAATACACCTTCACATGCACCACCTACATAGGTAACAGATATAATTGCATTGATAATTGCATTATCAGGCGTCTCTATGACTGAAGCCTTACTCATTTCCTTTAACGGAAATAGCAGTACTTATTAAATGACAGATTAATATTACGATACAATACTGCCTGAAATGTGTACAGAGATGCAATTTATTTACAATCCACTATTTATTGTGATTCATTTGTTTTCTTAATACAGCAGTACCGGTAATTAGAAACACTTTTCAGATTAGTCTAAGATTAAAAATAACTTTGTTAAGTTTCAATGTTCGTACTTTATTGGTTCCTATAAATATGGGACGTTTGTAGGTGATGTGAGTATGGGAAATTTCTCCCCATTGCTTAACACAACTCCCACCCTTGCTTACACGGGATGAGGATTTCCTCCTCACCTTCTTAGAAACGCAATACACTTTCAGATATCCTTACTTAATAATATCTTACTGAACAGATTATTTTTGTAAGACTACAAACTTACTTCCATTTTTACATACACTGTGTCCCAAAAATCATGGTAGGGTTTCAGAGGATTATATTTTTTTAATGAATAGCCTAGAGGTAGAAATGGAATATTGGTGCCAGAATTTATTTATTTATTTATTTATTTATTTATTTATTTATTTATTTATTTATTTATTTATTCATTTATTCATTTATTTATTCATTTATTCATTTATTCATTCATTCATTCATTCATTTATTCATTTATTTATTCATTAATTTATTTATTTATTTAATACTCTATACTTGAGCTACATTAGGCATTGCAGCCCGAAAGAGCAGAAGCTTGTGCTCGGGCACAGTTCAGATCAGTTATACAAAATACATCACAAAATTAAGAGAGTTCATTGAGCACAATAACATTAATAAATAGTAAAATAATACAGCATGTAATAATAGGGTCTATATACAAATAGAAAATACAAAAGTACATAACTATTAGAATATCAATTTTTAACTCAATTACCTTAAACAATTAAATAATTAATCTGATTTGTTTCTTAAATCTATGTGTGTTAAGTGTACTTAGCTCAGGGTAAGCTCTAATTAATTCATTATATATTTTGGGTCCAAAATTTCTCCTGAAAATAAAACTCGTGTGTTTTGTGGCTGCCAAATTTTAATCTGTGACTCGTGTACGACGAGTCCAGAAACATGAAAAGTGGCCTCAGCGCTGAACAGCACACGACCTAAAAACTGTTCGTTGTTGTCAATTTCATTAAGCATATCAACAGAAAATTCATACCTTTTGTGATAATCATCTGGATGAGTGCATGTAACAATTGGAGTTTATAAGGAGTCAGATGAGACGTTTCTTTAAAGCTCTATGAACTGTTGTTTTCGGAAGTCCTAATTGGAACACATTTACGAACTGATTTCTTTGGACTACCTATGAAGAAGTGCTTTTCCGATGGCTTCTGTCATTTCATCATTTATCGATAGTCTTCCAGTATGCTTTTTCTCCAATAAGCTTCCAGATTCTTGTAACTGTCCATCCCAACAACGAATGTTATTCTCGAGTGGTGGTTCCTCGTTAAATACTGGTATGCGAAAAAATTCACTTTTCTTTGGGCATCCATCTTGTATAATTAATTGTAACAATGAAAATTATAGTATTTGTTCGATTGTTATCACCTTTTGTTTCTTTCAGTGACTCAAACTTAAAGACGAAAAATTTTGAGGGTTTTATTTTCATCTGGCACCAATATTCCATTTCTACATCTATTCATTCACAAAATATAATCCTCTGAAACCCCACCATGTCTTTTTGGGGCACAGTGTACTTTAATGCATTTCTAGGCTATAGACAGTTCAGTATTAAGTAATGATGACAGAAGATTTGCATTTCAGCGACATTTTATTTATGCATGCACGTGCACGCGTGTGCATTTTTTTTTATAGAAGTACGGAAAAAAATTTCACTCTCCGACTTTTGACCAAATTTCATAAGAAAATAAACATAGGCTACCATATCAAACATAAGTAGGTTATAATATCTGATAACATCTTTATCTTGTTATCTGTATTTATATTATAGGGCTTAGTAACTAGATAAATTTACTAATATTGCACAACTACAAAAAGTACAAGGTGAAAAGAAGAAAAACTGATAGCCATCAATTGAAATGTGATCTAGATTATCTGAAGTAACGAGGTAAGAAAAGCAACATGAAACAGAACGACTAGATGAACGAACATAAGGGATTAGTAGCAGATACTCATAGCATAAAACAGTGCGTTCGTAGCTCGGTCGGACTGTTCCGCAGTGACCTTGGACTGGGTGAAGATTGGCACACCTGCCGCCAGAGTTACACGTAAACGACTGGCAAGTCATGGGTACGGAACATTAACTACTCTACTAATATTAGGCTTACCTGCATCACAACAGATGTTGAAAGTGATGACCTTCAACTCGAACACATTCCCTATATCTCCGAAAACAATTCTGGTTCACTCGCAAAAGTTTATGTGGACTGATTGCCTGTATTTCTCTCGTGATGTCCTTCTATTCTTGTAACGTGTGCGGATTTGATGCGTACACTTTATTCTTTAACGTTCTCGCATGGAGATAGGTCCGGGGAACGAGGTGGCCACAATCCTCAACTAATTATTCTGTCACCAAACACGCTTCGCAATTCATGCATAGAATTCGCAGCGGTGGTGCGCTGTAGCTGAATCCTGCTGAAACCAGCCACTCAATCGTTCATTTCTTGTTGGTTGCGGAAAAAAATTATTTAAAATTGAAGTTACATAAACGTGTGAATCAACTGTTGTGTCGAAAAATATAGGGCCGATAATTCTACTCACACTCACTGCACACCAAACCCCAACCCTTGCAGCGATTCCCTATATCTCCGAAAACAATTCTGGTTCACTCACAAAAGTTTATGTTGACTGATTGCCTGTATTTCTCTCATGATGTTGTCCTTCAATTCTTGTAACGTGTGCGGATTTGATGCGTACACTTTATTCTTTAACGTTCCCCATAAATAAAAATCGCATGGAGATAAGTCAGGGGAACGAGGTGGCCACAATCCTCGACTAATTATTCTGTCACCAAACACACTTTGCAATTCATGCATAGAATTCGCAGCATTGTGCGCTGTAGCTGAATCCTGCTGAAACCAGTCACTCAATCGTTCATTTCTTGTTGGTTGCGGAAAAAAAATTATTTAAAATTGAAGTTACATAAACGTGTGAATCAACTGTTGTGTCGAAAAATATGGGACCGATAATTCTACTCACATTCACTGCACACCAAACCCCAGCCTTTGCAGCAATTCCCTATATCTCCAAAAACAATTCTGGTTCACTCGCAAAAGTTCATGTTGACTGATTGCCTGTATTTCTCTCGTGATTTTATCCTTCAATTCTTGTAACGTGTGCGATTTGATGCGTACACTTTATTCTTTACGTTCCCCATAAATAAAAATCGCATGGAGATAGGTCAGGGGAACGAGGTGGCCACAATCCTCGACTAATTATTCTGTCACCAAACATACTTCGCATTTCATGCATAGAATTCGCAGTGGTGTGCACTGTAGCTGACAATCGTTCGTTTCTTGTTGGTTGCGGAAAAAAAAAAAAAAAAAAAATTTAATTGAAGTTACATAAACGTGTGAATTAACTGTTGTGTCGAAAAAATGGGACCAATAATTCTACTCGCATTCACTGCACACCAAACCCCAACCTTTGCGGCATGGTGAGGAACTTCATAAATAATATGGGGATTTTTGGTAGCCAAGTATCTATTGTTCTGAGTAGAAATGTGACTGTGAAGATGAAACCACGCTTCATCAGTGAAGAACGTTAAAAGTGGGTCCACGTCGCCATTATGAACAGACTGCACAAACCAATTGCAATAATTAACCCTACTTACAGGATCTTGTGGTTGTAAAGCATGAACTACAGTTACCCTGTACGGCTTAAGTTTCAGAAGTTTCGTTGCTACAAAATCTGACGTCTTGGAAATGTTAACCTCTTGTGCTAAACGTCGCAGTGATTTGCGTGGTGAGTGCTCTAACCGGGCCCCTACTTCATTAAGCTTTCTTCTGTCAGTACACGGCGTTGTTAAACACGTTTCTTGTTCAAAAAAGATCCTGTACGTCTGACTTCATTGACAAGGTCATGAATAGATGACCTGCTAGGAATTCGAACACCTGCAAACCGATGTTCAAATTCTTTTCAACACCTTCTTGCAGCAGAGTATTTCACACACGCATCACAGAGAAAAATACATTGTTCTAAAGTGTAGTCAACCATTATTAATAGACACTTTATCACCACGAGACAACACAATTTTAGTCACAACACGCGCACAGACGTCTTTCCCTCACGACAGATCCAACTCGACTGACTGGCGCGTCAGCGGTAGCTACAGCACTACTCTGGCGGCAGGCGCGCCAATCTTCACCCAGTCCAAGGCCGCCACGGAACGGTCTGACCGAGCTACGAACGCACTGTATATCATGGTTAAGAAGAGTGGAAAGAGGATATAGCAAACCAGTGGCATAAGTAGAATTTTGTTAAGAGAGGAGACTCATTATTAAAACTGTTTACAATTTACATTATCAGTGTTTTAAATTTTGTATATTATTGTTATTATTATTATTATTATTATTATTATCATTATTATTATTATTATTATTATTACTATTATTATTAGTCTCGCGCCGTGGCGTCGTGGTCTAAGGCATCCTGCCTAGGACTCGCATTACGGAATGCGCGCTGCTTCGAAACCTCATGGGAGAAGAAATTTTCTCACGAAATTTCGGCCAGTGTATGGGACCGGTGCCCATCCAGCATCGTGATGCACTTGGGGAACTACGATAGGTAGCGAAATCCGGTTGCAAATGCCAGCTATAACGGCTGAGAGGATCATCGTGCTAACCACACGATACCTCCATTCTGGTTGGATGATCGTCCACCTCTGCTTCGGCATGTGGGCGTGAGGCCAGCAGCCGGCTGGTCGGTCTAGGCCCTTCACGGGCTGTAGCACCACGGATTATTTATTTATTATTATTATTATTATTATTATTATTATTATTATTATTAAAAATATGAACTGTCAAATGCACAAAATGTTAAACAAACGTTTCACAACAAAGTCAGAACTCAAACTAATGGACAGGTGAATATGGCTCTTAAAATGAGTTTAAAATCCACAATGCACAATATTTAACATTTGTACTGCAGAACTGTCAAAACAACCTTTTCAATATGTTTCATAACGAGTTAAACTTAATATTGTGTCGGCTTCATTTTATTACAAGGTTAGTACTAGATGGTAGGTCTCTTTATAATAAAGATAACATTGTTACAATTCGAACATGCTGCAACACCAAGTACAGGGATTATATCGAAGGAGAGGTAGGAGAACTATGCCATATGTCGATGTAGATTCTGTTGCTCTGACAGTCAAAAATTAGAGAAGAGAAAACGATTATGGATACAAAAATATTCAAATCTAAATACTGCACGTAATTTTTTTTTAAGTTCAAGGGGGGGTTCAAACCCGGTAACCCCCTATAGCAAACAGAATTGTTATCAATACAAATTATAAGTGAATGATTAAATATTATGATAGAACGATAATAATAATAATAATAATAATAATAATAATAATAATAATAATAATAATAATAATATCATAATCATCCATTTGACTCTGCCGTGAATGATTCATATGATGAATTTTGAGATGCACTAAATACTAAAATGGATAGTCTTTGTAGAATGTAATGCTTGCTACAAATGAATTTTAGTGCTCACTCGTTTAAAATCAAATCATTTTAATGTTATAAATTTGGAAAAACTAGCGAATTTTATTCTAAACATACTAAGTAGTTAGTAATGTTCAGACAAAGAGGGTGTTTCATCTCATGAACAATAATTGGACAGATATTCGATATAGGAACACGACGCATCTAATCAAATCAGAACTACAAACTGCAATCGATTTCAACTATTACACGAAACAAAATCTATCTCAAAATGCTCTAAATTTAAGTCTAGCTACCGAAGTGTAGAATAAAGTTGTTTTTAGTAACGAAACTGGATAATTTGTCCATTTTCTATGTGAAATTTTGTCGATTCCTTAGTCTCCTGTATTTTCTTCAACCCTAGGTAAATGATAAAATTTATATATCAATTTTCTTAATATCCTATAATGCATCACATTCAGAAATATCAGATCAAATGGTTCAACCACTTACATCGAATGTCCTTGAATAGATACCGGTACCAAAGGTCATGTACTACTACCAACCAGCTGGTAAAAGATCACTAGATCGACCAAGAAAAGATGCAAGGAAAATTCTCCATTGAAATCGTAACAGGCCAAAGGTCTAATACTTGCAAGGAATATAATGATGATTTTCTTAATTTAGAGCAAAGATAATCTATATGTTTTTTTCCAACGTAAGTTTTGGTACCAGTACCGGTACATTATAATGCCTAATTAATTTTTCGCCTGTACGAATTTTATAAAATAAGCAAAGATTAATATTTTAACAATTTCTGTCTGTGGCCGGGAGGAAAAAGATCTTAAGTCAATTTTTTGTGAAAATGAGATTTTTATATATTCTGAAAGCGGAAACAATTCTCTACAATCTGGTAAAACGGCTAAAGTCGAATAAGACTCCTGACTGGATTTATAGAGCGTTACCAAATGTCCTAAGTACTTTTTGAATCGAGCACACACAGAATGAAGGACTTAAGAATATTTAATACTTTATTTCTTACAAACCATCACATGTTTACTTTCCATGCTTCCCTATTAAAAAGGTCTAACTTGTATTTTAGCCATTTTATCACATACCGATGTCCTTTCCTTTTAAAACTTTAAGCACCAGGGTAAACATTCCTATAATTGTTTAAGACCCATTTTGCATTCCTAATAATTTACATTTCTCATTTATTTTGACATGAAAAAGGTCTTATGTTTAAATAGTCCCTTCTACTCAGTCTGGCTTCTAGTCTTAAAAGGGCTTAAGTGCGGCTATTTTTGGAAATAATCAAGAAAATTGTTAAATGAGCAACATTATCTATTTTAGAAGTAACATAAACAAATAATATCCAGGAAAAACCTCTTAATTTAAAAAACTCTATAATTGACACCAATTTCAATCTTTCTACTGCTTTCCTGAAAAGTATAAAATTTTTACTTAAGACCTTTTTCCTCCCGACCACAGAAGGCCTAAAGTTATTTTCAAATTATTTTTACTTGGGGAAAGTCTCGTTTTATTTAAAGGAAAAAGGTAGGAGGGGGATCCAGGAAATAACGACCGTTTTGTTGTAATAATTAAAAAATATATATTTATTTGAAAAAAACAAAGTCTGTTACATAACTGAAGCTTCCTTTACTTCTCTACATAATCACCACCTACATTTAAACATTTGTCGTATCTGTTCACTAGCTTTAGAATTCCCGTGTTATACTCCTCTGCCGCCAGTTCATTAAGCCAGGTGTTCACTGTCTTCTTCAACTCTTCATCACTTCCAAAACGCGTACCACCCAGAAAGTCTTTCAGCTTAGTGAAAAGGTGAAAATCGCTAGGAGCAAGATCTAGACTATAGGGCGGATGATCAAAGATTTCCCAACCGAATTGATCCAGCAATTCTCGAGTTGAAGCAGCAGTGTGCGGGCGGGCGTTGTCGTGAAGAACCACAACTCCTCTCGAAAGCATTCCTCGCCTCTTGTTTTGGATGGCTCACCGTAGTTTTCGTAAAGTCTCACAATAACGATTTGCATTGATCGTAGTGCCTTTTGGCATGAAATCCAGCAAAAGAACACCTTTGCGATCCCAAAAGACAGTAGCCATGACTTTTTGTGTTGAGAGAGTCTGTCTGAATTTTCTCGGTTTCTTGGGTGATGAGGGATGATGCCACTGACGTGATTGGCGCTTGGTCTCTGGGGTGTTGTGAGACACCCAGGTCTCATCACCAGTCACAATTTGATCAAGAAAGGCGTCTCCATCTGTGTGATATCGCATCAAGAATGTCAATGCTGAGGCCATTCTCTGAGTTTTGTGTTGGTCACTCAATTGCAGTGGAACCCATCGTGCACAGATTTTGTGGTAGCCAAGATGTTGCGACACAATTTCACCAAGCAAAGAACGAGAAATGTCAGGAAAGGCAATATGCAATTCGTCGAGTGATGTGCGCCTGTCTTGCAAGATTCTGTCGTTCACTTTAGTCTTCAGGTCTTCTGTGATGAGTGATGGGCGTCCGGGTCGAGTTTCATCGTGGACATTTGTTCGCCCATTGTTGAACATTTCGCACCATTTTCTCACATTTCTTTCATTCATTACAGTATCACCATACACTTCTTTCAATTGCCGGTAAATTTCTGCAGGTTTCAAATGTCGGGCATTCAAAAATCGAATCACACTCCTCACCTCACAGTCGGCGGGATTATCAATCACGTCGTTCATTTTGAAGTAACACAAAATGCACAATGGCGACTTGTTGCAACCAGTACTCACAACATTATGAGAACACATGTTAAGGAAGCCAGTTGACCTTCAAACAAGGAAGGGGAGTCAGCTGCGCGGCGGGTATGCACGAAAGGTCGTTATTTCCTGGATCCCCCTCGTACAATGACTGTTTTATTAATATTGAAAGACATAAGATGTGCATCTAACCAGTTTTTAACAACAGTGTTTCTATGGAATGCATGAAGCAAAAATATGGACAAGGATTAACTTTTGATGGGCACTAACCCCCAACTCTCTCCCGTCATCGTCTGTGGTGCACGTATGCATACATGCACACAATAACCCGTCTCAGTCTTGTATTGTGTAATGACATGTAGCACAATAGTATTGAACTTGACAGAGAATTACTTTATGAGGTCTTCAATAGCAAAAAAAAAACAGCCTTATCTTAAGATATGAGTAAACCTGGTTAGTCTTCAAGTACCTGATAACTGTTATCTTTCCGAACTGATGGAAGCACTCTGCTGATACCAACTCAGTCCGGCTGATGTTGCAGACTAATTTGCATCACTGCAATTCAGACGAAGGTGTGTGCAACAGTGACGAGTGAAACTAAAACAGTGTTTCGAGCAGTGGCGTTTCAGGCAGCGAAGTGATGGAATAGTGTGTTAGAAAACAGTGTTCAATATCAGCGTTAATGTTACAATAGAAGCCAGTTACGGTATTAAAAGCATAGTCCTATTAATTAAACATGACAACCAGAAGATTTTTCGGATTTTTCGGTGACAAGTCCAAAAATACAAACAACGCAGCCGAAAATCATGGGGAGACATATGAAACTGATCGACGAAGAATGTCAATATCACGTTCAGGACGATTTAAAGAACATAAACGACGTGGTTTCATTACTGAAAATACATTTTCAGGGCTGCCGAAAGATAATAGTGCCAGTGATCAAACACAGTGTACTCAGGACCAATCTGTGCCAGTTCCAAAGAACAGTGAAGTGACGTCTAAGCAAAATGCCCCGGAGCTTCAAAATGAACAGTGGGAAAGTATTAATGATACTGCTGTAGCTTACAATAAGAAGAAAGAAGAAGTGTCAAGGAAAATAGCCGCAAGAGGCAAGCAAGAGACTTCTATTTGATAAGATGGTAATCTTATTTATGTACAGAATGAATTGTATACGTTAATTTAATCTGACAGATTTCAATTAATACTTCTTGTGAATTTAAATACTTTCAAATACAGAGTTTGTAAATTATTTTGTTTCCAATCCAGTATAAGAAACGTAACACCATCATTGCTCAAATATAGATAAATCAATAATAAATAGCACAAGTAAAAAATCAGTGATGTAAATGGTACATAATTTCTCGTTATACATTTTATGCAGTAACAAAATAAAACTGCTGTTTTACGTAAACTTGTGTCAAATGAATTGTACAAAACCAATGCCTAACAGATACCTTCCTCTTTGCAAGTTCACACGTCTCCTATTAGTTTAATAATTACATTAAATGATCATTTCAGTTGAAAGAAGCAAAAGTTCTGTAATATTTTTCCAAGCCTCAGTAGGATTGAACTTTGAACGCTGCTGTATTATGTTCAATATACCTTATTCCGAGGATTCGTCAATTTTATTCAGAAAAAAAATATTTTCTAGATGGTAGCATGCGAAAAGTACTTTTTTCGCACGATCGTGTTTTTTGTTGTATTTACAGCTATTTTGTTAGGCCTTGAAAGTTAGATTTCCCTACACAGAAACTTGTTGCTAGGAAAACCATTCTTCAAAATATAAAACTATACCGGTACTGAAATAAATCCATTACAATGCACTTATTGTTACTTAAGTTACCATTACACAATAGTTTTGCGAAGGCTTTGAAATAATATGACTCTAAATTTTCAATGCAAAACATAAATATATTGTATTTTCAATTTTAAAAATATGATCGTGAAAAAACTGTTGTACAACAACTTACACTTTTGTGAAGTGCATTCGTTCTGCTCGTTTTTGAAACTTTTCCTCGATTTTGTGAAAAGCACTGTCCAACCTTATATCGTAATACACTATTAACACTACGAATAGATATGATGCTGTTGAATAGTAATCTCGTATGTCAAAATATTCAATTTTATAGGAGATCGAAAAAACATTTTAATATTCTTCATTGTTTTATATACACTTTTAACACTTAAATAATCACTGATTAACTTTATAACTCTTTACTGTGATAATATGAGAAAATTACCTGGCTGACTAGTTTCGAAGTGATATTCTTCATTTTCCAACTTGGAAAATGAAGAATATCACTTCGAAACTAGTCAGCCAGGTAATTTTCTCATATTATCACAGTAAAGAGTTATAAAGTTAATCAGTGATTTTAATATCTTGATAACGAACAAATATCTGATATGAGAGGGTATTTAAATATCTTCTTGTAAACTTTGTACCCGCGCCAAGACATGTGTTTGCAGAAGATTCGGAAAGACTTTTTTTATAGGGATATTCTTTCATCATTATTATTATTATTATTATTATTATTATTATTATTATTATTATTATTATTATTGTTGTTGTTATTAATTTATTTTTAAATATGAGGTGGCAGTTCAACACCATCGATATTGTAATACAAGTGCGGAAAAGAGTTCTATTGCACAATGAGTATGAGAATTACAGCATGAGCTCGCTCTTGTTCCAATCATACGAAGTTTGCAATTGTCATTTCCGCAAGTGTGCTACAAGCTATTTTTTCTACGAAAGTGGTAGAATTAAACAGATCAGAGAAAAATGTATATATGACAAAGTGACAGTACTCAATTTTATCTAGAAACGTATTTTGTTAAGGAATGTTTCCAGAACACAGTAATATTGTGATAACAATAGTATATTGTTGTAGTTAAGTAAGAAATTTAATTCTCCAGTCACAGCTTGAATAATATACGTTAAATTAAAAATAATGGATTCTGGTGATGAAAATAAAACCAACATTATGTACGATTAATACTAATAACAATTTGTAAATCACTGCAAAAACGTTTCATTCGAATAGTATTATTATTAAAAAATGTTAATTATCAAATATATTCTCCTATAGATGCAATTATAGGAAAGAGTGTGGAAAGTGAGTGTGGAAAATTTTCTGCATTCACCGTAAAAAAAAAAAACTTACTTTTAGTGTCACTTTTTTGATGGAAATGCTATCTTTCCACATTGTCGTAGAAAAAATTATTTTTAATATTGATTTTCAACTCTTTGCACTGATTCTCAATTGTTTCCTAACAAATGTCACACTGTAGCATTCATGATCAATCAATACAATCAATAATGCAATTCAAACAATGGCAACCATACTTTTAAAACTGACTGTTTTTGGTTAAGAAACATACGCAAATTAAATAAAAAACTTCAATAACAATTTTATTAGTAATATATGGAACAAATAAGAATTAAATGTAATTAGGAGGCAATCGGGTTTGAACGATGATTTCTTGATCTGCAGTCACATGCTTTGCCACTGAGTTATACCACCATTTGTTTTCAATGTGATAAAGTTTCATTATCACAATGAGGGGGAATACAGCAGTGGAGAAGTTGAGGGAATTTTCTCTATACAACACAGACAAACAGCTGTCTAAAAATAGTGTCTGGCATATAGTACATGATAATAGTAATATACGTTACAAGAGCGGTATGTTGACGTTTTCATGGTCGAGGAAAAGATTGAAAAAGCGAAACGTAGTTGAGCTTTTTTAATTTCCGAGAACATGAAAACAAACATACCGCTCGTGTTTCGTTCATTATTTTGTGCGAAGATCGTTTATTACATACCTGAAAGACGAATTTCTAATTAGTTGCAATGAAATCTCCATCTTGGTTTCTGTTCAATGACGGAAACTTTTAAAAACAAAAATATCTATCTTCAAATTGTTGCTATAAAATGTTTGCTGTGTTTACTATATTCCAGCAGGCTGTGATACACGTCTGTCTTTTTTTCCCCCAGTCTATAAATGCGAACTTAAAACAAATGGTAAGGTTATGTAATATTTTTCATTTTAATATTTTAACAATATTATTTATATAACATATTGCAGTAATAACATCGGCATCTGGAATCTTGTTGATTTTTTCACGGCTTCCTTAATGTTACTTGTATCAGGAATGCAATAAGTTTCGTGGAGTAGTAGACTTTACTTAATTTTTGCAAATATTTAAAAACAATAATTAACATTGCAATTTAGGTCAAATTGCAGTGGTAAGTTTCCAATTTATAATTATTACTATGTTAAACGTCTCTAAAAAATAATATGTTAAAAGCCTAAAGCAGTAAAATGAATGTCGCGCTTAAGCGGTAAGAAGAGGGAAATTGTTATGTGTGTTACGTTGGGAATACTGAATGTGGTATTTCACACTTACCGCATATTGGTTCTGTGCGGAAAACAAGCAAATACGCACGATCTCGCACAAAAATTATTTTATTTCTTTCATAGAGTTGCTTTATTCGACCTGAGGCCTCATTTCACAAACATCCCTACTTACAAATACATTTTTTAACTTTTGTATTATAAATAACTGTAATCATTATATAATATACGACTATCTCTTTGTTCTTTATGATTCTTCATAACTGTATGTTGAAAACTTTCTCCCTCAGAAGCCTGATATCACTGCACTCTTACGTACATGAAAACGTTGGTAATTTGACACGTTAAAATATAAAAAGACTAAAATAAATCAGGCATTATTTAAACTGTAGCATCTACAATGAGAAAAAAAAAATACGTTGCGTGACAACCCAAGGAGGGCCAAGGTCCACCAGCTAACTGGCCTATTATAAAGTCATACAGTTGTTGCACTCATCAAAATTAGGGAACTCGCTTTGTTTGTTTCCTAAACATTGTCTCATGTAATAAAGCATAACATTACAAACTTGTTTCATAATATTATACTAATATGACTCCCTTATTGCAATTCCTCATCCAAAAAGAAAAACAAGATTTGGGTAGCGTATTTTTAAATTGCCTATAATAAAGTGTCTTCAGATATAAAAAAAAATGGACACCCGGTATTAGATGAAATATGATAACTACAATATCCTCTTATCTGATGATCTTCGCACTCTAACTATTGTTCTTCTCACTTTTATACATTTCTCCACTATATCAACAGCAGAAAGTCCGTACCACCATTACTCATCAGTAAAAGATTCAACTCACTCGTCCTGTGAATATGTGTGTTCCAAAGGAAGTTGCCGCTGATGCCATTGCTTGTGTAACTGCGCCCATTCCTCCTTCAGGGAATCCCCAGGCACTGTCAACATCATTAATTTGGCCAGTCATGTGATGTAATAGCACGTACCTGAAAGTAAAAATTATAAAATATCTTCATTACCACGAACCAACAATATTAACAATATGTACCAAAAGAATTGTTAATCTAAATAATATAAACCCTTTACTTCTCTTTAAATTTCTCACACTTATTAAATGAATAATTATTTTTTAAATGTCTCAGGCTTTATATTATTATAAAGCAGTATTAGTCTGCATTTACAGCTTCCTATACTTGTTTTTTTGAAAGATGGAACATGACAGGAGCATTGCAATCGAAAAAACAACTGAATGTCACATAGCGTGGTAGGCCTGTTGCTATAGTAACAACGGTTGAGTTGCCAAACTTACAGTTCCCACGTGGTGAGTGCTTAAAAGCTCTCTTGGTAACATTTATTATGCACACAATGTTAGCATTGGTATGTTTCGTCTTTGATTCTCTGTCGATTTTTGTATTGTTTTCTTACCTTCGCGTCAATTGTGAATTAATGTTTTAACGTCAGCCATCTTAACGACAATTGCTAGCTTCCATCAGCTGGCAGCGTGGTAGTCCATATTGGCAACATGGCACTGTAGTTCCAAGCTCGGCTGCTTAACTGTCATGTCCCATGTTTCAAAAAACAAGTAAAGTCATAATGTCTTTGTTTATGCTCCGGATTCGACAATCCTGTTTTTAATGAAACATAGCTTTCCTTCTCGCACTTGAAGACATGGTGGGAGAGCTGCTATATGGATTGTATTTAATATCAAGTTCAGTATTTTGAGACAGGTTAGCGAAGTTTTGGTTTCTCGCAAAAAGGCATTAAAGTTTGCATGTCTCCTGGAAGGTATACAATACTCCCTGCATTTTGACCTTCATGTGTCAGTTTTCGATTAGATAAAAATGTTCATGACATCTTTATAAGAGAGGGTATTTCACGGTGCATCACTATAATGCTAACAACATTGTCAGGTGTCGTTTCTGCTATCACAAATTAAAATATGTCCTGCAATATAAAAATTCATTCTCCTTGGATACAAGTTGTTATATTAAACCCAGAAACAATACTATCAGTATATATCTCTACTTCAGCAGGAAGACAATCAATCAGCTGACAAATGAAGGTCAATGTGCTGCAGGTGTTGTATACCTAGCAGAAGCTAGGGATCACCCATATCCAGCATACCGGTACTAGCAGAGTTATTTTTACACAACATAGAACAAACATACATACTCAACAATGAACACAACAAATATGCAGACAACATAATATACTGGCACAGATGCGTAGACGACATACTCATACCATACAAAGGAAACAAAAGACAAATACACAAACTACACCAATACATAAACAAATTACACCCAAAACTTCAATACACACTAGAACTTGAAAACAACAACTCCATAAATTTCCTAGACATCACCATAACAAAAATTGACAACAAACACATCTATAAAATATACAGAAAACCAACCACCACCACCACACACATACACAACACATCTAACCACCCCATGCAACACAAACATGCTGCATTCAGGACAATGGTACATAGATTACTCAACATACCCATGAGCCAACAACACTACAATGAAGAAGTGAACACAATCAAATACATAGCACAAGAAAACGGTTACAATCCAAACATAATAGACAACATCATAAGAAAGACAAAACAAAAACTTAACAAACACAAAAACACGCAAAACAAACACAAACACAAGAACACAAGAAATACATCACACTAATATATGAAAACAAAAGCATACATAAGATCGCATCTTCATTCAGAAAGCAGAAATACAACATAACATACAGAACAGAAAACACACTACAAAGACATCTCAACACACAAAAAACACAAACAAATAAATACAACCACACAGGTGTATACAAACTCACATGTAATAGTTGCGACAAGTTCTACATACTTAGGACAGACAGGCAGATCATTCCAAACACGCTACAAAGAACACATTAAAGCAATAACCAGAGGACACAATACATCTACATATGCCGATCACATAACCAACGCTAACCATACATACAATAACATAAATGCAGACATGGAAATCCTACACATACAACTCAAGAACCAAAAACTCAACACACTAGAACAATACGAAATATACAAACACACTAAAACACACCCCGATCAAATTCTCAACACACAGATCAATTTCAGTACACACACACTATTTGACTCCACTTTTCAACACCTTTCAACAATCAAACGCACCCACATAACAGGCAGAGAAGTTCGAGATGACGCCGAGATCTAGTAGGCTCTGAGGATGGTGTGATGAAGCACCGAAACAGCTGTAAGCCGCACAAACTTACATAATAACACGAGTAAGTCCACTAGTTAATCAATTAATTAGCAGAACCTACTTAAACTTTACAGCATATTCTTTTATACAGAAGAAATCGTCCCGCCAAGAGTTATAAACTGGTCTGATTAGCAAGCCAACGGCATTAAGGGGTTGCAGGTAGTAGGAGAAAAACACAACCAACCCCTAATGTCATTGGCCTGCTAATCTGAACGGTTTAAAACTCTTGGGGAACATACAAAAAACATACTGGTACTACACTTTTACGAAAGCCTGTGATGGTGTCAGCTATATTCTAAAAAAATGTCACTGTTGGTGGTAGTAGTATCAAGACCCATCCTTTATTATGTACAGACACTATACAGGATAATTCACGATTAATGACCCGCGATTTAGGAATCAGTTCTATACGCCATTTTGAGCATAAAATATCATCATGAACATGGATCCGATTATCAACCATTAAGGAGTTACAATTGATTGAATCCTACGAAAGTAGCAGTGGTTTTGAGCAGAACTCAGAATTATTCACTTAAAATACACAAAAATATTAATTCAAAAATACTGTACTACGGTAATCATAAGATAAACATACCTCAGTTTGGAAGTAGATTTTCAAATATCCCTCCTTCCACTTCAATGCACTTAGCTGCACAGTTGTGAATGGCGCTCACGTAGCACTCCGTATCTCTGCACAGCTGTCTCTGATAAGAGCAGCTGATAATCACCAGACCTATCTTCCCCTTCTCCCCCGTACTTCACGTCACAGAGTAACCCTCCGTTTAGGTTACAATCCAATATTTCTGTTATGATGCAACTCCAAAGCCTGATTCACAGTATGACGTTTTTTACGAATAACTTTCAAACTAATGATAATCGGACCCATGTTCATATGACATTTTATGCTCGATGACCTATAGAACTGATTCCTAAGATCGGGCCAATAGTCTTGAATCACCCTATATATGAAACTAGCAAGAGGTTTTCAAGGGTGGACATATAGACTCTTCATTGTGCTGGTGCATACTTTTGAGAATTTATCAAATGAAGCCAAAGTACAGACTGTGAATTACTTTCAAAATCTTCCAGTAACATGGAACACATTTCTTGTGAGAGAAAATGGGATTGAAGTAATCAAACATACCAATTACACTATTTACAGTTGACTGCAATGCAAGCCATGTTGTTTTTGCATTTCCTAAAGGTGCATTTACACTGGTGTAGTACTGCTGATAATAAAAATTATAATGAGTAGAAATAAATCAAATACAACCAAGAATAAACTAAATATAACAACCAGCCAGAAATTCATGAGAAAAAACATTATTGAGATGAGCTATGTATAGGCCTATGTCCTCAACAAAAGAAACATTTTGTGAAAGATCATTATGTTGATGATAATTAATATGTTAAAATTTCTGGTGGGCTTCTGGTTGGATGATCGTCCACCTCCGCTTCGGCATGTGGACGTGAGGCCAGCAGCTGGCTGGTCGGTCGGTCTTAGCCCTTCATGGGCTGTAGCACCATGGCTTTTATTTATATATATCAAGAACAGGTTTTCAAATGCTCAAGCATCTTCCTGTGTCCATTATTTTTCGCCATTCTTCTCTATCCTCCCAGTCTCCTTCTTCTAGTCAGCCTTGATGGCGCAGTCGGTAGAGTGCCTATGCCTGAGGTTGCGGGTTCGATCCCAGCCCATGTCGATGGCATTTAAGTGTGCTTAATGCGACAGGATCATGTCAGTAGATTTACTGGCATGTACTGGTACAAAATTCCAGTACATTGGTAATGTTGATACAACCTCAGCACTTGCAGCGTCATTAAATAAAATATAATTTTCGAAATTTTTCCTTCTTTTAAGCCCGTCATTTTCATAGTATCTGCAATTCCTTTCACCCATGTAACTGGTCTTCCTTTCTTCCTATTTCCCATTGGTATCCAATCTAAAATTTGTTTTAGATAGATAGATAGATAGATTTATTCGTTCCATAATATTCTTACATTTGCTTTATAGCATAGAATAAAGAACATGTCCAATTCTTACGTTTAAATATAAATGCAGTACATATAAAATGCAAATATGAAATATGTACAGAATTAGTACCTTAATAACAATAATATTTTATACAATGTAATAGGTTTACCATTTAATAGTAGGTATTAAAATATTTACACAGTACTGTGAAATGTCAAGAATTCATCTACAGATTAGAAAGTGTGAGATAATAATGCAGGGTTTTGGCTATGATTCTTAATGTCTTCAGGAAGACTATTGAACATTTTTATCGCCATGTAACGTACTCCCCTTTGATAGCATGATAAATTTGATGATGGCGTATGAAAATCATTCTTTCTGCGGGTATTTATATTATGTATGGCTGAGTTAGTTGGAACATTTTCTTTATTACATAAGAGGAAATTTATTATAGACTATATGTATTGATTTGTTAAGGTTAGAATCTCTAATTTTTTAAAAAATAATCTACATGATTCTCTAGCCTTTGCTCCGACTATTATTCTAATGGCTCTATTTTGTAATAAGAATATATTTTTACTATCTGCAGAATTTCCCCAAAATATTATTCCGTAGGACATAATGGAATGAAAATAGGCAAAATATATTGTCTTTAAGATACTGCTGTTTAGGAATTGTTGTAACGACCTAATTGCGAAGCATGCTGAGCTAAGTTTGGGGGCTATTTCTTTGATATGATTTTTCCAATTTATTGTATTATTAATATGCAAACCAAGAAATTTGGTTGTTGATGTTTCTAGTAGAGGTATATTGTTGATAGTTTTGTCCAATGTTTCAGAGATTAAATTTGAAGTGGTTTTAAATTGAATTATGTTAGTTTTATTAATGTTTAATGCTAATTTATTGGTTGTAAACCAGTCATAAATTTTAAGGAGAATTATTTCTGTTTTATATTTGAATGTGGCAAAGTTCTGAGAGCCATCTGGTCTTCTAATGCGTCCATACCATGTCAGCTGCTTATTATATACATAATATAAAATATAACCTTGAAATACTTTTTTATTTGCATAAATTTGAATTTTTAGTTCTTATTGTTTGTAATAAATAAACTAGTTCTGTTTTCGTTAAAGACAGCAATGAGTTTGCACTGTTCTACATATGAGCCACCATTGAGTAGTAGTAAGGAGAGTTTGAGACAATCTAGAATGAGCTACTGTCTTCCTCCGACGAGTTTAGCGATGGGACCTGAGGTATTCTTGCCATCGGTGCGGGGGGGGTTGCAGGTAGATTCTTTTGTTGCTACAGCCAAGCTGAGCCGAGCGGAGTGGGAAGTATTAATCGTCCAAAAATATGCAGTCTTCAGTTTGTAGTAGTGTGTGAATATTTCATATATATATTGTTTACCTAGGCCTATATGGTTTTGTTATTAATATATTAAATATATTGTTGCCATTTTTGCTCAAACATCTCCCTGATGTTAGCTATGTTAATATTATATGAATTACTCATATTAAATATCTCACCGTTACAAGTCATTTTTAAGGAAACATGCTGTGGAAAAGTTTTTGGTTTTATTCTATTGGAATTTTAGAATATGTGTGATTGGTATCGTGAAAAACAGATTCCTATAATGACATGCGAAAATCATTTGTTGGTGATATCTTAAAATACAAATCAAATAGTTTTACTTCTCAAGTGAGTTCAGCAGTAGAGTATATTTAAATTGATTACTTTACAAATTTAATTCAATTCTACTAATCACTAAATTTTATAGTATGATTCTTCTTTTCATTTATATTATTGTAGTTTTATTATGATTTTTCTTTTTATTTATTTTATTGTATTTGTATTTCTGGTGGTGTGATGGCCTTAACTTCACCAGAATGAATGAATGAATGAACGAACGAACGAACGAATAAATGAATAAATAAATAAATAAATAACTAAATAAGTAAATAAGTAAATAAATAAATAAGTAAATAAAGAAATAAATAAGTAAATAAGTAAGTAAATAAGTAATTAAGTAAGTAAGTAACTAAGTAAATAAGTAATTAAGTAAGTAAGTAAATAAGTAAATAAGTAAATAAATAAAATTTTCTACAATACTTTCCTTCTCTGAACACGTAAGTACAAATGATTGTATCTCTATCTCGCCAAAAATACGTTAGAAAACTAATAGGCATACTGCTCTCGTAAATTGGGCGAATGTTTTCAGTATGACTGTACTTCCTTCCAGACTGCCGTTGTCACTGTTCCCTCCCACTCTAGTACCGCGCTAGACTAGTCGGAACCGCATTCCTCTCAGCACTAAACTCCTCAGAGGATGACAGAGGATCGGGGTCAGTTTGCTATGATCACTGTAGAATGGCTGAATGTATAAAAATCCCTAGCACTCAGCTTGAACCTTTGCTTTAATTGAAGAAATTGTCATATTATGTATTAAAGTTGTTTCAGACATACAGTAAATTGGTGCAACATTTTTTGGAGTGAAGACTCTTATAACGATTTGATCGTCTTCAAAGCATATTAAAAGCATAGGCGTACAATATAAAATAAAAATATTATAAGATACTTACCCACTGCCAGGAGTGTCTGGACCCACCATGGATCCAATCATTGCATCTGTTGCTAGGGTAGCCTTCAATGGTTCAGACTCAAACCAGTGATTCAGAATACGATTTGCCGAAGATGTTAGAAATTCATACAAAGCAGGCAGATTTCCTCCAATTGAACTAAAAGACCTGGCTGAAAAGTCAATGTACCTGAATTACTATTTAGCCTACATATTACACAATCGTAAACAGTTTAATCTCAGATATATTTAGTTTAAATTTGTACCTACTACAGACGACTAGACTGTGTAGGAAGTTCGAAGTGGATTAGATTTTGAATAGGAACCCATATCTAATGATATGCTGTAGGGTAGAAATGTTTTACATGTGCCTCATGAATCCTCATTACTACTGTCACATTATCATCCAATGTCATGTTTACATGAGGTTACCTGATTGCATGTTCTTTTTACTGTTCTCTTTGGTGTTTTGTATTGCCTATTTAGATATGTTCAGCAGTGGCGTAGCGTCAATGTAAGCTAAAAAGCTTAGCTTCCCCAGTTAATAATAGTTTCATAACAAACCTGCAGTTTATGAACAAAATTATTTATTAATTTTAATACAATTTATATTTACACGTTAAATATTGTAATGCGGCAGCTTAGGATGATTTGTGATGCAGCAGTAAACATGAAGCCTGCACACACCAGCTTCCAATCCCCTCATTCTTCTGTATGCCCTACCCGCAGATTTTCCATCTCTTTCTAACTAAACTACCCTGGTCGCAAGGCTCGCAAGAAGCTAGCTTTAACATTGAAAAGAATTTAGTTTCCGAGTTATCCCTTTCGTGAGTTGTGTTTAGTTGAAGTGTTAGTGTGCATTGTGACTGATATAATAAATAATGAGTGAAATAACTGTTGCTGACACTAGTTTACTTGAATTTTTAGGACAATTCCATTATCAAGACTGACTTATGAACAAAAGTGTGATTTAAAAAACAAACGACCGACTCCCTTGCTATCAATGAAGGACACAACCAAGACAGACGCATAAGTTACGTAATTACTAATACTGTATTTATTGACCGTTAATATTGTGATTTCTCTAAATATGACAGGGGCTAAGCTAATGTTAAATTATATGTATACTGTACGTGTCTATTTGTTAGAGATATGTGTAAACCATGAAATCATATTTTACTACGTACCATTTGAGGTGATGCCTTATTGGTATTACTTATGAGGTTCCAACCAATCTTCGGACTGCTGACTTGACATTGACTACTGTTTATTTTAAGACTATATTTTTCCAATACGTTATCTCATATGTACATGGAAGACAATTTAAGTTAGCTTCCCCTGCTCAAAATTTCATGCTACGCCACTGATGTTCAGTTGCTTCACTCCATCATATGTGCTATATGAGATAAGGAGCAACTAATAAAAAGGTCAAATTATTTGTTAATGACAGAGAAAAATTCGCTCCGGTACCGGGTATCGAACCCAGGACCCCCAGTTCTATGCGCTGGGTGCTCTACCACTGAGCTACACCGAGGCTCAATCCACAGCACTGGGTCGAATCTTTCTCCTTTGTTTTTTTTCCCCCCTTTGTGGCCTTATTCCAGCTCTCACCTGCTTTCCTTAGCTGTGGACTATGAAACAAAGCAGATATTTTGCCCCACACCGAATCTGCTCTAAAGAATGCTACCATGTCTGATGCAGACAGATCTAGCAATGGCTGAAGAGTAACAACTATCTTTTGAAGCTGCTCTTCATACAGCTTCAATGCCTAGAAAATAAACAAACAAAATTATTTCTCACGAAAGATATGAAACTGCATGCAATGGATAGCAGCTGTGAGCAGTGCCTAAGAGGGTGATATGAATCCCAGAAACATATTTCATTACAATAAAATTAAATGACAAGATAAAAGAAAACTATTAAACTGTTTTATTCAATGTATTGTGCTGTACTATTTGTGAATATCTGGCAAATTATATCGTTTACTCCCTTTGAGTTCATATAACATGATCAAGAGACAATAATAATTGTGAAATCCATGCTGTATTATTTTACCGAATTTTCTAAATTACAATTAAATATTTTGTTGTGAAACAATTAGCATTTTACAGCACCTGAGCATCCTTCTCCGAAAATCTGGCTATCTGCTCCATATTTTTGGCTTCATCCAATCCCAGGATTAGGGATCTCGGTCCACCATCCTTCCAATTTGACTCTCTTAATGGTGTGTATGAATATGGGTTTCGTCCATACACTTTAAGTCCATGTTTCTGAAATGAACATGAAATAGAGAAAAAATTAAGTATTCTAGTAAGATTAAATTAATATTATTAAAAATTGTCAAATAAGTGTCATTAAAAATAGGCCAGTAGTAGGTCTATTAAAATTAACAAGATGCTGCTATAATAATGAATAGCACTGATTAACTTTTAAACTTCTTTACTGTGTTTATTTTATTTTATTGGGTTATTTTACGACGCTGTATCAACATCTAGGTTATTTAGCGTCTGAATGATATGAAGGTGATAATGCCGGTGAAATGAGTCCGGAGTCCAGCACCGAAAGTTACCCAGCATTTGCTGGTATTGGGTTGAGGGAAAACCCCGGAAAAAACCTCAACCAGGTAACTTGCCCCGACCGGGATTCGAACCCGTGCCACCTGGTTTCGCAGCCAGACATGCTGACCATTACTCCACAGGTGTGGACTCTTTACTGTGTTAATTTTTAGGAAATTACCTGGCTGACTAGTTTCGAAGTCTTGTGCTTCATTGTCCAAAGCTAGAGAAGATCCTGCGCTATCTTCTGGTTTCCTGTTGTGGTGGAGTGTGTTCATGATTGTGTCGAAAAGGATGTGAAGCACAGGATCTTCACTAGGCTTTGGACAATGAAGAACAACACTTCAAAACTAGTCAGCCAGGTAATTTCCTAAAAATTAACAAAGTAAGGAAGTTGAAAAGTTAATCAGTGATATATAAGTTTTTAAAAGTGTATGTAGAACAATGAGATAATGAATAGGCCTAAGGTTATAGAAGAATTTGCGTTATATCTGAAAGACAGAAGAACTAAAAGTACCTTTTGCGTTTTTATTAGACTTAATCAATGCGATTCATGATATAATTTATAAATGGTTGCAGTTAACTTACATCTAAAGTTTTACATTCTGAAAATGACCTTCAAACCATGCAACATAGATTTAACATCGATACAAATAAATAAGTAACAAAATATGAGGAAGAGAATTTCCTTTTACAATGAAATTATGGATAAAGCATCAAATAATAATGTACAGTACATAATTATATTAAATATCTTCCTTGAAAACGACTTATTGAAAATTCCTGGCTGAAATTGGAAATGTTCATGATAAAGTCTTTTTCCACTGAAAGCATTGCTAATGTCGTTTGTCCTGTCATGTCCCATAATAGCCTATTCCTCACAAATATTTTTAATTAATTGATTAACTAGCGGACTTACTCGTGTTAATTATGTAAGTTTGTGCAGCTTACAGCTGTTTCGGTGCTTCATCTAACCATCCTCAGAGCCTACTAGATCTCGGCGTCATCTCGAACTTCTCTGCCTGTTATGTGGGTGCGTTTGATTGTTGAAAGGAGTTAAAAAGTGCTAGTTAATCAATTAATTATATTCAAGTGTTAAAAGTAGTGTACGCAAGATTCAAAATGAAATATTTTTACCTTGTTCAGTGTAGACAAACAACTCTCAGCCACAAAGGTTGCATGCCGAATGCCACCAACGGTTCCATTTGTGGAAAAGCTACACTAAATGAGCGAACACAAGAAATGAGTGAGAATTTCGATCGCCAGCTGGGTGGCAGTGCAATTTCCACATCTTGCCCAACTGAATGGGAGAGAATGTTGAGATGCTATTGAACGAATCACTCCTCAGAAAGAATTAGGGCCTAATTCAAATGCTACTGGAAGAAATAGAAATTCAATCTCAATGCAATTATACGTAAAAGAATATAATAAATGTAGTGGATTTTCAAACCTACAACTAGATCAGAAACCGCCACTGGACCTAAATCTACAGAGAACAAAACGAAATACCAAAAACCGTTTTCTTCAGTGTCAGGGTTAATGAAAACGTCATTTCTATTGATATTTCTAATTTTATTTTTTTTTAGCATCTCACAATTGTATCTTCTTTCTCTTTAGGTATGCTATTCAATGTAAAACGAAAAATATAAATAACTGATTAAATGACAATCTTACTCTTGTTAATTGTGTAAGCATGTGCGGCTTACAGCTGTTTCGGTGCTTCTTCACACCATCCTCGGACCTTACTAGATCTCGGCGTCATATCGAACTTCGCTGCCTGTTGTGTGGGTGCGTTATTCTTGGTGTTCTGTTTTTATGTTTTGTATTGCTGTTTCCGTGTCGATGATTGTGTTTTTTGTTTTGGTCCTGTGTTGTTGTGTGGTATGTTATGTTTTAATCCCTTTTCCAATAGAATGGTTTCGTTGCGGTTGAAGGTTATGTTTGTTGTATTGTGTATTTTTGGGTGGAATTTGTGTTCTGATTTGTGTGTTTTTGTTTGTTGTGTTTTTAGTTTTGCTGTCTTGATATTGTGTCGTTTCTTTATTTTGTGGCTGATGTTGGATATTTGAGCTATGTGTGAGGTGTTTTTTTATGTGTATTTGTGCGTATTTTGGTGCGATCTGTTGGTTTAAACATGTGTGGTTGAATCTGATGTTGTGTGAGGCTTTGATAGTCTTGATGCGCGCTGACTTGTATTTGTGTACTAGTTTGAAGTTCGAGATGACGCCGAGATCTAGTAGGCTCTGAGGATGGTGTGAAGAAGCACCGAAACAGCTGTAAGCCGCACATGCTTACACAATTAACACGAGTAAGATCGCCATTTAATCAATTATTTATATTCAAGTGTTAAAAGTAGTGTATGAAAGATTCAACATGGAAAAATATTATTATTATTATTATTATTATTATTATTATTATTATTATTTAAAATTTTCTCACTTAATGTCTCATTTTTGTGCGATTTTCCTGGATTTGCAGCCTAGCGTACTACCCTAGTTGTAAATCTTCCCTTTTTCAGTGATCAAATTGGGGCGGTATGAGCTAGTACCGTATGGCATACCGGGAGTAAAATAAGATGACAAAAGAATACCGACAGTAAAAATGTGAAAAATTGACTTTATTTATTGAAGCTGATCATATCACACAATCAATTACGCTAAGCAATAGTGTCATCATACTCTGTACCTTCCCTTAGACATACCTGCAATACATTATTTATATTTATAGTTCGCGTGCGGAAGCAATGTTCTAGTTACGAAATCCTCAAAATAGTTGTATACCGTACAAGTCTGTGCATACTGGCAGTAATTTATTTCCAATTCGACCACTGCTCTTTTCTTATGTTCATCTGAATTCGCTTTCACTAAGCTCTACGTAGCAATAACTTATATAATGAAATTTTAAAATGAACCATAAAAAACAACTTAAAAATTATGACCATGAAGAACACAAATAGATTTCAAACCTACATATACCGCTAACTTCACTTCGGGAATAATTCAAGGCCAGAAGCTGTCATTATCAAAGTACAGTAGGTAAGAACATGTGTTCTTTCCACATATTGCTTTAATTTGTAGATGAATAGTATACAAACTTACACAATGCCGATCTCATGTGCCACTTTTCGACGTATAAACCACAGATTTCAAACCTACCTAGATCGTTAACAGGCTATCTCGGAAGCATCAGAGAAAGAGGCTGTGAATTAGCTGTTTCACTATCTGTCGAGCGGGCAAGAAGGTAACCTAAAGATTTCTCACGTAATAGACGCTATGAGCCAAAAGGCGATACATAACATCGGCATTTTATGACATTACGTGCACTGCATATCTATACAGCACATGACAGAAGTCTATGGAGACAACATAGATCCTTGCCCGCTTTAATAATGGCGGCTTCCAACGTCACTTCCCAATGCGAAGTTAACAATCTTGGTAGGTTTGAAATCTATGAAAAAAACTTTCTTGCAGAAAATATACCGTAACACTACATATAATTTGTCATACCTTGAGTTCAAGATCTGAATATATTTGCGGTCTTAGTAGACTAAGTAAATACGAAGCTCTGGAAAATTTGAAACCAGGCACTATCTCCTCGGTCACAGCTGCTCCACCTACTATGTGCCTCCTTTCCAACACACAGGTCTGAATACCAGATCTCTGCAAGTAAGCCGCTGCAACCAGTCCATTGTGACCTGTTCAGTATCATCAAAATAAACATGTTTTAAAATTTTACTCTTCAACACCGACGTGTAGGTTCGACCCACATTATTTTGGAGGTTATTAAGAGTAGTATAACTAAAAATTAATGTTAACATGGGTCTGATTCCAAATAAATTCAGGTTTCTAACAATTGTATTAACTATGAAACAAAATATACGATATATCACAAAAAAAAAACTGAATGGCACTGAAGCGGGTATCCGACAAATGAAAATTCTTTCATTTACTTTCCAGCAGCAGAAGTTTTTCAGGAGTGGTTGTTATTAAAATTGTTCACAGTTTACATTATCGGTATATTAAATTTTGTGCATTATTATTATTATTATTATTATTATTATTATTATTATTATTATTAGTCCACACCTTTGAAGTAACGGTTAGCCCGTCTGGCCGCGAAACCAGGTGGCCCGGGTTCGAGTCCCAGTCGGGACAAGTTACCTGGTTGAGGTTTTTTCCGGGGGTTTCCCTCAACCCAATACGAGTAAATGCTGGGTAACTTTCGGTGCTGGACCCCGGACTCATTTCACCGGCATTATCACCTTCATCTCATTCAGACGCTAAATAACCTAAGATGTTGATAAGACTCTGTTCCGAGGCTGAATTAGGGCGTGGGTTCGATTCCCACTTCGGTTTTACTAAGGTTGTAACGTGAATATCAGGTAATCCCATGGCGAATCATCGCAATCATCTCGCCAAAATACTGTCTCACTATCATCAACTCCATCAACGCTAATTAAAAAACTATTCCAAAGAATCCCACTACTGGCATGGCGCGCCGCCTCTGTTGGTGTGGCAAAATTTCTCCACAAAAAGGCAAAGACTGATAAATATCATTTACTGAATTCCTTTCATAAGGCTACAACATTGTATATTTCCATAAATTATTAGAAATTCCAAGCTGTCACATTGATGAGGTGTCCACAAGGTGTTCAAGAACAAATTTCAGAGGTGTCCACAAGGTGTTCAAAAACAAACTTCAGAAAATATTTACCAACAAGTTTTTTTGAAAACAAATTTTACTGTTAAATGTAAAAAAAAAAAGAAAAAAAAAAACAGAAAATGCCGCCCTACGTAACTAGGCTACTTTTCAGAGCCGACTCACGAAATTATACTCGCATCCTATGAGTTAAGTTGTGCACTGTTGTCGGCGAATCATTACGGAGAATTCCATGGTAATCAACAAAGCAGTCCATAATGAAATGCATTGCATACTGTGAAAATGTATAATATATAGACGTTATGATGGATGAAAGTTCAGATTAAAATAACAGATAAACGAAACAAGATGCCGCTTAATCGTCTACTCCGCACGTGCATAAGATTTTGACAGCTGTTGTCACGAGAATACCGTAACTTGATAGACACGGAAATTGCAGGAAATTTTGCGCTCGCTAAACTCGAATTTCCCCGCCTGTCAACAATAATATAGGCCCGATAATGCAATGTTCTCTCTTCTACTTGCCGACGTGGGAAATCGGAATATTTAAATGTGGAGAAAAAATGGGAGTATAAGAGTACAGTACATCAGTTATCCATAGATTTCAAAAAGGCGTATAACTCGGTTAAGAGGGAAGTATTATATGATATTCTTATTGAATTTGGTATTCCCAAGAAACTAGTTCGATTAATTAAAATGTGTCTCAGTGAAACA
Source organism: Periplaneta americana (assembly GCF_040183065.1). Taxonomy (NCBI): domain Eukaryota; kingdom Metazoa; phylum Arthropoda; class Insecta; order Blattodea; family Blattidae; genus Periplaneta; species Periplaneta americana. Next base: position 27,140,383 of record NC_091117.1, on the reverse strand, counting down.
TACAGCAGAGTCCGTATAGGTCAGTTTCTATCTGATGCTTTTCCAATTCACTGCGGGCTAAAGCAGGGAGATGCACTATCACCTTTACTTTTTAACTTCGCTTTAGAATATGCCATTAGGAAAGTTCAGGATAACAGGCAGGGTTTGGAATTGAACGGGCTACATCAGCTTCTTGTCTATGGGGATGACGTGAATATGTTAGGAGAAAATACACAAACGGTTAGGGAAAACACGAAAATTTTACTTGAAGCAAGTAAAGCGATCGGTTTGGAAGTAAATCCCGAAAAGACAAAAGTATATGATTATGTCTCGTGACGGGAATATTGTACGAAATGGAAATATAAATATTGGAGATTTATCCTTCGAAGAGGTGGAAAAATTCAAATATCTTGGAGCAACAGTAACAAATATAAATGACACTCGGGAGGGAATTAAACGCAGAATAAATATGGGAAATGTGTGTTATTATTCGGTTATTATCCAGTCTGCTGTCCAAAAATCTGAAAGTTAGAATTTATAAAACAGTTATATTACCGGTTCTTCTATATGGCTGTGAAACTTGGACTCTCACTCTGAGAGAGGAACATAGGTTAAGGGTGTTTGAGAATAAGGTGCTTAGGAAAATATTTGGGGCTAAGCGGGATGAAGTTACAGGAGAATGGAGAAAGTTACACAACACAGAACTGCACGCATTGTATTCTTCACCTGACATAATTAGGAACTTGAAATCCAGACGTTTGAGATGGGCAGGGCATGTAGCACGTATGGGTGAATCCAGAAATGCATATAGAGTGCTAGTTGGGAGACCGGAGGGAAAAAGACCTTTAGGGAGGCTGAGACGTAGATGGGAGGATAATATTAAAATGGATTTGAGGGAAGTGGGGTGTGATGATAGAGACTGGCTTAATCTTGCACAGGATAGGGACCGATGGCGGGCTTATGTGAGGGCGGCAATGAACCTTCGGGTTCCTTAAAAGCCATTTGTAAGTAAGTATTGTGGTGACAAGTCAGAGAAAATTCGATAGTGTGTAAAGTGAATTGTATTTTAGAACAGTTTAGCTACAGTAAAATCATTAATTTTGAAATAGATTTATCAACGATTCCGTAACGAAAAATGTGTCAGAAGTGTACTGCTTAAATAGTGGGTTGAAGGACACGCAACTTTAACAATATTGATAGTACCTCAGTATTCTTATGTAGCTTATAACATAAAAACTGTCAATAATAGTAATTGCTTAAAATAAAATGGTTTTTTTTTTTTTTATTTTAACAGTGCATATTTTATTTTTAGTGCATACCCTGTTTTTTTTAATACATACGTGCATGCATATTTTGACTTTTTAGTGCATACGAATCCGCCCCCTACTAATGAGTAATGACAAAGCAAAGCATGTGCGATATATTTGCCCTTCTCAAATCGTCCATGAACCTCAAAACGTTAAATGTTTCATCTTGCTTAATGGGCTATTAAGAACCCAAGGCTATACTCTTGCATGATATAGACAGAAGGTAAGAATGAAATGTGTTTTAAAATTGGTCACCAAATCATTAGTGTAACTTACAATAAAGAATTATCATTTATTCAATTTACTTCACTCGTATAGATGAGGAGGCGAGACCTGGCATGTGAGCTGCGCGTGATAGGAAAGAATGAGCTATCAGAAAGTGATTTAGTTTCATGATAGTTAATATCTTACGAATCCACCGACACGGAATTTCATCTCAGACTAAAATCTATCTTCCCTTTCTATAACCTACGGCACATGATACGATCACAGGACAGGTCTTGCATCCTCTACTATAACATCTAAATTATTATAATTATGTTAAGGTTATCTCTAAGAAACCACATACCTCCAATCACGGTTCGAATATTTAAATCTATGTTATGAAGCCATAAATACATTAGCCTACTTTTCACTGGCATTTCCTTAAAACAGCTATCTTTAATTGAACGTTTACCTAGGACAATGGAACCATTTCAAATCGGTAGGTAACACATTTATAACATAACGTATATATTTGTGATTTTTTTATCTGGCTCTTTTGAACTGAAACACAAAAACAATTAATTTTCCATCCCTCTAAGTTTATACAAGCCAAGCTAAAATACAGTACATTTAATAGAAGAAAAAAAAGATAACATTCAGACCAAATGTTCATACCTCCACCAATAATAACGACGTCATACGTGCTCTTGGGTTCTAATCTTTCTGTAGATGAATGTTTCCAAAATTTCGTCACATAGTTGGTTTTCAAATTCTGCTGCACTGTCCGTGCTGTCTTGAAATGACGTGAATACATAGTATAAACACAAAGCACTGACACTTCAACGTCTACATCGGCCAAAGTGATGCGCAAGGTCTCTGGATTGAAGTTCATTCAAGTCAGTGATAAGATAGACTAATGATTAATATACTGCATACTTTTACATCCGAAAACAACATCGTTCTACGAGGACATGAATAATTCATCGAGGAAAACACTAACCTCAGCTAACAAATAAGAATAAACATTACCACACAAACAGAAAACGCACTTAGTGATTTATTAACCGCGTCTGTGTCTCACCGATGGTTTTACGTCCAGGGGCCCCGGGTTTGATCCCTGAGCTGGTCGTAATGGGAATTTGTGACGAATAAAGACGTTAGAGAGTTTTTTCTCGTGATCTCTCGTTTCCCTCTTTCTTTCTACTAACACTCTCCACCTCCTTCATTACATTTATCATCTGTAAGAGTTAAAAAGATCTATAGGTGCATAGATTTACTGTGCTGCATATCTTTTACATGCAGTAGAACTACGTACATCAAAATCTGAAGAAATTTGATGGAATTGAAATCAAGGCAATTTTGAAAGTAGCTTCGTTATTAAAGGAGATTCCCCAAAGACTGTTGGGCAGACAGCGGAAAAGAGAAATATGATGGAATGAGATCAGGAGAATAGGGTGGATGTGAAGTAATTTGCCAACCAAGCTGTTAGATAACCATTTTTGTAATGTCATAAATAGGCTCCGTATTCCAGCTACCTAAAGACTGAAGTTAAAGACACATTGGCTATATAGTACGCCGAACACAGGTAATGCAACGGATAAGGACGTAAATAAACGTGTCTCGCTGCGTGTTCGTTGAGTACAGTCAACTCCCGACATTCTGTAGCTATACTAGTAAACACGTGCTTGAGCCGTAATGTTCATTTTCGTCGTGATCTTTACAGTGATTAATAACGTGCGTTCGTAAGTTACGGAACTTGAACATATGCGGATGTCACTAGAAATGATTTTATGCTCGACCATGCCGAAATGTAGTAATTATACACCTGGTAGCAGATCTTTAATGCATGTCATTAAAGTACACCTACTCATTAAAGGTCAGGTCTTTCAGCCAATGACGACTCAGGTTACAACTGTTCAGCCAATGACAGGTCAGCTTTCTACCGTTATAAAACCGCAGGTATCGATTATTCTCGGATATGCAATCGAAAGAGAATTAGCGAAAAGTCATGGAGGCTGGAAATCCAATACTGTCGCAGAAGGTTATGTTCTGTTACTATAATAATTAGCGTTAATTGTAAATAATATTCAAATAAATTCAATTTGTCATCTCGTTTTTCAATGTCTAATTTAATTTCAATGTTATCTCTGTAGGTTCTTATGGCCTAGCAAGGTCAATGTGGACATCTGTTCCTCGGAAAAAATCAATACTTTCGCGTCTGCGCACATCTCACAACATACGGGACATTGCTAAAAAATTAATAATATCAAGTTAGAAATATGGTCGAGCATAAAAAGTCGTATGAAACTCGCCTATAATGGTAATTAAGCTCGTATGAAAATTATGAAACTCGCTTGCGCTCGTTTCATAAATATCCATACTCACTTCTTAATTACCTTCATTATAGGCTCGTTGCATAATGTACTATTATATTACAATAAATGCTTTCGATAGCACATGACGTTATTGGTGCATGATGTATATATAGCCGCGACGCTGTTATTCCCGGTATGACTCCTCCTCTTTTCTTACGTCTTAGGAAATGAAGGCTCTATAAAGTTTAGGTAGGTAGTATCGTTCGCCATTTTTCTTCTTTCGTTGCCGAGCTACCAGACGAGGAATCTATTTGCCACACTGTTAAACATTATCATGTCGTAGCTCCTATGATAATAAATCAAACGCACTGTAATTCAGCAAATAATTGAGCGGGAAATAACGTCTTCGTGTGCTTTCTGCGAACGCCAACGAAAGAGCCAAAATGGCGGACGATTATATTAAGTATTTATCGAGCCTTAAGAAATGAATAACGTCTTCATCAGCGAATCACAAGACGCAGACGTTTAAATGTAGCCGACCTGCAACGTGATTGGCTGCCGGAAATTAGAGCGACGGGACTATAGTACAAGATATTCCTATTGTCTGATATGTTTTCGTGTTTCATTAGGATATTGCATATGTCGCTAATCACTAAAAAAAAAAACCCCTATTTTCTATGTACTTTGTTAGAAATTCCCTAAAATGTATATTATTTAATTTATTAATTGGGGTGTTGGCACTTCTAGAGGAAGAGGACAGAAGATGCGTAACTATTTTGTATACGAACGTACCTGTACCTGCGCTGTGACGTCATATATACTTCGAATCAGGTAACTTCATTCCAGTTCATAGGTAGCTGGAATACGGACCCTAGTCATAAATGTGCGGATGGACATTATCATGCTGTAAAATGCCATCTTCCAGGTCTTTTTTTCTCGAATTGCGGTCTTAGGTGACTGAGTTGTTGGCAATATATCTCAGCAATGGTGATTACATTCCTTGATAGCAATTCATAGTAGACGACATCTTCTTTGTCCCACTAGATTAATAACATTAGCTTTCGCACAGGAAGCTGCTTTCCACGATTGTAACCAAAGTTCGAATGTCGGTGAATTCAAGTGAAATTTGTGGTGGACAAAGACGGAGTCTGGTGCAGAGGTGGAGTGTGACGGAGTTTTGTCGTCACAACTCCGGAAGAATCGCTGTGATAGATAATAGTGATCTTGTCACAGTGTGATTTTTGTGTTCGGATGATTCTTGACAATTTATGAAGCTCCGTTTCCTCCTGTAGATTTTCAAGTCGTCTGAAACTCAATATCATTGCTATCTACTTATCTCTGAACAAACTATACAAAGAGCATGCCTACCCATGTTTCTCATCAAGAGCCGACAGATGTTTATGTTCATCGCTCTTCTGTGAATTGAATTGATATGCCAGTGCCATGTCTTATATCAACAATAGCGATTAGAGTGGCGAGTGTACTGAAAACAAAACGCGCTCTGATTTGTTATCGCAATGTGTGGGGGCGTATATTCGTCCAATAATGTTTAGGAATGATTAAATGATTTCTCAGAGCTGTGATTTTGGAAATGTAGTCACAGTCGAAACCAGTGACAAATTTATCACAGCGACTAAATCACGTATCTTCAAATTACATCCCACCACTAATCTGGTGGTAGATTTTCAAGAGATACTGCCATTTCACTTAGACATTCCACTATTGCTCCACCAATTTAAGAGATTATTAAACTTTTTTAAGTAGGTTATTTTACGACGCTTTATCAACATCTTTGGTTATTTAGCGTCTGAATGAGATGAAGGTGATTGTGCCGGTGAAATGAGTCCGGGGTGCAACACCGAAAGTTACCCAGCATTTGCTCATATTGGGTTGAGGGAAAACCCCGGGAAAAACCTCAACCAGGTAACTTGCCCCGACCGGGAATCAAACCCGGGCCACCTGGTTTCGCAGCCAGACGCGCTGACCGTTACTCCACAGGTGTGGACTTTTTATTATTAAACTACGAGAGTCATTTCATAAGTCATGGCAACTATATTATATCAGCCAATAAAGCTGCAGGAATAGAAATTCAATATTTGCAATTGAAGGTTACTGGAATGTGCTTCGCAATGCTAATACCAAATCGAGTTCAGCTGCAGGTGGTAATGGGTAAGGGAAATTGAAAGATGCGTAGAAATCATTTTATTATGCACAAAAGGAAACAAAATAATCCCCCCCAAGGCTTCCACACATCTTTGCCAATGGTGATGCAGGCGTTGAATACCATCGGATGTGTGCGATTCATCTATGTGTACCACCTCTCATCAAAACGCTGTTAAGATGTCCTCCGTGTTTGCAAATCGCTTCCTATGCAGTGGCTTTTTCAATTGCTTCTCATAGCTCACAATGACACTGCTGAGAATCAGGGGCGTATTTTGCGGGCTACCGGGGCTACCGGCGGTAGCCCAAGGAAATTACAAAAGAAAAAGTTTACGCTATACTGGAGAATTAGCACGGTCACTTTGAACCGTGCCGTTACGTTTAGCACCAAATTTAAGTAAATACACAATGTCACCAACATAAGAACATGACGTTGGTGTGTGGCGTAGTTGGCGGGAGAAATTTTTTCTCTCTCTGTCTACCTCCTTCGTTCTGAACATTATTGAGAGATAGCACCACTGTTAGCGACAATGTGTATTTGCGTAAATATTGCGAGTAAATTATGACGAGTGCCTTAGATGAGAGGCTCGGGACAGAAACAGTTTTGCTGTAGCGCATGCGCGGACCTCTCATGCAGTGGGAGCGTGATCCTTACTTGAATTTATTTTTGCGTGTACTTGCAGATTAAATGATTGAGATCCCTTCTTGCTCCGGTTACAGGCCTTGCATTTACGAAGGTTATGTTATGTTATGTTATGTTATGTTATGTTATGTTAGCTTAGCTTAGATTAGGTTAGGTTAGCTTAGGTTAGGTTAAATTAGCTTTGGTTAGGTTAGATTAGTTTTGGTTAGGTTAGCTTAGCTTTGGTTAGGTTAGGTTAGCTTTGGTTAGGTTAGCTTAGGTTAGGTTAGCTTTGGTTAGGTTAGCTTAGGTTAGGTTAGCTTAGGTTAGGTTAGCTTAGGTTAGGTTAAATTAGCTTTGGTTAGGTTAGATTAGTTTTGGTTAGGTTAGCTTAGCTTTGGTTAGGTTAGGTTAGCTTTGGTTAGGTTAGGTTAGGTTAGCTTGATTTGATTCGTCCATGTAGTAGTTAAAATTATATAATATGACAGTTTTTGATTCGTAATATTGTTAAAAAATAATAGGCCTATAATGAAAGCGGTGAATAATTTCATGGTCCTTAAATTTTTTTTTTCGTAAAAGGCTAGGTATTTTTCTATAGGCCAGAAATAAAACAGCAACGCCGTCATAATTACGTACTTTACGCTTTCGCGAACATTAACCGGAAATTTACTTTCCGTCATTTTAATTGTATTCCGTAAAACACATCTTTTTTCCTGTTAATTTCCTTGTGATAACCTAGTTTATTATCTTATTACATCTTCATTTTCTTTTAATGCATTCAAAAAACCGCCGTTGTACTACATAAAACCTTGAACTTGACTAATGGAGTGAATTATTTAAGAATATAGTCGCGAATTTGACTACCACCATTTCGATTATATTTTGTTTGATACGGCTCGGTACGGCCCGGTGACTAGTGGCCAGCGAGTAGAGTCGACTATCGATATTGGTCTGCCGTGTGTATTATCCAGTTGTTCCTTAGATATATTTTGTATAATAATAGGGTCAGCGGTAGCCCAAACCCTTTAACCAGTATACGCCACTGCTGAGCATTTCTGCCACAAAGAACTGCAATTTTCACTTTACTTACATCCGTCTTGGAGCACGGCCTCTAGCATACCGACTTCTGCGTGTGCTGCCAACTAGGCACCAATGCACACAGACGCAATCTGCCGGTGGCATCCCGTACAGTGTACAACAGGTTTTCAAACATATATACTGAACTAACCACATTTTCTGATATTCGAAAGATATAACATGGTTGCCATGACTTATGAAAAGACCCTCGTATAAAGATCTATTTCACCTTATAGGGAATCTATTACTCTTCCAGTCTTTGAAACGATCTTCCTTCTTCAGTGGCAATAGTTACTATTTCTATTTTAAGAAGAAAAAACCAAATGGTACAAAAAGTGCATTTTAGGACGAAGATAAAGTAAAGCAGCCAACTTGCACTGAACACTGGATCTGTGCATGGCATTTAGACTCGGTCACATCCAACCTCGGCGAGAGCTGCGTGTAGTCGAATCAGCTGGGCTGGACATGGCCTATCTTTTATTTTGTGCTTGCATACTCTGTTCTGCAGGACTCATAGTACATACTTCCTCGAATGTTTCATGCTTTTTCGTAGCAATCCAGTTGCTAGTAATATTACTGTTTTTTTTTTCCGCTATACTGGAGAATTAGCACGGTCACTTTGAACCGTGCCGTTACGTTTACCACCAAATTTAAGTAAATACACAATGTCACCAACATAAGAACATGACGTTGGTGTGTGGCGTAGTTGGCGGGAGAAATTTTTTCTCTCTCTGTCTACCTCCTTCGTTCCGAACATTATTGAGAGATAGCACCACTGTTAGCGACAATGTGTATTTGCGTAAATATTGCGAGTAAATTATGACGAGTGCCTTAGATGAGAGGCTCGGGACAGAAACAGTTTTGCTGTAGCGCATGCGCGGACCTCTCATGCAGTGGGAGCGTGATCCTTACTTGAATTTATTTTTGCGTGTACTTGCAGATTAAATGATTGAGATCCCTTCTTGCTCCGGTTACAGGCCTTGCATTTACGAAGGTTATGTTATGTTAGGTTAGCTTAGATTAGCTTAGGTTAGCTTAGGTTAGGTTAGATTAGCTTTGGTTAGGTTAGATTAGTTTTGGTTAGGTTAGCTTAGCTTTGGTTAGATTAGGTTATGTTAGGTTAGGTTATGTTAGCTTTGGTTAGGTTAGGTTAGCTTTGGTTAGGTTAGCTTGATTTGATTCGTCCATGTAGTAGTTAAAATTATATAATATGACAGTTTTTGATTCGTAATATTGTTAAAAAATAATAGGCCTATAATGAAAGCGGTGAATAATTTCATGGTCCTTAAATTTTTTTTCGTAAAAGGCTAGGTATTTTTCTATAGGCCAGAAATAAAACAGCAACGCCGTCATAATTACGTACTTTATGCTTTGGCGAACATTAACCGGAAATTTACTTTCCGTCATTTTAATTGTATTCCGTGAAACACACCTTTTTTCCTGTTAATTTCCTTGTGATAACCTAGTTTATTATCTTATTACATCTTCATTTTCTTTTAATGCATTCAAAAAACCGCCGTTGTACTACATAAAACCTTGAACTTGACTAATGGAGTGAATTATTTAAGAATATAGTCGCGAATTTGACTACCACCATTTCGATTATATTTTGTTTGATACGGCTCGGTACGGCCCGGTGACTAGTGGCCAGCGAGTAGAGTCGACTATCGATATTGGTCTGCCGTGCGTATTATCCAGTTGTTCCTTTTTTTCTAAAAGTAATAGGTCACTAAATCAATTATTGTGTACCAAAATAAGATAGATCTTTTACTGATAATAGATTTTGGCCTGCTTATGTAAGTTTGTATAGCCACTTCCTTTCTTACATTCTTTTAATTAAATCGAGATTGAATTGTTACTATCCCAATAGCATTTCATAAAAAGCAACAAACAAACAAAACAGGAAAAACATAGCGGAGTCTTCTTCAAGAAATTCGTTAACATGTTAACCTACGCTCTCACGGAATCAGCCGAAGTCTTCCAAAGGGGACTTGGCATATGTCAGCTGGTCATTTTTTTTTTTTTTTTTTGTCTAAGAGGCATTAGGACACAAATAATTTTAAGACTCTGAAAATAAGGATATTGTTAATTAAAAATGAAGACCTCGTATGTAACAAAAACTATATTTTACATGAGAACGAAAAAAACTGTCCTATATGGCTGAAAATGGAAAAAAAACTGTCACATACAACTTTAAGCAATTCTATTGGATATTGTGTCACGTGGTCTCCACAGAACGATTCGGAGGCTTCGTATAATCATAAAGAAACAGTAAAACAATTTTCGGCAAAATTGTAGATACGAGGTCTTCATTCTTGACGATATGCATTACAAGAGAATTTTAATAGTAGGTTAGGTGGTAACTACTTAAAAGGGGATTTTAACAAATCATAAACACTTACAAGAACTACTGGACAATTCATAATGATGATTTATTATTATCATTATTAATATTTGTAGTCGGATCCTCTGTGTTTCGTTTCAGTTACATATATGTTCTTTCACTGGTAGTCATTTTGTTATTTTAAAACATGTTCCTAATTAAAAATGTAATTTCATTAAAGAAATACAGAACAATGGTTAACTAATGTCACGTTGTAATAGTTATGAATTTGAACTGATTTCTTTTGCTCCGTGATTCAATTGCAAACTACGAGGCACATTTTTAATCTGAGTATCGATAATTTAAAAAAAATAAATAAACACAACATTATTTTCAAAATACTTCATTTTCATTGGCTTCTACACACCTTAAACTACTTCTCACATACTGTAGTTTCCGCCATTATTGCGACACGTGTCATAATGGGGAACCAATTTTTGTATCTCTTCATCACAGAACGATTTCATCACATTGAAAGTCATGTCTGCAAGGCACTTTGAGTGTTAAATTCTTTGATGAAGAAACAGATGAAAATCATTTGGTTCCAAGTCAGGGCTCTAGGGAGGGTGGTCAAATTGTTCCCAATCAAATGACATGATCAGGTCTTGTCTGTTCCAGCCAAACAATCCGAGACCTCATCGCATCATTTTATTGAGGACAAAATTTGACCATCCTCCCTACAGCACTGACTTGACACCAAGTGATTTTCACCTGTTTCTTCATCTGAAGATATTCCTACATGGTTTTCAACACAGGTGGTATTGTCCTATTATGAAGGGATACAAAAATTGGTTCCCTGTTATCACACACGCCTCAATAATGGCGGAAACTATGTGAGAAATAGTTTAAGGTGTGCAGAATCCAATGAAAATAAAATATTTTGAAAGTAATGTTATTTTTTTTTAATTATCAATGTAAGCCATTCGATATCTCGTGAAACTTATCTGCGCATCAGGGGAAGAAGAAAGTGAACTGAGAAGCTTCACTCCTACTCATAGCAAACGAGCTCACTTACCCTCACCCAATGGTAATATTCAAGAAGTTTAACAACCAGTTCTCTCATGTGTACATATGTTAAACATATATGGCATATGTCTATGGTAATTGCAAATATTATCTAGAAATAATTTAACAACCAGTTCGTCCAAACCGGCTGAATATCACCACTGTCCTCATCATAAGATTCTTACTATATGCTACGGTGCATGGCAACCATTTGGTTTCACAAGACAATGAATGACTGCACTCACTTTAAAAACGTACCTCATACAACAGATGCATGGAAAGAAAAAAACAAAGTTATTCCATTATTCCCAGCACATGTGACTTTCGTTTGTTGAAAGTTCAATTTATTGAAAGACATTAAGTTACCTTTCCCTCATTCTGGTACAGAGAACTCCGAAAGCTAACACTGCAGCCTCTTACTAGACAGCGGAAAAGAGTCAAATAAAAGTCATGTTTATGGTTTACAAGTACTGTACGCATAGACTATGGCATGAGGTGTGCAAGCTTCCCAAGTAGGTAGCTACAACACGGTACCGTCCGCAAAGAGCACCATGTGAACATCGAAAACAATTGCCACTCTGTGTTCTCAGTCAGTCCTCGTTCATACGTGAACAAAGAACATTGAGACACGTATACATATTATTCGTGTTAGGTAAAGTGATCATAATGTCGAAGACATATGTTAAAAAACATAGAGTGTATTCTTTATTACAAGAATATGATGAATATGGCTAACGTAAACAACAATCCTCTGACGAGACAAACTAGTCACGTTGTAGTTACCTTCACATCCGAATGACTCTTTTTTCCCGATGTCTATTACTATTTGAAGGTAGGGTAAAGAGAGGTGTATTCATTATTAATTTACAATTCTGTTTGTATTTCAGTGACCTACAGTTATAATTTTTTATGATAACTAACCTTAATGAAAGGTAACATTAAAAGTTATAATTGACCATTCAGAGCAGAAGTGGTGTAAGTCAAAAATGGGCAAAGAGGGTTAAAGCAAACATTCTGTAAAATACAGCGCAAAGTAGCAATTAATATTCAATTTATTTAAACTATTAGTAGTCAGTGGTTCAGGATAACACAGAGGGTTTGGAATTGAACGGGTTACATCAGCTTCTTGTCTATGCGGATGACGTGAATATGTTAGGAGAAAATCCACAAACGATTAGGGAAAACGCGGAAATTCTAGTTGAAGCAAGTAAAGCAATAGGCTTGGAAGTAAATCCCGAAAAGACAAAGTACATGATTATGTCTCGTGACCAGAATATTGTACGAAATGGAACTATAAAAATTGGAGATTTATCCTTCGAAGAGGTGGAAAAATTCAAATATCTTGGAGCAACAGTAACAAATATAAATGACACTTGGGAGGAAATTAAACGCAGACTAAATATGGGAAATGCCTGTTATTATTCGGTTGAGAAGCTTTTGTCATCTAGTCTTCTGTCAAAAAGTCTGAAAGTTAGAATTTATAAAACAGTTATATTACCGGTTGTTCTGTACGGTTGTGAAACTTGGACACTCACTTTGAAAGAGGAACAGAGATTAAGGGTGTTTGAGAATAAGGTTCTTAGAAAAATATTTGGGGCTAAGAGGGATGAAGTTACAGGAGAATGGAGAAAGTTACACAACGCAGAGCTGCACGCATTGTATACTTCACCTGACATAATTAGGAACATAAAATCCAGACGTTTGAGATGGGCAGGACATGTAGCACGTATGGGCGAATCCAGAAATGCATATAGAGTGTTAGTTGAGAGGCTGGAGGGAAAAAGATCTTTGGGGAGGCCGAGACGTAGATGGAAAGATAATATTAAAATGGATTTGAGGGAGGTGGGATATGATGGTAGAGACTGGATTAATCTTGCTCAGGATAGGGACCGACGGCAGGCTTATGTGAGGGCGGCAACGAACCTCTGGGTTCCTTAAAAGCCAGTAAGTAAGTAGTCAGTGGATAGCAAGAAGGACATATTAATTGCTACTTTGCCTGTATTTTACAGAATTTTTACTTTAAACTTCATTACCCAATTTTGACTTACACCACTTTTGCTCTGCACGGCTCAATTATAGTTTCTAGTGAATTGCTTTAATAAAAAATTAAAATTTTTATCAGAAGTATTAGTAAGGTAATTTTGTGATAGGGATATGTGATACTGGTAAGGTAAGTACGTGAATAATAAAAGTTGACAAATCTATTAAACAATAATTTTACTTACAAAACATTATTGAGTTACAAAAAAACAAACCATTTTTGTGAATATCTTGGACTATAAAATTACTTGCAGATGAAAAAATTACATTTACATACATTCAGAATAACTGTCATCACTTGACACTACATCTGCACAATAGCCGTCACACTTGAATATTTCATCAGCATCTGTGGACTGGCAGGAATTATAATATGGCACGAGACAGAATGAACATTGTACCCTTTTGCACCATTCATTTTTCGCACATCGTCTGAACATTTTCTTCCGCATACTCCACAGTTTCAATCATCTTCATTACTACTGATGTCATCAGTGCTGCTGTTCTTCAGATTCTTCCTCGTGGAAACTTTTTCATTTGATGCATTACTTGGTTGAGACGTCATAATCATCATTTGGAGTAAGGCATTTTGCAGTGGAGTCTGAAAGTTTCCTTCTGGGAAACGTTGGTGTGTTTGATACTTTGAGAATCAACAGGATGATGTCAACTGGAGATGTTTGCTTTAGATCTTGAGAGACATATCAGGAGAAGGTCTGTTACTTAGTTTGGAAGGTGTAAGGCAGGCCTGCACAAACAGCGCTCAACGAGCGCGCGAGCTCCTTTGGAGCAGGAGAGCGGTGTTTACCGCTCGCCGAAACAGAGAGGAAGATACGTCAGAATAACGTAGAGGAGAGGGAAACGACCACTCAGCTATCTAGTGGAGTGCAGTGTGTAGGCCTATTCTCAGTAACTGTTTCACGTTGCTTACCTACTGTTACAGTACAGTATGGAGGAATCTAAAAGACGGAACATAACATTTAACATTTAACGATTTACAGCTCGAATTTATTGATCTTCAATGTGACCTAAGGGCTAAAGATCGTTTGAATAATACTACTAGCCTGGTTTAGTTTTACAAGACTAAACATTAGCAATAATATCTACGACTACACAGGCTGGCTGTGAAAATGATTGCTATGTTTGGCTCAACATTTATATTTGTGAGCAACTGTTTTCTATAATCAACTTTAATAAAGGCAGACATCGAACATCTGTAACTGATGTTTCATTACGATCAGTAGGCTACTGTTCCTTTCAGCTGCCAACAGCATAAAACCTCGTTTTGATGTACTGATAAATAAAAATATAACAATGATATTGTACATTTAAGTAGCTATAGAATTTCTATTATTACTTCTGTAAAATAAATATTTCTTTATTAATTAATAATAGTCCAAGATAGTTTTGCAAACACTGAACGGGAATTCATTTCATAAGCACTCGTAATAGTACTTCCTTTTGTGTATATTTTGAACGAGATCACCCCTTCTTCCAGTCCACCCTATACAGAGCGCAGCTAATATCTGCATTCCGATCATCAGCTGTGAGCCGGCTCGGAGAGCGCAAACCTTGTGCAGGCCTGGTGTAAGGGCTTTGTCGCATATTGCAGCTCTGGTGAAAGGGCATATTCCATATTTCTGGAATGCATTTGTGACATTCTTCACAAAAAAACTCGCCCAGTTAGTTTGAGAAGGAAATATATTAGACTTCATTTCCTTTCGCCAAAGATATGACGACGTCTGTATTTATGTGTGAAGCATATATGTCCATCAGGCTGAGGTGGAGGAATGAAATGAATGAAAAAAAACCACACACACACAAGCGCGCGCACGCACGCACGTGCACAAACACACACACACACACACAAAAACAGCATTTTGTCTCTCCTCTTTCTGAATATGTTCACTTTAGATATAGGCCTAAGTATGTCTTTTTAATCTTGGAATATACATTTTTAATATAGGTCTATTTCACAAAACAATCTTTTTGTAGTATAGTAAAATGGCTTGTTGAGTTAGGCCATGTGGCTGTTGTTTATAAATTGACACAAGTTATACTGATTAAACTGTTATTTCCAAAGTTCACCATCATAGCAAGACAATTTCCCGTTATGATACAGAAATCACACAAAGACTACAACAAAATATAATGTATTAATATTTTCTCTGGCATGTACCTCGTTTTAATTGTTCTTGTGTTCTCTCTTATGACTCAATGAACAGTAGCATTCCCTGCTACGAATTCAGCAGACGTAGGTTTAATCTCACGTGAATATCTTCCTCTCTCAGAGATTGTGTTTATCCTGTGTGATCCTAAATGGTGCTCTTGCACTCTACTTGACAACAAAATCATCAAGTCTCTCTACTTGTGAATATTTTAAGTTGGTTCATATTCTTTACAGGATTGAGGGCAGAATGTGCCAATGAACGCAATCCCTGAAGGTAGATGATAATGAACTCTTCTGGTAGGGGAGTAGTGGGTACAGTGAGACACAAAATATTAAGACACATGTAAGTGAACTTTCAAGTATTTTTAAAATCAAGTGCAATAGAAATATGCATTAAAACATGGAGTACAATAATACGTAAACAGACATGTTAATAGATAAAGGACATAATATACAATGCGTGTTTGTCAAAAAAAATGCAAATGTCTCGCTGTTCCCATTCAGGAGGGTACAGTGAGACACCACAGTGTCTATTAACGGACATTGAAATGACTGACATTGATTTCAAAAGAAAAGAAAGCTTGCTGTCTCTTATCTTGCCATGTTCTGTAGACTTATTTAGAATCATTTTGATGTCTGACTTCGAAACCACTGAAACATCTGGAACATTTGGAAAAGTGAATTTTCCATGACTTTTCAAACTTTTGCGAAAAAATAAAATTAATTTTGGTGACAACAAAGCTTATAATTATAAGAATTTAATTTAATTCTTTATTATTTTTTAATATTTTCTTAAATTTTGTGAATAATTTTTTATTTAAGAAACCATTAAAATGTAATTTATCCATTATTTTAAGCTATAGTTCCTAAATTGGTTACTAGTATTTTCATTTTTAATGTTAGTTACTGGTAAATGTAATATTGTTACAGTTTGTTTTTGCAAATCATTGGTACATAGGAACAGTGAGACATCTGAGTGTACCTTCAATGGCATGTCTCACTGTTCCCTTTACGCATAGTTTGCTTAAACATGGCGCCATCACTTCAAAATCAAAACAAGAAAGACGAAACTTTGCCAAACATAACGTCAAATACTATAGTATTAAGTAACAAAACATTCATATTTCTATTTCATTTGTATATCCAATATAACCTTCATTAAACACAAACCAAAATTTTACTTCTAGAGTGAAAAATTACGAATTATTTTTTCATCACTCACCTTTATAACTAGAATCAAATCGAGTATGAAAATACTGTTACTTTACTCATGAAACATACAACTCCACTGTTACCAACATTTCAACATGAAAATTTACCATCTAATAAAAATGTCTCACTTTTCTCCCTGTCTCACTGTACCCACTTCTCCCCTATCTAGTCACTTTCGTGACACTTATGAGATTTCAGTGTTAGAAATTGTTTCTGGTTATTCACACACTGCTGGAAAGAGAATATAGGTTCTCTAAACAATTTAAAAAATAACCTATTTTTTTAATTATTAAATATACTTTAATTGGTTGATTCGAAAGGCAAGAAAATAATTCTAACTCCATATGAAACACAGAATTAATGTAAATGGAAGAGAAAGGAGAGCAGAAATAAGAAGAAGTGTAAGGTAGGAAAGTTCCTTGTCACCTTATTTATTTAAAATGTACATTGAAGAAGCTGTAAGAAATCTTAAGAAGAAAACAAAGGATACCTAAATTAATAGCAGAAGAATACACAGTATTAGATTTGCAGATGATATTGCAATATTTTATCAGATGCAGATAAAATATGGAAAAAAAAATGTTACAGATATTAAAATTAAAAAAGAAATTTTCAGAAAATCAAATTATTATTGGCAACTTAAAATAGGAAATATTACAATAAGTCAATCACTCTGCTACCTTGGTACTTTGATTACAAGTAATAATAAAAGTAAAGTCGAAATTAAAAGAAAAACTGTTTTAGCTAAATGAAGCTTCATTAATAAAAAAGTTACTGATTTGCTGCCACATGAAAATCCAAATAAGGAAAACATTATCCAAAAGTTTTATGTGGTGTGTATTCTTTTACTGTATATCATGGAAGCGGAAGTTGACAAATTAAAAAATATGAAAAGAATCATTCAGAAACATTAGAAATGTGCATCTGGCCAGAATGCCAAAAACCAGCTGGAGAGATAAGTGTCAAATACTGAAGTTTTAAAGCAGGGAAATGAAAATAGAATAATATTAACAAAGAAATTGGAGAAAAGTGGGATAAAATTTCTTGGCCATACAATCAGCCATAACACATTTTTAGCTAATGAAATAGAAGGAAAATTACTTAGCAAGAAAGGAAGAGGAAGACCAAGAAGTAAATACATCAGTGGCGAAGCTAAAGTGTAAATACTAGGTAGGCTGAAAAAAATCTTCTTACCTTATACCATCTTATACAGCAGATGTTTCTCAGCTTTTCTGTCAAAATTTTTTGTGACATAGACCCCACAAGAAAATGATGACCATTCATTTTCACTCCCAAACAGAATACAGGCATAACAATATAACTTATTTGTCTCAGAGCACACTGTTAGCCAAGGATATTTCTTATACTATGAAAATGAAAATTTCTATTTTGTCTTCCACCATCTGCTATTTTAATATGTAAATGTGGACTCGATCTCCTATCTTTGTAAGCACATTTTGTTGCATACATCCAACTTGAAAACGGTTTCTCTTTTAATTCTACAAATAATGACCTCAATGTTCTCTCAGTATGAGCCATTTTGCACAAAATTAATATATAACATACACACGCAAGCACTTTTGATTAAACTAACATTCAACAACGCAGTGCAATCACAGAACACCAATATAACACGTATTATTGTCACGGAAGGCTAGCTTCGTTTAGTACGGAGATGTGACGAATCAATAGCCCCTCTCAAACTTGTGAGTCAAGGTCATAACCATGCCTTTAGAGGCTTTTACCACAAGCCCCGCACTGAACTCTCCATCCTGGAATGACTGACAACAGTGAAGTTAATATATGGAAGGATTGGAGTGAAACCAAGTGTTGCGATACATCGTTATTACGAACTTATAGGCCTACTGTTCATTCATTCATTATTAGCATTACAGCCCATGAAGGGCATGGGCTTCCTTAATCAGTAGAAACCATTCATCTCTATCTTGAGCCTGTTGTCTCCATCTCTTGCATCCAACTCTCCGCAGATCATCCTCCATATCCTGAAGCCACCTCAACCTTGGTCTTCCTCTCTTCCTTAATCCTCCTGGGTGTCCATATAATGCCCGTTTAGGTAATCGGCCTTCTGGCATACGTTCAAGATGTCCCAACCATCTAAGTCTCCCTTTCTTAATGAAGGAAACTATACTCGGTTCTCCATACAGTTCCATTAGTTCTTTATTTGTTCTACTTCTAAACTGACCATTTTCAAAATGGGGACCATATATCTTTCTCAGGACTTTTCTTTCCCAAACTGCTAGCATATTTTCATTATTTATTGTTAAAACCCAAGCTTCGTTAGCATATGTAACCACTGGTCTTAGAATAGTTTTATAAATTATTTTCTTTGCAGATCTGGATAATGAACTGAGTTTAAATACTTTTCCAAGCCCAAACAGGCACCTATTACCGGCCATTATTCTTGTCTTTATTTCTGAGGATATATAATTATTGTTTGTAATCATTGTACCTAAATAGTTAAAACTTGTACAATTTTCAAAATTATGGTGGTGAAAGACCACATTGTCCTGCTTCTGTACCTCTCTTCTGGATGTTTTCATATACTTGGTTTTCCTTTCATTTATTTCCAAACCAAGCTTTCTCGCTTCTTCCTCAAATTCTTGTAGTGACCCTGATAGTGCTGCCTTATAGGCCTACTGTTACTAGATATAATTAACTCAAATTTTTTAGGTAGGTTAAGTCTCAAAAACCTCTTAAAAGCTTCGCCACTGAAATACATAAAAGACATGCTCAGTAGAAGGAAGTGCAACAATCATATATAATTTAAGAGAATATCAGAGGAAAGAGAAACATGGTTGAAGCAACTAGGTGAGGTCTCTGATTTTTAATACCATAAATGATACTTAAAAGCATGAATGTTGCACTGATAAACTGTTAAGTTACTGTATTTGATTAAGTACCGGTACCGTAAATAACGACCTCACTGTGTTAACATTATAAATTGTTGGTGTTATGTTACCTGACTGACTAGTTTTGATGCTGTATGCATTATTCTCTGAATCCTAGCGAATCAAATAACTTAAGAGTTCATCAGTGATTATATAAGTGTTAAAAGTGTTTCAAGATGAAGTATGAATGTTGTCAGTAAAATTTCATTTCTGTTTGAAAATTCCTACAAAAGGATAATAACAATGAAAGCAAAAGAGCATGAACAACTGAAAAAATATATAAAAAAACAAGAAAATTCTTAAAATTATTAAGTATCATAGAAAATAATTTTAAGTATCAATGTTAGCACCATCCCATTTCTGTTTGAAAGATTCCTTACAGAAGGGTAATCCCTGTACTCGCAAAATATTACAACTAAATTAAATTAGCTCATTAGTAGTGTGCTTGCAGTTGAAAACAAAAAAGCTTGCAGAAAAAAAAATATTCCGTTGCCACGTGTATAGAAGTTGCAGGGGGGGGGGGGGGGGGCATATTGCACAATATCAGCACATTAAAATTGAAAATAGAAAGGTATAATCAAGTCTTTTGTTGCTTTGCAGCAAAACTGAGATGCAAGATCATCTTTGTACCACTTGACACACGTCCAGAATACAAAATCGGCTGCGGCACAATGGACAGGTACATTTGGAACTCAACCAAGTCTCTGGTCTGTCCTGGTCTTGACGTGATGCAAACCTATGAACATAATGTACTAAAGTAAATGCTGGCTATGCAATATGCAGTATTACCCTGAAGTCAATAATATTTGAGTTTTCTACTAACATACATGAAGAATTATTTCCATAATGGGGCTTGTGATAATATAATTTATATTGAATACAATGAAAAGCACAAAATCTTATATATCTTCTTCGTTATAAATTATTTTTCATTTATTCTACTGAATGCTTCATTATTCATATTTCTGCAAGAGCTTCCATTAATGCTATTTAATTTTGTTCTACAAAACTCTAAAGGTAATACAATAAAATAAAAAAATTAAATATAGTGAAATGAAACACATATCAAATGATCACAACCACGACCGCTAATATTTCCATGTAAAATTTGACTTTCAGATTCTGCTTTAGATAAACATAAACTGAACTTTGTTTCATTTTATTGCTTACTTACTTACAAATGGCTTTTAAGGAACCCGAAGGTTCATTGCCGCCCCCGCATAAGCCCCTATCCTGTGCAAGATTAATCCAGTCTCTATCATCACATCCCACCTCCCTCAAAGCCATTTTAATATCCTCCCATCTACGTCTCGGCCTCCCTAAAGGTCTTTTTTCCTCCGATCTCCCAACTAACACTCTATATGCATTTCTGGATTCGCCCATACGTGCTACATGCTCTGCCGATCTCAAACGTCTGGATTTAATGTTCCTAATTATGTCAGGTGAAGAATACAATGCGTGCAGTTCTGCATTGTGTAACTTTCTCCATTCTCCTGTAACTTCATTCCGCTTAGCCCCAAATATTTTCCTAAGCACCTTATTCTCAAACACCCTTAACCCATGTTCCTCTCTCAGAGTGAGAGTCCAAGTTTCACAACCATACAGAACCCGGCCCCGGGACAATTTTTCCCTTGAAATTATTCATACAGAACTGTTTTATAAATTCTAACTTTCAGATTTTTTGACAGCAGACTGGATGATAAAAGCTTCTCAACCGAATAATAACATGCATTTCCCATATTTAGTCTGCTTTTAATTTCCTCCCGAGTGTCATTTGTATTTGTTACTGTTGCTCCAAGATATTTGAATTTTTCCACCTCTTCGAAGGAGAAATCTCCAATTTTTATATTTCCATTTCGTACAATATTCTGGTCACGAGACATAATCATATACTTTGTCTTTTCGGAATTTACTTCCAAACCGATCGCTTTATTTGCTTCAAGTAAAATTTCCGTGTTTTCCCTAATCGTTTATGGATTTTCTCCTAACATATTCACGTCATCCGCATAGACAAGAAGCTGATGTAACCCGTAATTCATTTTATTACACCTTTCTTTTTTTTTCTTTTTTCTTTCTTTAACAATTTCATTCACTATTTTTTCAAAATATTAAGAAGTCTATTTACATGTTCTCCAGACTCAGTCTTTCAATGGAATTCGATTTGATTATAATTTTTTCCTTCGATTTTAAAACTGAATTATCTGAGTTTTCCATATTTAAATTTTTCCGCTAATTTTCTTTCAAATAAACCACTTTCACTTTCGCGAATCACTCTGACTCGATCTTCCAACAACAATATATTTCTCATTTTACTGAACATGTTTTTGCTCTTAACAACTTTACACAATGCCAGAAGACATGAAAGTGTTAAAGGGAGCAAATACCATACAGGTAATCCGTGATCTGACCCTGAAGACCGTGTGCAGCAGTAATAACTACTGCATTGTTGTTGTTTTCTAATGCCAGGCGTTTGACAATAAAGTCCTTTGACCTCTTGCACTCCAATATTTTTCAATGATATTATCATGGCCAGCCACTGAAGCACAGATTTTGAGGTGTTCCGAATCCATTTCTTGGTTTGAGTTGCATAATGGGCAGTTAGGGGACTGATATATTCCAATTCTATGCAGGTGCTTGGCCAAACAATCATGGCCTGTTGCCAATCTAAATGCAGCTACAGACGAAATTCGTGGTAAATCGGGTATTAACTGTGGATTTTGATGCAGAGAGTTCCATTTTTTCCCTCGAGATTGTGTTATCAAATTTTGTTTGTTGAAGTCTAAGTATGTAGATTTAATAAATCTTTTCACAGAGTAATACGTAGATTTAGTAACATGTCTGTAAGTAGCAGTGCTGCCCTTCTTTGCTAAAGCATCCGCATTCTCGTTTCCCAGGATTCCACAATGGGATGGTATCCATTGGAATACAATTCTTTTATTGAGTGATATTAATTGAGAGAGCATTTTAGTTATTTCTGCTGTTTGAGATGAAAGTGTATGTTTAGAGACTATTGATAGAATAGCTGCTTTGGAGTCTGACAATATAACTGCATTTTTAACACTTTTAACGTGTGACAGAGTAAATTTTATGTTTTTAACAAAGTGTTAACGAGAACTTTAATCAATTAAATTTATTGATGTGGCATAGAAGATTCCTGAGACTTTCACAGCAGGTGTGGTCCTCCAGACATTCTGGGGGTTGTGTGTGAATGAAGTAGCCACCAAAACATTAAAATATGGTGTTCACTTAAATCGGCTACAACTTGCCATTTAACCACTCCAATATGAAATGAGTACCATTAAGGTAAAATTATCCGGAGGTAAAATAGTCCCCCAATCGGATCTCCGGGCGGGGACTACTTTAATGGTACAGAATCAACTAAACATCTTACAATGGAATGCTGGTGTTATAACATTAACCACTACTGCATTGTAAAAATATAATACTGTACTTTAACCATTACCGCTCCTATGTCGGAGCCAGTCCGCCACTAAAATAAGTCAGCTGCAGTCCTGCGCCGGACTGAGTCCGCCACGTTTCCTACAATGTTTATAAACACTCCGAACTCGGAGCAAGGAATGCATGTTGCGTCAGTATGTTATTGAGATTACGATCTGTGCAGTGGTGTTATTTCCGTGTGAATTACAATTGTTTCCTGTGCTCTAAAATACATTTTAGAAGTGGCTGCGAATGTTTTATCGTTCTTGTTATCACAATGGCGTCTACGAGCAGAAATGTTGTCAAAAAAACTAAACACATAGTGAAAAAAGAACGGAAGGCTTTGGGCGACGATGAGATACATGAAGACTTGCATGGGGATTGGGAAACTTTTAGTGATGATTCAGACATTGAACTAATTGAAGACAATGACTCTGATTCTCAAGTAAGTGAAGCCATTTCAAGTGACAGTGACGATTCTGATGACAATCAGTCCTGTTCAAGTGATGTTGAAGATGATGGTGATGATAAAATAGACAGTGTTGACAATGATGGTTGGGATCACTGGGGTGCTAATGACAATGACTTTCATCATATACCGTTTCGTGGAACAGCAGCTTATAAACCTCCCCAGACTGGACGAAAGCCTGATTCACCATTTTTATATTTTTTGCTATTTTTTAGCCAGACACTGTTTCAAGAAATAGCTACCGAAACCAACAGGTACGTTAGACAAAAAATACAAAAAGTCACACCTTTGCGAAAACATTCAATTTGGAATGGTTGGGAAGATGTCACCGCTGAAGAGCTAATGGCTTTTCATGGAGTAATACTGAATATGGGAAGACGTATGAAGAGTACTATCAAAGACTTTTTCTCGGAACAATGGTTAGACAGTTCGCGGTTCTACAAAGACATATTTTCAAGAAAGCGATTTCTGCAAATATATTGGGGTCTTCATGTCTCTCCCCCTCCTCGAGATGGAACTCCAGACAGACAAATGCAGTCCCGAGCAAGTAAAGTAAAAAACGTTGTAGATTACGTTGAATCAAACTTTTTGGAATTTTACAGTCCATCGCAATATGTATGTGTGGATGAGTCTACTGTAAATTTCAAAGGACGTGTAGTATTCAAGATGTACAACCCACAGAAACCAACAAAATGGGGTCTTCGAATTTATGTAATTGCTGATTCGACAAATGGTTATGTCTGTGGTTTGATTCCTTATTATGGATCAGTAACTACAAAAAGTTTGATTCATCCAGAACTGACATTCACCAGCAGAATAGTTCAACTTATAAACAAAGTTCAGAGTGTAACGAATGAGAAAGGATACCATCTATACACAGACAGGTTTTACACAAACTTGGATCTTGCTCGGGAACTGTTACAAGCAAACGTTCATTTGACTGGTACAATAATGCAGAATAGGAAAGGCTTGCCGAAACAAATGAAGAAGAAAGCACTGAAAATAAAGAAACATGAAGTAGTAGCCTACAGGAAGGAAGACAAATATTTGACATTATCGTGGAAAGACAAGCGAGTTGTTACCATTCTAAGTACATGGCATAATCCAGACACAAGAGAAGTCTCGAGAAAAACTGCGAAGGAAGTAGAGGTTTTTCAGAAACCTGTTACTGTTATAGACTACACTTCAAAAATGGGAGGAGTCGATAGAGCAGACCACTACTGTTCAAGCTACGGTTTCCTGAAGAAAAGTTTGAAATGGTGGCGAAAATTATACTTCTGGATTCTGGAGATTTCCCTTGTAAACAGTTTCCACCTATACAATTTGAATCAAAACTCAAAAAATCTTCCTGCTTTGTCTCACCTGGAGTTTCGTAAGAAGATCATCGAAGGATTGGTGGGGAATGTGAGAAACAAAATGTCTCGAAAACGTGGGAGACCAAGTACCGGAGATACAGAAGATCGTCTCAATGGAAAATTACACTTGATCCGGGCACACGAAAGGAAAGTTACGAAGGACTGTGCAGTTTGTTCGAACAGAAAAGTAAAAGGTGGCAGGAAAGAAACGTCGTTTTATTGTGATACATGTGAGAGGAAGCCAGGACTTCACCCCAACAAGTGTTTCGCCCTTTACCATACAGAGAAGAAGTATCGATAGGTATGTATTAGTTCTTATATTTATTTGAAATGTGCATGTAGAATATCTAGCAAAGATACGTGTAGAAAAAATACGCCAATATATATTGGCACGAAAGTTCCAATAATGTATTACATTTTATGAATTATGTTCTTCTAACAATCCGCCACTGACATTCGTATATATTCATTCTCTTACCACGTCTTCTCTATGGCTACAGATCTCATGTGTTTATCTTTCACAGTTATCTTACTATTACAGTGCTAAATATAGATCTTCGAACCTGACCACTGCCAGCTCAGAAGGAAGTGTTGTCTTATAATGACGGCGAAATATAAACCAAAGATTACGACTTTGGGTGTTTACATGTCGCATATCTCGACCTAAAAGGCTCTTCACATCTCTAAGTTCATATTACTTTCATTAGCCTTGAGTTTATTATCTGACGAACGCGAGCAAGCACATGGCTTCACATTCATAAAGGCAAGCCCGTACAGTCGAAAACGAATTATAGTAGACAGTTAACATTCAGTGAGACGAATGCGTGAGCCTTTCATATAATATTTTAACCCCATATATCAAAGATTCTTCACTTTTACGAAAGTTACAAAAGAAAATCAAGCAGTGTAAAATAGTAGTTCAATTTGCACTGGTGAGTGTCATTTAAATGGACCAGGCGCACAGTGGCCAAGACATTTAAATCCGACCAGAAAGGGTTAATTTTTATAGAAAAAAAATTAGGAAACTGCAATTCAATGGCTGGTTGGTGGTCAGGGAAAGAAGCACGGTCTTTAAATGGAGGTAAAAATACATCTGCTTTTTCGGTTTTTACATCGATTGTAAGAAAACCCGATCTCTAAGAGGAGTGGTCTCTTAATAAAATTGGTATTTCACATAGGTAGCACCATACTGCGAAGGACTTAAAAAAAAGATACTTAAATTAACAGAAACTTGAAAACATACATTTCGGGATCAGTCACTGTTCTATATGAACTTACTTGTAAGAAAAGTGATTTTATAAAGGTTTCTCATCTGTTCAATGAGAAGTATATTTGTCAAACCATAAAATTGTAGATTATAATTTCACTTTAATTAACACTACAAAAATCAAACCCAGGCTAGCCTAGGGCCTGTAATTTTTAACTCCCCACCCCTTTTTATTACCTTCTAAACAATATTTAGAATATATGGATATAAGTTTCAAATGTAATATGTGGTAATTTCGAACTTCAGTATATAAGTTTCTGATGCAAGAAGCTATTTATAAACATAACTCATTTTAATTCGTGTAGATTACCAGCACTGATACACTTATCTAGAACTGATTGACGCTTCCAAAAATCTCCAGTATTTTCAATATTTCTATTTTTGTTTTCCATGTTTTTCGAGGGCCATAATTTTTTTAATAGAAAAATTCAATTTCACAGAGATCCTGGATCCCAACTTGCAAAAAATATTAAAACTAAATATATATAGAACATTAAAACAATTACCATTTTCCCATACAATCGAGGCACCACATTGGGCGGCAGTAACAGGTATTACAAGCATCATCTTGCGTCACAACACCTCCACACAAGTTTTGAAGTTTCACATTGGATTGTGTCTGCATACATCCAATGCACGGTTCCAATTCCTATGAACAGAAATTTAAAATATGCATATAGAGAAATAATATATGTAAAAATAACCATATGCAATAATTAATTTATCCTTAAAAGTTTAAACAGTTTTACCATAAAGAAGACTGAAGTACTATCTGAACAAGATATCTAGCAAGCTGAGGACAATATTTTGTTATCAATATTGAGCTGTCATGTTGCAAAGTGACGCATGAACCCCTTTCACCTTTACACCCGCAGTGAAAGCTTACTAGTTAATTAGCCAGCACAGATTACACACTACTCCATCTTTATATTTTTCAGGGAACCCAGAAGAAATTAAGTAAATTGAGGGAAAATGTCAACTGGTGGAAATAGTATGCCACTTACTTACAAACTTACTTACTTACTTACAAATGGCTTTTAAGGAACCCGAAGGTTCATTGCCGCCCTCACATAAGCCCGCCATCGGTCCCTATCCTGTGCAAGATTAAGCCAGTCTCTATCATCATACCCCACCTCCCTCAAATCCATTTTAATATTATCCTCCCATCTACGTCTCGGCCTCCCTAAAGGTCTTTTTCCCTCCGGTCTCCCAACTAACACTCTATATGCATTTCTGGATTCGCCCATACGTGCTACATGCCCTGCCCATCTCAAACGTCTGGATTTCAAGTTCCTAATTATGTCAGGTGAAGAATACAATGCGTGCAGTTCTGTGTTGTGTAACTTTCTCCATTCTCCTGTAACTACATCCCGCTTAGCCCCAAATATTTTCCTAAGCACCTTATTCTCAAACACCCTTAACCTATGTTCCTCTCTCAGAGTGAGAGTCCAAGTTTCACAGCCATATAGAAGAACCGGTAATATAACTGTTTTATAAATTCTAACTTTCAGATTTTTGGACAGCAGACTGGATGATAAGAGCTTCTCAACCGAATAATAACACGAATTTCCCATATTTATTCTGCGTTTAATTTCCTCCCGAGTGTCATTTACATTTGTTACTGTTGCTCCAAGATATTTGAATTTTTCCACCTCTTCGAAGGATAAATCTGCAATATTTATATTTCCATTTCGTACAATATTCCCGTCACGAGACATAATCAAATACTTTGTCTTTTCGGGATTTACTTCCAAACCGATCGCTTTACTTGCTTCAAGTAAAATTTCCGTGTTTTCCCTAACCGTTTGTGTATTTTCTCCTAACATATTCACGTCATCTGCATAGACAAGAAGCTGATGTAGCCCGTTCAATTCCAAACCCTGCCTGTTATCCTGAACTTTCCTAATGGCATATTCTAAAGCGAAGTTAAAAAGTAAAGGTGATAGTGCATCTCCCTGCTTTAGCCCGCAGTGAATTGGAAAAGGATCAGATAGAAACTGACCTATACGGACTCTGCTGTATGTTTCACTGAGACACATTTTAATTAATCGAACTAGTTTCTTGGGAATACCAAATTCAATAAGAATATCATATAATACTTCCCTCTTAACCGAGTCATATGCCTTTTTGAAATCTATGAATAACTGATGTACTGTACCCTTATACTCCCATTTTTTCTCCATTATCTGCCGAATACAAAAAATCTGATCAATAGTCGATCTATTACGCCGAAAACCGCACTGATGATCCCCAATAATTTCATCTACGTACGGAGTTAATCTCCTCAAAAGAATATTGGACAAAATTTTGTACGACGTCAACAAAAGTGATATTCCTCGAAAGTTACCACAGTTGGTTTTGTCCCCCTTTTTAAAAATAGTATGCCACACACACACAAATATGTATTTTTATTCGACCATACTATGATACCCTATTTACATGTGACGTAACTGTACCTTAATGACATACATTAAAGTACTGCTATTCATTATGTTATTCCAACTATCGACTTCCAACAAAGCATATGCGATATTGATTAATATTGTACATGTAACAACCCGCAAACCTTGAAAGGAGCAATCCAAAATGGCAGGTACAAACTGCACAATCAACAACATGTACATTAGAACCTCTGTTATCCGAGGTAATGAAGGGGGTGGACTGAACGGTTAATCAAAAAAATTGGATAATCCATAATCGTACCATAGAAAATTTCATAATTTCCTCCGTGGTGTTGTGTTTAACACGCTAGCAGTGGATCAGTTCACTAATGGAAGGCTGATTGTCAACAACGGGTTTTTAAGAGGCAAGGAAACTTCTTGTAATGATTGTGCGCTAAAAGATAGGAATAATGGAGGTCTTATGTTGTAGATTTACATAGTACTTTATACACTTTATCCTTGTTTGCAGTTATAATTTCAATCTCGTATTCTGATGCGAGATGACCCATAGTTTGTTTCCCTTTCCCAAACCATTAAATTATTTGCACTTTTTTATACTTGGCACAACAAATTTTCTGTTGACACCGTGGAAGACATTTCATATAGAAGTTATATAGTAGGTCCACCGCTATAGAGTAACGGTTAGCATACCTGACTGTGAAACAATTGGGCCCGGGTTCAAATTCTAGTTGAGGTTTTACCGGGATTTTCCCTCAACCCATTGAGAGTAAATGCTAAGTAACTTTCGGCACTGGATCTTGGACTCATTTTGCTGACATTAACACCTTCATCTCATTGAGACACTAGAGAACCTTAGCAGTTAATAAAGCATAGTGAAATAACCAATTAAATGAAAAGTTATACAGTACGGCAATTCGAACAGTAGACCATATGGTAAAGGCTTGTAATAATGCTCTCTAAAAATCATACATACAAATATAATGTACAAAACAGTATATATTATTTCTGAAGCAAAAAAAGGGAGAAAGACAGTCGGATAATCCGTCAATCGGTTAATAGGGTGACGGATAATCGGGGTTCTACTGTATTTAAAATAAAATATATTCTGTTCATGTTAATTTTAGTATTCTAATAAACTGAGTTCATTTCCTGTGTTTTAATATGTGTGTAGACTCTTCTGAAGTCTCGTTGAAATTGCGTAGTATTTGTTGTCACTATAAACAACATGACACAATGAATCTTTTTTTCCAAACTCGCCACTGTCTATATCAAAACATTAACTAAGAATCAACAATAATGGCCATGGCCACACAAACATTCCTATCTTTTGTGAATATTGTTTAATAAACAAAATAAAAATACACATGCATACAAATTCAATCTTGCCTGCTCTTCGAGTCGTGCAAGCACAGCAAGAATCACTTATGGTTAACAGGCAACTGCATAACTTAAAAAAATGGAACTGCATGCTCTTATTTATTTATAGAATTTTATCTGGGAATATCCAAGCTCAAAGCACACAAATTTAACTCATTTTTTATAATGAACAAACATTTTAAATTGAAAATGTCATTAAAACATTACCTGCGATGTTTCATACACTGCGTTTTGCGCCACTTGTTCACGAAATGCTTCCAAAAATCTATCAACAAGTGTAAGATGAAATGTAACATTCTGAAGAACAGTAATTGGACGGCTGACCTTGTCCTGAAGGTCTCTAAAGTCTAAGGCATTTAACCTGTAAAATATAATGAAATAAAGTAAATATTTCATATCATCAAGAGAAATTACATTTCTAGTTGGATAAACAATCTTTAATAAGCTGTTCTTATCACTGTCATTACCATCTTGAATCTATACTAATAATAAATCTGTAGCCAAAATTTTTCTGGTAATTTTCGATTTTCCAAAAATAATTGGTGTTAACATGTATAATTAACCATCCTGAAACCGAAAATCGCTTTTTTGACATTTTTGTTTGTATGTCTGTCTGGATGTTTGTTACCTTTTCACGCGATAATGGCTGAATTGATTTATATGAAAATTGGAATATAAATTAAGTTCGTTGTAACTTAGATTTTAGGCTACATAGCATTCAAAATACTTTATTTAAAAGGGGGGTTATAAGGGGGCCTGAATTAAATAAATCGAAATATCTCGCTTATTATTGATTTTCATTAAAAATATTACATAACAAAAGTTTCTTTAAAAATAATTTCCGATAAGTTTTATTTTATACAAAATTTTGATAGGACTGATATTTAATGAAATAAATGAGTTTCATAATTACAATAACAACGCCATCTAAGGCGCTGTACTGAAATAAAAACAAGCAAATGACTTCGTCTATAAGAGGCCTTGGACAACAACAATCGAAAGCTAATAAACATAGCCTAATAGAATGTTTCTGTGTTTGTATGAAGTAATATCGGATGCTAATTAATTGTTTAATTATTTCACCATTGGAAAGTGTAGTTTCTCTAAATGGACATAATTCTACAATGTCATTACAGTAACTTCTGAAACATATAGCAAGTAATATAAAGTATACACATTAAAACTAAATGATATGTCAATCTTCATTAAACTATGGTTGCATGTAATAACAATTAAGAAACATGTTAAAGGAATTGTCATTGCACCAAATGATTGCTCTCTGGACCAAAATGACCGAATTTTAATTATTTAAATACAATTTAAATTAAGTAACATATTAAACGATTTATTTTTCTATCAAACATGAATGTTCCCTGGATCAAACGTCCTATTTTAATTATGTAATTACTTTATATTTATTTCTAACAGGTGCAGCGGAGCGCACGGGTACGGCTAGTTCTAAATATTTATAGACACATTCACAACTTCAAAGGATAACTCTTCATGCTATCTCTTCAATGATTATGTTATAAGTTAACATATATTTTGTTAAATGGTAATGTGACATTCTTAACACATGTTCATGTAACATAGTTAATTTCATTGTATGTCATGCAGAGGCTAACAGAATTTCACCGACAAACTCTGAGAAATGATAGGTCACACTGAGAGGATCATTTTTTGTTAAGGAATATATGCTCAACAACACGTCCTTAAGAAGCTATGGACCCGAAAAGTGAGATTTTCGATTTTTTTTTTTTTCACATAAAGGAAATTCAATTTTACATGCTAGCTGTTCAAATTGCATTATCTGTACCTCATTACATTTTTAACATCTTCACAGCACTGATCGTCCAACTCTTTTTTTAATTGGTTTATTTTACAATGCTTTATCAACTGCAATAGTTATCTAGTACCTAAGTGAAATGAAGGTGATAATGCCAGCAAAATGAGTCCAGCACCGAAAGTTGTCCATGTATTTTCTCCTCTAAACAGAATACACGGGTGGTGGAGAAAGCATTTTCATGAGTGCAGCACAAAACCAATTGTTTCCATTACACACTTCGGTATTAAAATGACTAGTAGGCTACATGATTTCCTCGGCTTTTTCCATAAATTTCAATATTTAAATTTGGTGTAGGACGTCCTAATTTCTTAGGTTAACGTGCAATTTCTCTTTTAATTTCGAAAAGAGTTGGTCGATTAGGTTTTCATTTCATTCATTCATTAACTACCAATCATAATGGGGATTTGAATCTCAAACTTCCTGACTTTCAAGCAAATATGCAAATACAGTACATAGAAAAATCAATTCAATTTATAGTTAAGTTATTCAAATGCAAGTTTTAGCAATAGAACAGGAAGAGAATAAATATTATGCGATTTAATTACTTCCATACCTGATACGAAATGGTTTCACTCCAGGCCGCACACTCTTTACTTCGATGTTGAGGTACTGGGCACCACCAGGACTACTAGGAGCCACCTGATGGGTGTCACTGCTGCTAAGAATGAGAGCAGCATCGCTCTGATGAGCCACATCCAACCAGTATGGTGACACCTTCACAATCCAGTTGTCTGTTGCTATTACTTTAACTACTGAATTTGTCTCGATGCAAATTTTGTCAATCCTGCAAGACAAGAAAAGATCACTTTTATTACATTACAAAAACGAACTTAATGAGTTACCAATTCAATAGTAACAGACTGAAATTAAGTTCTTGTAAAGATCTGATAAATGCAAGCTTTTGACAATTGGAGCTGTTTACAATTACAGTGAAACCTGTTCAAATCGGAACCTGAATAATCCGGAATCCTGTCTATTTCGGAACAATTTATTGGTCCCGGCGAAATTAATATGTATTATGTGTAATTTTTCCTGAATAAAATGGAAACTGTCCAACGCGGAAACGGAAACTGTCTGCTACTGTTCAAAGCGGAAATAATATTTTGGACACACTACTTTAATGTAAACTATATTTTGAAACAGTATGTGCTTTCAAGGAATGTACGAAATACTAGTAGGTCACTAAAATAAAAACAAGTTTTCTTTGTAAAATTTTTGAGGGTGCGAGGATGTGTTGGCCTGATGGTCATAAATTTTATTATATACCCTATTGACTAGGCAGACGAGGCCCTTCAAAGATGTTCAATGTGCTTCACTCCTGTATACTGTTGCAGCTGAGTAGAACGCAAGTGTATTAGCAATATCGTGATTAAAAAAAAAAAGTTGCGTAAAAATGTTGCACTATCATTAATTGATGAAGTAAAAGTTATCGAGGAAAATGAGAAATGAAGAGTGTGGAAAATAATGTTGAAATTTGTGAATGGAAAACTCAGGTGTAACTTAACACTTTCAAAATTAAAGGCAGTATCATGAGTGAGTGGCTTGCGGTCAATAATGGTTACATGAAAAGAAAGAGAAAACAACTGGTTACATAGAAATAAATGAACTGTTGTGGGAGTGGATTGTTCTTGCCCTTTCATAGATCATGCAAATTTCTGGACCTATTCTGCAAAGAAAACCCTTGAACTGGCAAAGAAATTAGATAATCCAGAATTCATGGCTTCTAGGCTCCTAGTCCAATTAAATAATGTGCTGTATTATACAGTACAGTATTATATTATATTATAGTGTCAGATATTGAATTTAGTGTAATTAATAAACTTTACAGTGTTTAATGAGTGAGTTACGATACAATTTATACACGAAATGAGATTTTCATCAAGATCAGTCACCAATTAAATAAGTGACAGAAAGCTGATTTAATGTCAGTAGTGTTAAACGGAATATTTTGTAATTCCTACAATTTGCGGCATGCCATTTTGTTTTTCATTTATGCAAATGATAACATATTCCATTTGAACTTCACACGGAAACCTGTCCACAACAAAAAAAAAATTAGGACCATGTCACTTCCGTCTTGAACAGGTTTCACTGTATTAAATTTGTAAAATTATTGAGAATTGGTCAAAATACGTAAACTGCAGAAAATTTCGAGCAAAAAATATGCTGCTTACACGAAAATGCTACATACATAAAGAGTCCTCCATTTGCTTCCAGATCATTGCCACACAAAATATTAACAATGATAATATGCAAATAATTAAATTGATGATACAGAAAAAAATCTGTGTCTGTGTGTGTGCTTGTGCGCGTGTGTGCGTGCGTGTGCGTGTACTCATTCATTCATTTAGTGTTCTGCCAAAAGGCAGGTCTTTCACTGCAAATCCAGCTTTCTCTAATCTTTCCTATTTTCTGCCTTCCTGGCACGCACGCGCCCATGCACATGCACACGCGCCCATGTGCATGCGCGCGCGCACACACACATACATACACACACACAAAACCCATACTATATCACTAATTAGAATTTATATTAGTTTTTATTTTTATATCAAATAACCACTGCAAACTTGTTCTTCTAGTGTTCTTTATTATGCTGTCACTATTACCTGTATATAGTTAATTTGTACACACTATTGCACATTTATCATGTTTTTATTTGTATCACTGTGCTGGACATTTATTGGCCAACTGCTGTTGACGAGCACATTATCAATAAAACAAAATAGAATAAAAATAAAAATAAAATAAATTATTATTATTATTATTATTATTATTATTATTATCATCAACACTTTTGCCTCAATGCTGCAAATACAATGCCATGTATAAGGTTATTGCTAAAGTTTGTGTATGAGTGTATGACATTACATGGCGAAAAAAAAAAAAACTAATGAGGATATTTTCACGAAATTACATTTTTAACTGTAAGTACGAATTTTTTTTTTCGCCAAAAAAAAGTTTTAAATCATCACCAAAAAAACCTGGCTCTGTCAATAAACAACACAGCTAATACACAGTATTAGTTAAGTTCTGTGCCAACAAATGTTTCAGAATTTCCTATGTTGTTGCAACATGTGTATAGAATGTAATGGAGGAAATTTTAAACAATTGTTCTGAAATTCAGCTAATAGTTTTCTCATTTTATTAAATAAACAATTCACTAGTTATGTGTGTGATCTCTCGCCAAATTGTAGTGCCACAAAATGACAAGAATATTATCTGCAAGAGCTGGTTATCACTTTATTAGATTGTAGTTCCGAGAGACAGCAAGAGTGCCTTAGGTTTGACTCACTCAATTATGAAAAATAATAACAAATAACTGATTTGAAGCTATCAATTTATATCTTACGACATCATCTTTATTCCACGTCCTGAGCTACCTTTCTATAGTCGCGACGCTGTTATTCCCGGCGTGACTCCTCCTCTTTGCTTACGTATTAGAAAGTCAAGGCTCTATAAAGTCTAGGTAGATAGTATCGTTCGCCATGTTTGTTCTTTCGTTGCCGAGCTACCATACGAGGAATCTATTTGCCACACCATTAAACATTATCATGTCGTAGCTCCTATGATAATAAATCAAACGCACTGTAATTAAGCAAATAATAGAGCGGCAAATAACGTCTTTGTGTGCTTTCTGCGAACGCCAACGAAAGAGCCAAAATGGCGGGCGATTATATTAAGTATTTATCGAGCCTTAAGAAATTAATAACGTCTTCATAAGCGAATCACAATATGCACACGTTTAAATGTAGCCGACCTGCAACACGATTGGCTGCCGGAAATTAGAGCAACGGGACAATAGTACCACTTTCTTACCTTTTACCACGTTAAATTTTATACTGATCACTATTACTATAAAATTCCTGTCTTCTTATCATGTTTTATTCGATTTAAATCTTATTTCCATCGTTCTTTGTCTTATGGCAACTTCGCAAGTTGGGGAAGACATAAATTAAATAAATACTATGAAGTAATAAAGTCTGTTAACTAAGAATACTTCAATATTTAATTCTACATACATATCCAAGCTCTACTGATCAAACAAACTAAACAAACTATTTGAGAAGGAAGCTATAAATATTTCTCTCCATGTATGTTACTACAGGTATCCATCCTATTCTTAGTACCTCAATGACCAGTGAAGAACATTCACCTCCTGAATTCTATATTGATGTCAGATGCTACAGATGACCAGCCTGAATTGGGGTTGCAAAAGCAGGAAAGTGCTTTAGCTACTGGATGAGAATTCCAGTTATCACGGCTCCACTTCCAAATAAAATATGCAGTAATTGACGGCATTAGGACAGATGCAAATATATACAATTGCCACATTGCACCACCTTGCCAGAATATAGTCTGTGGATTAGAGTGGCCTAGTAAAAACAGCCCCAATAAGTAACCTGCAACAAAAGAAAATAAAATTAAAACACTAGTTTTCTTTAAACAAACAAGTAAGATCTATCACATCCGTAAATTTCAAGATTAAAAAACGTGTGGGTTAGCAGGGTTGGTGCTGAAATCTATAGCAGAAACCCTGGAAAGACATTAACCTCAGTCTGAGAGGTTTTTATATTATTAATTGATTATCTAGTGGACTTACTCGTGTTAATTATGTAAGATTTGTCCGGCTTACAGCTGTTTCAGTGCTACACACACCATCCT
Organism: Periplaneta americana; assembly: GCF_040183065.1. Classification (NCBI taxonomy): domain Eukaryota; kingdom Metazoa; phylum Arthropoda; class Insecta; order Blattodea; family Blattidae; genus Periplaneta; species Periplaneta americana. Next base: position 27,104,184 of record NC_091117.1, on the reverse strand, counting down.
CAGAGCCTACTAGATCGTGGCGTCATCTCGAACTTCTCTGCCTGTTATGTGGGTGTGTTTGATTGTTGAAAGGTGTTGAAGGGTGGAGTCAAATAGTGTGTGTGTACTGAAATTGATCTGTGTGTTGAGAATTTGATCGGGATGTGTTTTAGTGTGTTTGTATATTTCGTATTGTTCTAGTGTGTTGAGTTTTTGGTTCCTGGGTTGTATGTGTAGGATTTCCATGTCCGTATTTATGTTATTGTATGTATGGTTAGCATTGGTTATGTGATCGGTGTATGTAGATGTATTTTGTCCTCTGGTTATTGCTTTAATGTGTTCTTTGCAGCGTGTTTGGAATAATCTGCCTGTCTGTCCTATGTAGAACTTATCGCAACTATTACATGTGAGTTTGTATACACCTGTGTGGTCGTATTTATTTCAGATCAATTTCAGTACACACACACTATTTGACTCCACCTTTTAACACCTTTCAACAATCAAACACACCCACATAACAGGCAGAGATGACGCCGCGATCTAGTAGGCCCTGAGGATGGTGCGTGAAGCACTGAAACAGCTGTAAGCCGGACAAATCTTACATAATTAACACGAGTAAGTCCACTAGATAATCAATTAATTATATTCAAGTGTATTCAAGTGTTAAAAGTAGTGTACGCAGGTTTCAACATGGAGTTATTGTATTGTTTTCCCAGACAGAAATCAATGCAATATAAGTCTGTGTTCCCAAGAATATGAAACCCTGTAAGGCTCGAAAGATTTCAATGTGTAGAGAAGTAAAATAAACAGAATAGATATGGAGACACTACAGAGTACAAAAACATCACTGCACTGTACATTACCGAGTGCCCTGGCATATGGAATTATGATGGTATTCAGGGATTCAGGAGAACACTTGTCACTGTTACTGTATGCTCTATTGATGGCTTTGTTAATGCATTTGTTGGGATAACCACTGAATGAGAGCATTCTTAAGGAAGTGCATTTCACGAAAAAGATTAGACTTTTGTATGTCTGTTATGTCTGTATGCATGTATTTTCGGGTAAACCTTTACAAATATAATTTTTCAGTCTTTCACACCAAACACATCTAGGAAAGAAATACTGTTTTTCTGTTATGCTTCGCTTGTGTCTCCTATCTTCATTTCCCTCTCAAAGGAAGCCATGCTATGTAGGTACCCTTGTGCCAGACCTCGAATATGGCAAGGCTGTAGGCTACATCCTTACATCTGAACAGGCTACTTAGAACAGTGAAATGATGTGTTAATGGAAAAGTGTTGTAAAAAGAATGTAAGAAATGTAAATCTTTGCAAAAATTCTCATAAACACGAAACATGAAAATCTGCTGGGGATAAAATACTGGTTCTTTGGTGTAAATGACAGCTGGAACTGAAACTATACGTATGTCCTAAACGAATATGAAACAAGTTTCTTCATAAAACAGAAATGAAGACTTTGATATTGTTATATACTGGATGAATATTTTAATTTCGTAATGCATATATAAAAAATTGTTAAATCTGTCAAATTTACAAATACAGTAGAAAGTTTTTCTTGGAACACGGAATAATTAACCTTAAATGAAAGTTGATGCTAAATAGGGGTTTGCTATGTTTGTTTAAAAACGTTTGAATATTTTTGCAAAAAAGCTACAATAAGTAAATTACGGAAAATAATGGACAAAAAAATTGAAAACATAAGGGGAATCTGGGTCCCAATCAAGTCTTCTCGTTATTTCAGATATCTCAGCATTTGAATTTTTTCCCATTTTGCGAACTAAATTAACCTTTTCCGTGAGAGAAAGCATTTTCCTTCTCACGGCCATTGTTTTATAGTGATATGTAGGCCTACTGTAATGATGAAAAATTCCATCTCTTCACTGTAGTTGCGCTGATGCCACACATCAAAAGACAAGAAGCGATTCTCATAAACACCAAATATAAAAAGTCATTGATTCTTTAAAAAATTTGTATTTTGCGCATTTAATCGAAATGCATTTATTTTGCATTAGTTGAGATGAAAAAAAAATAATTTAAAAATAATTTTTAATGTAAAATGCGGGTTTCTCAGCAAAGAGAATAACGTTAAATTAAATATAAAATACATTCATGATTACGTAATAATTATTGAGATCGTAACATTTCTATGTTACATGCATAAAAACGTTAAATGAAGGTTGCCTAAAATTGGGGTTCTATTGTATTATTCAAATTGTGCTTTTTTAGGCTTTCACGGTGAATGTGATCAGAAAGACATTTGGGTATCCACAGTACCTTAGAACTTTTTAACATTTTCAATGTTTCAAAACTATATAAAGGCACTATCATCGGGACAGATAGGTACGACCAGAAGGGTTGCCTATTCTATTGGGTCCATTATGTCCAGCTAATTCCTTTCTTTACTCAGTTCCAAGAACCTTTAGATAATTTCCAAGGAAAGATATTTCTTTTTTCGTCACAAAACCCAACTCAGAGGCAAGGGATAGACCAACAATTCTGATTTGATGTTCACTCAATAAATCCTCTTGTGTAAAAATCCATTATCATAATATCATACCTGCTACACTGTGCTAACATTTTATTCACGTTATTCTACTACATTATGAAGACCTATAAAAATATGATTTATTACAAACCAGAAACACAGAACGAGATGAAAATAACGTACCTTCCATAATTTGCCTTGAAGATTGTGAACTCTCAATCACTTATTGGTGTCTGTAATATAAGACAGTTCAATGCACCGTGGTTTCTTCAAAAACAAATCAATGACTCTGTCATAAAAAAGAGGATTTCTTTTAAGTGTTAAGAGCAATGTCTTTTCAATCGACAACAATGAAAGAGCCGAAATTTTGTTTTCACTCTGAGAGTTACTTAAGTATGTCTTGAGTCTCTCCAGAGCAGAAAAACAACTTTCTGATGATGCTTTTGTGACAGGAATTGTTACAGCAAGATTGACAAGTTTATACACTTCCGGAATTGTGTCACACAGATTAGCTGTACACAAATACCTGAGCAATTCAACAACACTTTTCTTACAGAATTCCTTGCTCGAGTAAACAACTAAAAGCTCACTTCTCAGTCGAGGAATATCAAAATAATGTCCATAAGATATTATGAGAGAAGCAAAATGTTGTTCTGGAAATATACATGAAAACTCTAAGAATTTTTCTGAGTCAAGTAGTGCGAGAAAGTCCAACTGACCAATATCTGAAAATCTTTGCTTCATTTTCTCTTTTATAGTGTCAATTACCTCAAAGTATAGTCTCTTATAAGAAACTTTCTTTTCGTCTAATACTTCGTCAATCCGCATTTTCTTACAATTGTGATAAGACATTTCACTATTTTCTGATGTACTATTCTCAACTCGGAACCAATAGTTGTCATAATCATTCCTCAGCTGATCCAAACAGTTTAGGAACTCTTCAATGCACTTCAAGCAATATCCTATGTCAGAGATTTCATTCTGTAAGATTTTCAAGACTGAATCGGCATGAGGAAGAATGGAAGCGAACAAATTAAGTAGAAAAATGAAGTCAAAGTCCTGAAGAGAATCACGAAAACCTCTTGCACCATTATACGTTTCACTATCCCACTTATCTCCATATTCAATTATCGAGTCAAAGAAAAGTAAAATACTGCCTTTGTGTTCAAACACAGTTGCAACGAATTCACTGCTGTAGTTCCATCTTGTAGCTGCAAATGATGGAAATTGTCTTTGCAATTCTTGTTCAAAAGCATAAGTACGTTTGGATGTGAAAAATGTAGCTAGTCCCGACACTGTCAAAAAAAATATTTTGCACTCTTTTATGTGATCCACTGAATTTTCTAAAACCAGGTTCATTTTATGTGCATAACAGTGCACAAAGAAGGCGTGATTAAATTTAGCTTTAATCTGCGCCTGTAAGCCTCCATGTTCCCCAGACATAACTGCAGCACCATCGTATGATTGTGCTACTATTTTCTTTTCACACAGATATTCCTTTAAAGTTTCAAAAACATGTTCTGCTAATGTGCAGTTTTCACTGAAATCACTAAACCCTAGAAATCTTTCCTGAATATCACCAGTTTTATTTACATAGCGTAACACTGTGGCAGCCTGGTATTTATTTGTGATATCAGTGGTTTCGTCCATTATAAGTGCTACAAATGGGGCGTCACTGATCTCCGCTTTAATTTCCATTTTCAGCACTTGCGCAATTGAATTAATCAAATCGTTCTGGAAATCACTAGACAATCGAGAAAAAACTGTTGAACGTTCTAGGTGAATATTCAGTTTATCATCAAAATTCCTGAGAAAATTTACTAGCCCTACATAGTTGTCTCGATCTGATGATGCAGTGGCTCCAAAATGTAACTCATGCTCAGCTAGAAAGCAAGTGACGTCAATCAGACGACTTACAACATGTCTATTATTTTTAACGACTTTATTATGCTCTTCTACATTGACTTTGAATTGTTCACTCAATGAAAACTCAACAAGTGTCTTTCCGAATTGCTTTAGGGACACTTGTGAAGTAATATGACTAGGCAACAACTCGTGTCTTCTCTGTAAGTTGTGCAGATTATTTAGATCAGAAACTCCAGCCCTGATCCAAATGTTCGACTCCGATGAAAAAAGAAGACAAGGCCAACAGTATAGCTTTGATGTTTCTTTACAGCCGCACAACCAACTGATCGCTTCGTAATTTTCTTTTCGTAAGTGCCTGGTAAATTGTTTTGTTTTTGAAGTTAAATTTGGAATCAAAGGTGTAGGTCGGCCCTCTGAAATAACATTAAATTTATCAGTGTAAGTTCTAGCACAGAATGGTCTGCTGAATAAATCTTCTATTACACAGCCACATTCATTATTTACGCACGCTGTGGACGGTCCTGGAAGAGATTCACGCCGTAACAAGCTCATAACGAACTATTATATGTAATTATAAAGTAATACTGATGCAGCTTACAACACAAAGAACACAACTTCTTGGTTTATAATAGCAACAATTACAAAACGATATACGCATCCGGGGTTAATGACCGCTGTCGAGATCTTGTATGCACAGGTAACAGAAGCGTTTCGGCAAAGAACCTTGATGTTAACAGAGACCACCAGCGGCCAATGTCAGTACTACTAACTACAATCGACTATTAACATTTATCCTTACTTAACTAAGCAATTAAACATTGACAGTAAAGAAAATATTTCATTTTTTGTAACATTAACAATTTGTAAAATGTACAGGGAGCACAACTCCAGATGATGGTACACGATTTTCATCTTGACGACCATGCCGTGCCGAGCAGTCAAATACCTTGCGGTTAGCCATCGCTAGTACAGGTATCGATATTACAGGCGGTACCAACACCCTAATCTAACTATGCCAAACCAGGTTAGGTTAGGTTTTATTGGTTTAGTTTATCTGATAACGAAGGGAGGGTGACCATTCCTTGGAAATTATCAACGTTTGACATTTCTTACCATTATCCATACATTAACTAAGTCCATTAGAACTATAAGCATACATTACACATGACAGAGAATGTTGAATTAATGCACACTTAAGCATATACATTGGTAATACATTAGTTTATATAGTTTTATTTCAACTTCCTTTGATACTTTGTACTCTTCACTTTTTTTTCAATTTGTAAAAAGAAAAGGTAAAAAAAAGTATTTGAAGCGCCCTATTGAAAATTAAACTTACCAAGTGGCAAAAGAGAATGGCTGAAAATTGTGGCAATAATTCTTCGCATATGGTACTGTATAAAAAATTCATTCTCACTTCCCAACCATGAAGCAAATATGCATTGGACAGTAAAACCAGCCGATACAAATTCATTGGGAGGAAAAACAAAACACAACGACGTCAACATATAAAACATAGTAAATAATAACGATGGTGCCATTTTATCTAGAGTACAGATTTCACTCTATTCATTCTTGCTTATCCCACTGTGACAAATCAATCACTGTACGATATCCAAGGTGTTTACGTTTCGTAATGTCATCGGAACGATTGAACTTGGCCACAGCCGTAAATTCTAAACTTATTTATTCCTATAAACGTCACGCGTAGAACAACACACCAATAGGCTCTCTCTGGACGGAATCACAAGAGACGAATGACTTATTATAATAGCTTCAAACGAGTTTGCATAATTTTAAATACACTCTCGATAAGACACAACGCACGAAACAACATTCATTCCAATTTTACGATAGCTGTAGTAGCGAGCGCCACATTGCGGAAGTTCTTCTAAGCCAGTCTCCAAGTTTTCAGTCATAATGGTCATGACCACGACCTCTCGGCCACGAATACTTTGAAAGAAACCCCACTAACCGACAACCCAAGGATTTCAGCTGTTTTAATCTATAAAATAGATCTTTCCCCGTACCTCTGATCACATATAACACATTATAATTAATTAAAATATAAAACTTTATAAAATAAAGCTTACAAACTTATAAAATTATTAAAATAGGTAATTTACCTTATACAGGGACATCATTTTATTTTTACTTCAATTTTTTTTGTACCTGAGTTTTTTAATGTACTTCACTCCAACCCCTTCTACTAATGAAGTTCAACCGTCTTCCACACAGATCCAAGACCGCATATACAGTCATACTAGCCTTACCGTCACAGTACGTTCCAAAAATATGTTCGCGTTTTCCAATGACGAAAGAGCTTTCAATATTGCATCATTTTCGCACAGGTACTGTCGTCCATTTGCCTACGTCGCATTCCGGTTTTCCATCTCTGTAAAGGCTAGTGGCTGGGCTGTCTTAGTTCTTTTCTGAGAACATTAATTTCTGTTAGGAATTGGACATCTACGTAATATTATACCCATACAACTGTTTAAAATAACTTGAATAAAAGGGCCTCGTTAAGTAATTAACTGTCACGTGATTTCCATCCTTTCTACGACCCTGCGACATAACCACTTGGACGGACAGTAGATAGCATGTCTGAGTAATTTTATCTTTTCGGATCGAGCAGAAGTGAAGATTGAATTTGCAGTACGTAAGGTACTCTTTTACAGAGAATTATTTCAACATGAGTTACTAGTACGAAGGACGAAACTGGTAATTGGAATTACATACATTAGAACTGAAGCCTGTATCGAAATGAACCGCCACCATTTTGAAAAATGTGGTTAAATATTCATATTATGATTATTTTTCAATTTAACTTCATTCTCTATAGTGTACGCTAATGTGCTATAGACACTATAATATACACTGCATAATGAATACATCCGTATGGACAGCTCAGTTCGTGAATAAAAACACTCATTGTTAATACTGTACTGTATTCTGATTAAACAAAAACCTAATGAAAATTATCAATCTCAAAAGCGTGATATTTCATAGTTTACGTAAATGGATGAATTACTTTTGTTCCCTCCTATACCTAGTAAAGTGATTTGTTTGTATATTACGCCATCGAACTCCAGTCGTGGAAGGGGTTAGCAACCGTTGATTCAAAGGTATAGCCAGGTTAATATCAGAAATGTTAGTAAAAATAAAATGATGTCCCTATACAATGGGAGGTATCGTTTCGGCACAGGTTTATGTGCTTTCGTCAACGTGATTACGATCACTGATCAGGGCCAAAGACGTGCAGGGCCCGCACCGAGTACGGGTACTCATTCTGGGATCCGTAATGAATGTACAATACAGCAGAATGCCAAATTAATATACGGGTAATATAAGATGTATGATTTCTCTTCCCCATTTCATTTTATCATCACATTTAATTACAAAAAAATGTTTTAGTATAATTCTGTAGTCTGCCAAGAGTAGGCCTATGGAGTGTTACGTCTTGAATTTGTAACAATGAAATATTATGGTGAATTATTGGTATACTACCTATTTATTTAAATTTGCGTGGAGCCTCATTCCAATCTTGCGATTTACTGTGAGCACTTCATTCAACTTGTAGAGATACCATAAGCATTGGTTTGACTATATTGAAATATATTAATATGAAGAAGTTTAACATTTTTTTAAAATCTGAATGATCTTCGAATTAAATTGTTCTAGCTGTAGGAATCAGGAAGGTCTTCACCTCACTTCAAGGGGAAAATGAAAGTGGTAAACTGCATGGAAACAGCTTATTAACTGTGTGCAAAGCAGTGACAAATTCACACTTACTTACTGCACTGTACAAAATGCATGTTTTTGTCGATTACAAATTGTTATTTAAATTTTTATTTTAACATTAAAGTTATTTAGATTAATCAAGAGAGTGTTCTTACTGAAGTTCTCCGTCAAGTAACATGCTTGACTGTATGCAATGGAGATAAACCTGTCCCCTCTCAAGCGAAATTCTGATTGCGTTACTGGCAGTTTCTGTCCGAACTCCACAGAGAAGATTCAAAGAAATTGGGATACAATCACAGTCTACTATATACAGTCACGAAGCTTGAATTTTGAGGGTGCTAGAAACAATAGACTGTGCCGGAACTATTTTGCATTGCCTGTAATGAGCCGATATTAGCGATCCTAGTGGTGAGCAACTATCTAATGTTTGCATATTTACTACGTATTGAGCTTCGTGACTGTATATACTAGACTGTGGTACAATGTTGTTGACCTCTAAAGATATCAAAGTTGAATGAAGCAAGGAAACAAAAAAATTGCAATGGGCTAAAAAGTGTATGATTGGACAGAGGAAGACTGAAATAAGGTAGTAAGTGCATATGACTGCATACATAGTTCATATTCTTCATCGTAGATCTCGAGATTGTAACTTCACATTGTATCCTCATGGATAATATGAGGAGACAAAGAGGAAGGCAGAAAATAGGAAAGATTGGAGAAAGCTGCGTTTGCAGTGAAAGACCTCCTCTTGGACAGAACACGAAACGAAATGAAATGAATGAATGAATTGTACACTCTTTGCTTTCTATCTTACTGTGGGCGATACGATCTATATTGACCAATGCACTACATTCCACATTGAAATATACACTAATTATTCTGCAAATACTACTCGTTCTTACTATTATGTTTTCCTCTCAATATAATATTTTGAAGAGTGCCATATGTGGTCTCAGCAGGCAGGTTATTCCTCCTATCGGCCTTCCCATCGCTTCTTTCTTGACATAAGCATGTATATTGTAAAAATCTGATCAGTTTCTTTTGCAACGAAGGTCTCCACCAAGGTGTCTACCTAAGTCAGCATCTTCAAAGACACTCTTTTCTGACTCTATGTTCCACTTCAGAACTTTTAAGGTTGATTTCCGTCCGTTTTTATTCTAGGCGGACTCCCCCGTTATTTTGTATGGTCGCACCAATATTTCTTTAGGTCAAAATTCAGCATAGTTTACTTGTTCCAAATAGTCAAGTGGAAGTGGAAATTCAATCTTGAAAGCTTTATTACTTTCCAGAGTTTTGAGCTCTTTTCCCGTACCCCCCTTTTTTTTCTAGGAAGCTCAAAACTTTCTCTCTTATGGTATCTTTGGATAGTTTCCCCATGCAAAGCTAGACTATTTTTTCTCCCATTTGTAGCAGAGGTTTCTCTAATATATTATGACGATTATTAGAACCGATATATATGTTGAAATGTTGATTTGTATTTTTTTTACTCTAGATTAAAATTGCAAGTTTCTTGTTTATGTTAGTTAATTAGTTAGGATACAATTAATTATGATACTTAATCACTCATTTAAAGTTCGTGTGACTGCAACCTGTGTATATTTTTGTGTGGCTTTACTTTGTTTATAGTGTATTTTTTTCCTTTTTATTTCCATTATTGCATTTGTATTTCTGGTGGTGTGGAAGAGAAGGCCTGATGGCCTCAACTATACCAGAATAAATAAATACATATATCTGCTACAAACTTTCTACAACTGCTACAATTTTCACTCGTTTTCCTCCTATATTCTTGGAAACCATCATTTTCTTCTACTGTCGGTGTCTCAGGAGAAGACGAGAGCGGACTGAGGAGGAAGGGATGTGAACAGATAACGTAAGACAACACGAGCAATATTTGTACTGCAATAAGCGGAAACATTAGGTCTCCTTCTGTTCAACTTAGCTTTAATTTTCATACGCATTGTTACTCATCTTTCTTGCACGAGTAATAAGCTGGCTACTGGGATGCTTATCTGAGCGATGTTTATAATCAGCAGCGATAGTCAAGAAGGTCACATTCTTTCCGCTCGTCTTCTCCTGAGTAACGGACAGTACTTTCCTTTACCTGTTATTGATTCGTCTGCCTTGAGCCTTCTCAGGCGTATTTTCCCTTTCATTCTTGTTTTCTTATCCTTTTCCCATGTGGTTCTGCATAGCAGTCATACCTACGTCATCATAGGTATTTGGTGGCGCTTCTACGCGCAATTTCATACTGGATACAGACGGGCATGCAAGTGCGGGTTGCTTCTATCTTTGATCTGTTCTTGTCAAGGTAATGCCATTACTATTTCCTTTATGACAGCTTGTTTACCTTTCACCTTAAAGCTTTTGTAATTTCATCTAATACTCATGTCTCTTGTTTTCTAATTGGTACTTAAGTCCCATTGTTCGCATGGCACGGATATGACGAACATTTCATACTACGCGCGCGAAGCGCTTGGAATCGACTCTTCGCAAGCGATTTGACTCTTTCTATGGAGTCGAAGAAGTATACTTTCGCGATCTTGGTGTCCATTCGCGCTCATCTCTAGTTTTTGGGCGTGTGTTGTTGTTTTGATTGGAACTGTTTATATTACGATGGATTGTAAACTCATATATTTATCGTTTTCGTTGTTTTTCTGGTTTATGTGTTGTTTAAAAAATTGTAATGGTAAGTCACTTTTTATTGAACACAAGATAATCGACGCTGGTATGCACGAAAAAGCACATACTGTGAGAATTTCCTTCACATTGTTTAGGTTAAGATAATTAGAAACATTACTATTTCTTTAGTAATCATGATTCTCTTAGATGAATAACAACAGTCATTTGATAATGTATTAAGTGGACTTTTATTTCTACATGTATTAAGTATCTTTCATTTCATTAACAAAAACTTAACGGTACCATTAATAAAGGAATTTCAATGAGATGTCGTGTTTGAATTGTGACTAATGACTGACATAAAAAGGAGGGGAAAATTTTTTTCGGAAATAGACACTATTTACGGTAAAGGAAGAGATATTTCAGTATAATTCTAGTTGGTTACAAAATTAAAACGTTTATCCATACTTTATAGGGCCTACTTTTTTTAAATAATTATTTTTATTGTAGGCGATATAGGTCTATAGAAAATCTTTAATATTACGAAATAGATTAAAAACGGCAGATGTTATCAAAAACGAAATGATTTATTTTTGTATTGTACGATTACATTTCTCATTATAAAAGCCGTGATAACCAAATACCATAACCTCAAAGTTTCAAGGTAACCAGTAAAATTACTCCTATGAATTTGATATTGAAATGAGTTAACTGGCTGTTAGAAATCATTACAGTATGGTGAATTGAATCATAAATTAATTTGTGAAACTGACGTTTTCGGACATTGTTGATGATAATGCTGCAGTAGCTGATGGGTAGATGTAAGTCCATCGAGTCTGTGATCCCGTAACAACACAAACACTCTGGCCATACATGCCAAGGAACGATTTAAGGGTAAATATTTACAAGTGCTACAAATGACGGATTAAGAAATAAATTCTCAAGACATTAGGAACAGATTCACACTTTTCTTTTGGTGGGAGGGGGGGGGGCAAAAGCTGTGTTTACGATTAAAAAGGAATGAAGTAAATAAATTAATCAGGTTTATTACTAGATGGCACTATCTCCTGTGCTCTTTACTTACTGTATCTAAAATAAAGTCATTCCTATTTTTTACTTACTGGTATGCATTTGAAGTGCGGAAATCCGATCCGGTTCCTTCTGACTATTTCTGATTACTACACTAACGCCTTAACCCTTAACGAGCATAGCCTCAAGCAAGTTTGAGATACGACATCTAGTTACGGAAAACATTGTTTATGAATTTACTAAGCACATTAAACATACTAATATGTCTGTCTGCTTGGTACAAGGCATATTACATTTAGATTGTATGAAAATATGACCTGTTAAATTTCGCTTCCGAAATAATAGCCTGCCATTGAACATTAACTGTCTTTTGTTCCGCTATTTTGTTTATTACAACATAGGCTGCTCGCGGTATGACCAGATATGTTAAAGCGACTATAAATAACAGCGAGAAAAAAAAAACATAGGCCTATATGGCGTTTTGCGTAATTTTAATTATCGTATTAAACCTTATTTGTATCCTATCCATTTCTTAGCTCCACAAAAAAAAAATGTTTGGTACAAGCCATAAATTTAGATTCGTAGTGAACATATGGCCTGTTGGATTTCGCTACCGAAATAATAATGAATAATTGCCTGGCATTGAACATAACTCTTTTGTTCCGCTACTTTGTTTATTATAACATAGCCTATATGACGTATTGCTAACTTAACTATAGGCTAATATTGTTCCGCCGCTTTGTTTATACTTTATTACAACATATTATTATGGCGTATATGCGTACTTTTAATTATTATAGTATTTTTAGACCTTTAGGCCTACGTATGTTTATTTTTGTCTTATCCATTGCAAAAAAAAACTTCAAAATATCATTCAGGAATTGCTTTTAAATTCATTAAAACCATTTTTTTAATTCGCAACCGGTAGTATTTCTTATTTATTTATTTTTTTCCGATTTAAGTTTTCATCAAAGTGCCGCTTAGAAGTGCGGATTAATGGTACTTGTTCAGAAGCCGTCGCCCTTCCCATATGCCGCTTTTCGCTTTTCTTTGGGATATGCGTGAAAATGTTGGAGTTAATGGGTCAGGAGAAAATTAAATTCTGTCGTTATGTTCAATAACAATTCTGTTTTTATTCTGTTTTACTACCGTAACTCCTTTTCTATTTTCTTTTCCTTCTTCTCAACTTTACTTTTCTTAATTTTTCACGAAGGCACGCACGGAACAGTTGAAGAGTTCGCGGGAAAAACGATGAATGTCACATTTCTGTTAAGGATTAGATAATGATCTAATTGAGTCTATAACTGCAGGATGTAGTGCTGTTTCTATAGAAAATAAAGGAAAGGATTACTGTATTCGTGGTGATAATTCTCCTTTTTACCATTTTTCATAAGAACAACATTAAATTTCGTAGTGATCCATTGAATTAAATAATGAAATCAACCTTAACAAAACTGTGACATTCATAGTTTTTCCCGCGAACTCTTCAGTTATCAAAAGAAAAAGTGGCCGCTCTCTAGAAGCAAAGTTCCCTTTGGGTATCTTCGCTACAGCCTAGATCATATGATCTAGGGCAGGGCTACAGTTCGGAGACAGGCGATGTTACATGTTGTTGGACCACGTTGCCTGATATCTACAGTGTTATTGTTAAAAGTATTCTGTTTATCTTCTTATAGCGTAATGGTAGCGTTCCGGCCTGGTATTCGTGAGATCCTGCGTTCGAATACAACCTAGTGCATTTTATGTTCTTTTTTGTTGTGTTTTTAAGAGAGAGAGAATATACATAATTGCTCCTGTCTCTTTTATGATTGTTTTAATAATTAACATCAGGTTAATTTGTTTTAATAATTAACATCAGGTTAATGAATGTATTATGCCATGTCTTTATCATTATTTATTATGACATTATGGCTGCAAATGGAAAGAAAAAAATATTTTATTCTCAACAAAATTATCTTTCGTGGCATAAACAAAACAAACTTACTGACGTCTGCCTTAGAACATTCAAACAATTAAGCCTTCAAACAATTAAGCCTTCAAAAAACAAAACAAAAAGCCACGATTCAATATTTAGTCTATCTTCCCCACATATCTATCACATCTTGCAGTCGAATGGGCATGGAATCGACTAGTCTTTTCAAATAGCGACTGTTCTCAGTCACGACATTCCAGGCAACCTGGACAGACATAAGTGTTCTACCCATGGGCAGGTCTTTCACTGCAAACCCAGCTTTCTCCAATCTTTCCTATTTTCTGCCTTCCCCTTAGTCTCCGCATATGATCCACATATCTTAATGTCGTCTATTATTTGATTTCTTCTGTCCCGAACTCTTCTCCCGTTCACCATTCCTTCCAGTGCATCCTTCAGTAGGCAGTTTCTTCTCAGCTAGTGACCCAACCAATTCCTTTTTCTCTTTGTAATCAGTTTCAGCATCATTCTTTCTTCACCCACTTTTTCGAACATAACTTCATTTCTTATTCTGTCTGTCCATTTCACACGCTCCATTCTTCTCCACATCCACATTTCATATGCTTCTATTCGTTTCTCTTAATTTCATCGTAATGTCCATGTTTCTTCCCCATACAATGCCACAGTCCACACAAAGCACTCCACTAGTCTCTTCTTTAGTTCTTTTTCCAGAACTTCCTTTGCTCATGTTCGCAGTTTTTCTTGGAAGGATAAATGCGGTAACTTCCCGTTGCTTTCCGCACACCACTGTCTCTTTCGCATCTTAATAGGTCCCAGGAGACCCAAGCGTGAAGGTGAGCAGAGTGGATTTGACTAATTGGGTCCTCCGGACTTCCCCGAAATTCACCACAAGGGTTATTACATATTAGTTCTATCAGGATTTTTGACCCGATCAGAGACCGGGAAATTCCAATTAACCTTTGCCCCCCGCATCCTGAACGATCTTCTTCAAATCATCAGAAAATCTGGGAGGGAGATTGAGCCAATATTTCGCAAATGTGTCTATACTTGTGCCCTCGTAGCACAGTCGGAAGAACGTCTGAATTTAGATCTCAACGTCTCAGGTTCAATTCCTCGTCACTCCTTTACATTTTATTGTGTTTCAAGATAGTATAATGTAATAATATAAAAATAAAAAACTAACACCAGTATTATGCAACTGTATTGTTCCAAACCTAATATTAAATTTATGTTATTTATATCGCTAAAGAACGATAACAGAATATAAATAACGTGAATATTTTTATATCGTTAAAGAACGATAACAGAATACAAATGATAATTTGAATATTATTTATATCACTAAAGAACGATAAAAGAATACAAATGATAACTTCAATATTATTTATACCGCTAAAGAACGATTAAAAAATGAAATGAAAACTTGAACAAGGCCCGAACTCACAACCTTTGAATCATTAAGCGAGCACTCTACCGCTGGTCTACGAGACGCAGATACGGAAAAATTCCATAGTTCCGGAACTGCTTCTACAAGCACTTGCATCGTGTAACATCGCCGTGACTTGAAGTATACTTGGAAAATATTCGCTGTTCACGAGTGCTGCCATTTTTTTTATAGCTGTACTTACTATACCTTCCAGCGTAGATCTATACAAAAATAAAACCCCGCAGTTTTGTATATGACAGAATGAATCTGTGATGAAGAGTTAACAAATCAAATTAATTTATTGAAATGATAAGTAAATTATGTTACAAAACAAACAGTCAAATTACTATTCACCACTTTTTACAATACTTAATTCACAATTAGGCATGTATCAATCAATTTTTTTAAGTACCTATAAAAGTTGAAGGGTAGGTCTAAGTATGTAGGATTCATGACCAAATAAACGCGCATAATATGACGTTATGTATGCATAAATTGTAATTGGTTTACTTTGAACATCGAAGGGCATTCAGTAATGTACAGTACTAGAAAAAAAGTAATGGCCCAATTATTGGGGGTTGCTTCATAGCGTAATTCACATGATAACGTTCGTTTCCTGTATTTTGGACCCGGACCTTCGTGACGAGAGCTCAAAGTCTCAGTAGCTCTGACGGCTGGGGCAACTGTGTCTCATGCGGAAGGGAGCTGGTTCGAGCCCTATGTGCGCGAGTTTTTTTCCCCCCTGATTAACGTTAAATGGAGTCCTGGGGCTGATGTTTCAGTTTGTCTAACAAAAAGTGGAATAATTATTACCCAACTCCTATCGATGATTATTATTATTAAGCTTGATCTGGTTTGAAAAAAATTGGAAGGTACTCTATGTCTTTCTCAAACAAAATAAAGATAAAGACAATTTCACAAAAAAAAAAAAAAAAATGAACCTAATACTTTGTCCACATGCCATCGACATCTATTGTAGCCATGATCCTTCTGGACATTGAATCTACAACTGGCGGAAATAGCCCTGATCTTGGATTAGGTCTTTCCAGGCTTTAAGAACTTGACTCCAGGACTCGCTTGTATTCCAAGGTAGCTAGTGTCGCAATAATTCGCGACTCCTCTTTTTCAAGTCCATCCACACATTTTCTATAACATTCAAGTCCGGTGACATGGGAGGTCAACGGTTCACTTCGATCCGAGGTCTCCTTCGAAACCATATTTGAACGACTTGAGAAGTGTAAACCGAAGTTATCCTGCTGGAATCTTAATGATCGCCTTTGGGATAATGTTTTCGTGTGATAGTGAGCAACACGTTTTCCAAAAGGTGGACATATACTATGGCGAATGCATCCAGCCATGACACGCTCTAAGACACTTGCCCCATCACGAGAGATCCAGCCCCAGCATGACACGCTAGTGCATTGTGACCTTTTACGTTGGTCCACATTTGGAACATCAAATCTAAGCCAGATTCACGATAGACTCTGACAGGTCCATTGTAATCAGTCCAGATAGATAGATGTTTCGTAGAGAAAATTACAATTTGAGAACAGCTAATCTTAGAAGTCGCAGGGCTGCCCAGAAAGAAAACACAAAAGAAGAACAAGCTATAGACTGCCTAGCCTTTGTGATCAGTCTAGAGGATTTCGATTGGGGAGGGGGGGGGAAGTAATTTAATCCCAGGACTCTGTAAAACTCCATTCTGGCGTTATTCAGGAAATAAAAAAAACTAGCAGGCGCAGGGCTCGAACCCGCTCCCTTCCAAATGACACGCAGATATCCCAACTGTCTGAGTTATTGAAATGGAAGGGCTTGCTTTTGCGCAACTTCCTCATGGTGATTCAAATTTCAATTTTACGAACAGAAAATAGGGAAATTGTGACAGAAAGCAGAAGTGTTAACCATCCTTTATCTTCACCCTCTCCCTCCCTCTACGCAGTATGCACCCTGATTTGAAGTATATTGCGTTGCCAGTTTGGAACTGTCTATTCAGTCATCTATATCTATACAAACATTTATAACAGCTGAACGTTCTTAATATCCAGTATTACTGAATGTAATTTTATCAAGTGTTTGGTGAGTTCTATAAAACTTGGAGAGCTTTGCGCCTCAATGAAAATTTAATCTAGAGCTCTAATTTTTTTTGTGCATAATTGTTACATATAATGACAACTTTTCCGCACTACATGTTTTTTTAATTTCGTAATTTAATTTTTTCGATACATCCTAATGTGCACCTACTGACTTGATGTCACTATAACTGCATTGCCTTCAAAAAAAGTGTATGGCCTATCATTCTACTAAATGACAATGTACATGAAAGTGGCTCTCTCACAATGCAGTTCATCTGACATCCACACACAGTCAGTGAACCCTTCATCCTCATTTAGATTGTGAAACATTTACTCACAAAAGAATCACTAAACAACAATAATGTTTTTATTCCAGGACAACAAAACGCAGAAGACAGGAACCTGATGGTGTGGTGTACCATCAGCCCTGAAGAGCAGCGCAAATGTTTGAATTTTGTACAAGCTGTCGAAAGGGATTGGAATCTGTTTGGAGCGACAGCAATGAGACTCAACTGTAGCCAGGTACACTTAGCAGATCCAATGCACGAGTTTTATTTTTAAAGCAATTGCTTATAAAATGTATGTATGTGTTTGTGTGTGTATCCAATGCCTACTCACTTCACTTGCGTGATTCGGGTTCCGCATATTGCGGATAGATGGCAGTACTGACCCATTTTCAAGTTGCACACCACTTTGGTGGGCCGTGTTATGCATGATATGTATATCTGTGGTGAGTTATGTCGTGTACTAGGGTGAGTGATGTGTAATTGTAGTGTCGGAAATGAGTGAGGATGATGGAAATAAGGAAGGGAGAAGGGAAAACTCAGTACCAGCACATGACCTACTCCTGTCGAATAGCACCAAGGAGGCTGCCAGGCTTAACATCCCCATCCGATAGACAAATCACTATCAACAGTGACATAATGTTGGGGGTAGGAATTGAATTCTAACAGTTCACATGTCAGGTTAAATAAATAAATACTACTAATACTACTACTAATAAGGGAGAAACTGCTGTTGTGGAAGCCATAGCATTGTTGTGTTGGAAAAGATATTAACATTGCCACATCCTATTGCTGAATCTCAAGTGAAATACTGTCCCTAAAATTTGCGTTTTCATCAGGAATATTTTATATAGGACTTTATATGACATTCTGTATCATAGAGATCTGTCCATACAAAATAAGTAAAGAGGGTTTACATTGGGAACTGTATAGAACATTGTGTAAGTCACGGTTTAAATTTTTGTTAATTCCCTATTGTACCATTATTTTAAGTTGTGAATCTTTTCCTCAGGTTTCCAATCTCTGTGTTCAAGAAATCACATGCAAAGAATCTTTACAGATATCTCTGTCTCTGAAATGTGTACATAAAGGTACGATCACACGTCGCTACTTTTGCTGCGCAACTTTTGTACTGCAGCTGCAAAAGTTGCGTGTTGTGTTCACAAGTAAGCCAAAAGTAGCGCGCTGCACGCTACTTTTCGTGCTGCGCAACCCGAGTGCAGCAAAAGTTGCAACTGGAGGTTGCGAGTCTGTTCACACACAAGGCACTACTTTTGCAGCCACAGTCATGCTGTAGGTTTCCATCTCCATGTTGACTTCTCAATATACATTTTGTGGTTATGTTCGCATTATTAATAAAATCATGCGAAAGCTTACTTATCTATTATTTGCTTTTCTGTCCTAACTAGTATTCAGAAATTGGCATTATTTTTACTATAAAGCTTTTAAAAACGCCTATATACTTAAATGATAACCAACAGCATATTCACGTAATCAATGTTGGCAACCCTCCTGTTTGAAACTACGCTACAGAAAATTAAAAAAGTGAATTATATCGTCAGCAAATATGCTCAGACTGTGTTGTGCATTTAGTAACTGTTAAAAATAATTTATTTTCATCACATCTAACATTAAAATACATCCAAACAATAAAAGTATCATTGGCACATTTGGGTGGCAACACTGGTCGCAACCGCAGCAGAAGTTTCAACAAAACCGATATCAAAAATGCTGCGGCTGCAACCCTGAGAACCCTGTTCACACGTCGCTATTTTAAGCTGCGCGCAGCATGGAAAAGTAGCGGGCAGCGGGTTTGGCAGCCGCTACTTTTCGGGTTGCACCATTGTTCACACGTCGCAGTACGAGAGTTGCGCAGTTTTTTGTACTGCATCGCTGCAAAAGTAGCGACGTGTGACCGTACCTTAAGGAATCCCAGAGATATTGCGTCACTTTCATTTCTTCAGTTAAACTTAAAGTTTTGTTAAGTGTCCACTCCATCTTTGTTCGTGTATGCTACTGTACATGGAAAATGTGTCTGCATGCTCAGGTTGCAGAACATGAATTGTTATTGGTTGCAAAACTATACACGAAAATTTGTTGTGTACATAATATATAGAACCTTTCATTTATAGATACATACAGGGACATGCCCCATACCATCCAGAACATGTTTGGAACACAATAGAGAAAAATTCATATGGTAATGCAGAATTCCTGCACGGAAATATCATATAAATCAGGGATTGCAGAAACAGCACATATCAATATCCCACACATAGTGACATGTTCTGTTTCTGCAATCCCCGATTCATATGTACTTCGGTACACCATAATAATATGATATGCTTAATTAAGCACTTAGTGATTCAAGACGGCACTCATCCCATCGGATCTCGGCCACTTAGTCACTTGTAATGAGTGCACCTCTGTACATAGTGTGTTGGACATTGTGCCACTGTCACATATTCTGTGACACAATACATGAGGATAGGCCAGGCCACCAAAGGGAAAACTGAGAGATAGATCTTAAACTGAGGAGATTCGATCTGGCATCGGAACAGGAATCCGGTGCAGCTTAGTGAATGAAGCGTCAGCATGTAGAGCTGAAAATCCAGGTTTGAGTCCTGGTGCCAGAGAGAATTTTTTTCTGTTCTATCTATCCTTCATCATAGTATAAGTAATATTTAGACATTTTAAATACAGTTTATCAAAGAGATAGAGGCAGATATGAATGAGTGACTGAAATAATGAATGAATGTGTCTGTATAGAGACAGGCAGAAAATAAAAATGATGGTGATGCATTTTTGTAGGGCTTCAATAAGGAGGACTGCATGACTCAGCTTGATGAAGAAAAAGCCCATATAACAAGCCTGGATGCTGGAGAAGTGTTTGTTGCTGGGAGATATCATAGCCTCATTCCCATAATGCAGGAATTGTATAGTGGTGAATATGATTTATCTATTAACAAGTATGAAGTATCATCTTACACAAAAAAAAGACCAGTTGCCATATACTAAGTCCTCTTTAGAAGAATTCTGTTGATTTCATGAGAGCTTAGCTTTACACAGGAACAAATTTCTTCTGCAGTGGCACAGTTCCAATAATTTGTTCCAATAAAGGTAATGTGGTAGCTGCATACTAAATGAGAGATTATTAATTCAAGGTGCCAATCTTTTTATATGTATAGATCAAGCTTTATAAATCATTTACAACAAAGATATATACTAGGAGTAAATTAGATGCAACATAAAAATCCTCTTATCTTAATGCTTATAAATATAACAGATCTTTCTTCGTGTGAACAGGATGCTGTCTGAAGTTGGACTTAGATTCCTACTACATGAGACTGGTCATGTTTTGCTTCTAAGACTGTACATTCATATTACTCTAAGTATTATGTAATATCTCGAGTTTGAGGAAGTATTGGAACTTTATGTGTATGAAATCTTTTGAATCATGATGTTTCATTTGAAATTCATCATTCACTTTCAGGTGACCAAAAGTCTTATTATGCTGTTGCTGTTATCAAGAGGAACACTCTGTCTGATGTAGAGAGCCTACGAGATTTACGTCATAAGAAAGCATGCTTTGCTGGAGTTGGCACATTGGCAGGATGGGTGATTCCAATACATACGGTAGGTAAAATGCTAGCAGTTTGTAACCCTGTCTTTACTCCATCACATAATTCATATTTCAAAAGATTTTCTTTTAATTTTCAAGTGTGACGATCATCCAAGGATGTATTTTATTCAATAGTTTGATGTGAAAACTGTGTTGACATCACTAAATTTGGTAATGCATGCATTTTGTTGCCCTGTAATAAAAAGGAAGGAAAATGGTAACTGAAAATTCTATGTCACATTTGTCTTTACTTTTTATAGTTACAGGAAGGTCATGAGACTGAGTTAAACAAGTTTTGTGTAGATGTTTGTGGATATGGGACTTGTTTGTTTACATGGTGGTATGGTTTTGGTTTCACTATGTTCATTTCTTCAAAAGTTATAAGTGATTATGATATAACACTTTTTTGGACATCTTTACTGAGTGGTTGGCGACCTACTGTGCTGAATACAAAGGCGTATTTCTACATCAAAGTGTTAGACATTTTCATTAAGACTTCAATGAAGAAAATTTATTGTTATGTAAATGTCGAACGCTAAAATGAATGCTATAATAAAGTGAAAAGAATCAACTTTTGTTGGAATAGATTCATAAACTACATATGAAGCAGTAAAATTTCTCCTTTTTTATAGTAGTAATAGATTTATTTCTACTGGTAAAGTTATATTTATTTTGTCACTCAGTTTCAACACTTCAAGTCCTGAATAGCACCAGACCTACTAGTTATTTCTGAATATAAAAAACATAAACGAATTTTGTATTTATATAAACGCAGCACTACAGCAATGTAGAAAATGAAGCAGCAGATGAAAGTGCAGAAATTCCTGCTGTCCTACACCAATCACAGAAATTAAAAGCAGAATGGAAAAATGCATTAATAAGAAACAAATTTCAGTAAATTAAATAGGTTGATACCTCTGTAACATAGAGAAAATTCTTTGAGACAGTAATTAGTAATCATTATCGCAAAGTACTCAAACTTGCAACTATCTTTGCCACGAGAGCATAAATGGAATATACTAAGACAAAAGCTTAATCAACCTCGGTAGAAATTTAAAACAAATTCTAATGAACTATACACACTATGGGCTCTTTTTGGAAATGCATGAACGTTGTTGTTGTTTTCTAATGCCAGGCATTTGCCAATAAAGTCATTTGACCTCTTGCACTCCAATATTTTTCAAAGATATGATGATTCTGTACCATTAAAGTAGTCCCCACCTGGATATCCGACTGGGGGACTATTTTACCTCCGGATAATTTTACCTTAATGGTTAAGTGTTCACGTAGGCTTCCGCGGCTGGTGTACATGGTGTGTGGATAAGCTTCAGGGCTTCTACCGCGTTGTCTTGGTGTTATTGGCTGACGTTTCGACCGCTGTGTTGTGGCCATCTTCAGAGCAGTTGTTGGATAAGGAAATAGTCGAAAAATCGAAGGAGAATTGGGAGGAAAATTTAAAAGGTACGCAAAACGCGTCCTTGCAAGGGGTTGGGGGCTGTACAAAACTAAATATGTGAGCTCCAAGCCTGTTGGCCACTAGTCTCACTCCGGGTTACGCTGCTCCCCTGAAGGAGCTCTAGAAAATTTTGAAGGGGAAGCCGAAATTGGACGTAACCTCTTAGGTACCACATACGCGAGGGGGGCTGAGATTGATCAGTTGATCACTGAACGGGGCGAGGTGGAGTTGGCTGGTGTTTGCCGTTAGGATGGCAAGACGCCGTCATCTGTTGTTCGATGACAAAGCAGGTGAAGGCCGTCGGAAGAAGCGCCGTGAAATCTAAGCTGCAATTTGAGAGGTCCCTGTCCTTTCAATTTGCGACTTATTGAGTGACCTCGTATGTTTAATAGACTATTAATATTATCTGAACTAGGGCATACATAATTTATAATAAAGGTGGAGTATATATGGGGAAGGGCATATAGGTCCGTGGCCCATTTCTTATAGGGCTCATCCCGACATTTGTCTTACGCCTGAGGAAAACCACGGAATACCTTAGGCAGGATGAGTTGTCTCATATAAGAGACTAGCCAATTTGGCTATTATGTAGGAGGTAATGAGCCTTGTTGATTTGTCTCAATTTCGAGACCAGCCATTTGGCTATATGATGGCTCAATTGCGAAGAGGGGGGAGAGATGTAATTGTTAATTAGGGAGATTCATGGGGATATGAGTGCAGGTCCGTGGCCCATTTCTTTTAGGGCTCATCCCGACATTTGTCTTAGCGCCTTAGGAAAACCACGGAAAAACCTTAGGCAGGATGAAGGAAATAGTCTGCCAGTAGTAGTCTCGATGGGGGGGAGTACTTGCTGTGATATGTCGTAGGTTCTTCTTCTGGCATCTGATTGGTCCTGTGTGGTCCAATCCGGTTGAGGTCTGTATGAAGGGGAGTATTCATATTAAATACTGGCCCTCATAAGGTCCGAAAGAGTGACCTTGATACCGTGCCCGTTGTCCGGATGAAGGGGGGGGGGGTGCCGCGTACATATGGAGACCTGGTTTCTCGTTCCTAAGTATAAGTTGTACCTTAATGGTACTCATTTCATATTGGAGTGAAAATGGCAAGTTGTAGCCGATTTAAGTGAACACCATATTTTAACGTTTTGGTGGCTACTTCATTCACACACAACCCCCAGAATGTCTGGAGGACCACACCTGCTGTTGGTCGACGGGTCCACTGGACTTAGCTGGGAGATCTTGTTGATCACCAGCTTTCCCTCCTTAAGCCACTCGAGGACGATTTTAGTGCCATAGCAGGTCAGCACTAGGAACAGAAAAGTAGAAAGGGTAGGAAGGAAAATAAAATGAACCCCTAGGCCTCGAATGCTCTAATGCTGTCGGGGTCGAAGAAAGTAAGAGTTCAGTCAGAGGACTGGATAGGAAAGGGTAAAGAGGGAATTAGGCATTGGATAGAGGAAAATTATACCAAATTCGGCCAGTAACTCATCAAGCTGACCAGTGCTAATTGATGAGTAGCCCCTCCCTTTAGTTCAGCTTGTAAAATTATGCTTACTAACAGCTGCACCACGGGAAGGTAGGGATGGGACATTGGGTATTTGTCCAGGTTGGTTCCTTAAAGCCTTCAATGGGAAGGATTAATGCCTCTCCCCCCTGTATTTGACAAATACCGTTTTGCAGCCATGCATGAACGTATGTGTATATAAAATTATAAAATTATCATACTTTTTTTTACCTCTTTCTGTGCTTTAAATAACTGTTGATGGTTTGTTTAATCATTATTTTTATTAATTTTTCTTTCTTTTTTATACTGTAGTTTGGGAGAGGGTGTAATTACATGTATTTATTTTAGCATTGTATGAAGCTGGAAGCTCGTACTAATAAGGAACTGTTATTGTGCTCACGTCAAAACCTCCGTTCAAACTGTGCACGAAGATCTCCACAGTAGACAGACAAATATAAAATATTAGTTGCCCATGCTGACTGTAATGGTGTTAATGCATACTTGGGATTTTGCATTACGAAACAATAATGGCGCTTATTTAGAGTAGTTGAGTCGCTCGTGCACTTAATGCTCTTCACAGTTGAGTGAACACTATCTACTCAAGATTATTTTTCGATAATATTCATTCAAGCTTTAATATGCCAGCATTATAATTAGTGCTGCTGACCAAAGAAAAGGTTTCAATATGTATAATTAAAATGTTATTTGAACATTTTTCTCAAATGAACATAAAGAATTACTTGTTTTTAAGAGTTTTTTTTAATTTTCAGTTAATGCAAAAGGGAGACATGGAAGTGATAGATTGTAACAATCATGTGAAATCTGCAATAAAATACTTTGGGCCAAGCTGTGCAGTGAATTCTCTTTTAGATAAATATAATCCACTAGGTAAGTATTCTCCCATGAAAGTACTCTTCTTTTCCTTCTTATGTTAGGCTATAAGCTTGTATTTATGAGGTCCACACCTGTGGAGTAACAGTCAGCGCGTCTGGCCACGAAACCAGGTGGCCCAGGTTCGAATCCCAGTCGGGGCAAGTTAGTTAACTGGTTGAGGTTTTTTCCGGGGTTTTCCCTCAACCCAATACGAGCAAATGCTGGGTAACTTTCGGTGCTGGATCCTGGACTCATTTCACCGGCATTATCACCTTTGTTTCATTCAGACGCTAAATAACCCGAGATGTTGATACAGCGTCGTAAAATAACCCAATAAAATAAAATAAATGTATTTATGAGAACGCAATCCTTCAATCCTTTTTAGGCTCCTGGGACTTTCTCTCCATGAGTCCGACCATCCGTTGCAGTTCTCATCAATCCTAGGCTCGTCCATTCTTGATACATGCCCATTCCACTTGCTCCTTCTTTTTATAACCCATCCTTGTATACTACACTTCTCTCTCATAGTTTGATTTTTACATGGCCTAGCCTTGTTACACCTATTATTTTTCATGATGTTCTCATCTGTTTCTTCCAAAATTCATGTAGTCTTTGATGTGTCAGGTTTTGTTTCTGATGCATAAGTGAGGTTGACTTAGTCTAATTATCCTGTTACAATCTAGACTCACTAATCTGGACCTCGGTGATCCTGCCTCTCAATTATACTTCCTATCACTTCTGCTGTAACAATTTTCTGAAAAATATGCAGTAGTGCCATGTGTTATAGATGCACCCAGTAGAGTTTACAGGCATTATTATTACTGAATATTAATTGCAGTTTTCCTTATTCCTTAAAGCACTTATATTGAATTAAATTTGTACATCTGGTAATACAAATTGAGTTCTAGTTTCTTTTCCTTGTTTTCATCACGAGTAGAATTAATGTTTCTTCCAACATAAGTGTTATTGTTTTTGCAGGTGACAATTCAGATAAACTCTGCAAATTGTGCACGGGGAAGATACCTGGAGAATGGTGCTCTAGTGCAGATCCATATTTTGGATTTGAAGGAGCATTCCGCTGTCTTGTAGAGGCAGGAGAAATTGCCTTTTTGAAGCACACGACTGTTGAGGAAATGACTTCCACAAGATTTGATTTCAGTAAGAAAAAAGTTTTTATAATTTAAATATTACTTCATACAAAGTTCGAACTCAAATATTTTAACGCTTTCATTAAAACAAAATTCTGTACACTGGGCATTATTACAGTAAGTCGGTTTTATGAGTATGTTGTTGTTGTTTTCTAATGCCAGGCGTTTTACAATAAAGTCATTTGACCTCTTGCACTCCAATATTTTTCAAAGCTATTATCATGGCCGGCAAATGAAGCACAGATTTTGAGGTGTTCCGAATCCATTTCTTGGTTTGAGTTGCACAATGGGCAGTTAGGGGACTGATATATTCCAATTCTATGCAGGTGTTTGGCCAAACAATCATGGCCTGTTGCCAATCTAAATGCAGCTACAGACGATTTTCGTCGTAAATCGGGAATTAACTGTGGATTATGATTATCCATTTTTTCCTTGAGATTGTGTTATCAAATTTTGTTTGTTGAAGTCTAAGTATGTAGATTTAATAAATGAGCATAGAAATTATTATTGAACAGTATTGGAGATGAATATGGTACGGCATTTGAAAGGTCATAAAATGCCATCCTGAAAACCACTCTCAACCCTAAGCACCAGGATGTGTGCTTATTTTATTTGAACTAACCAGCAATAAAACCAATGTGATTTCTAGTCTGTGGGATGCACAAAAGGCCATTTGTACCTAAGTGCTTTGGTAGTTGTTTACTAAGGAAGAAGAAGAAGGAGAAGGAGGAAGAGGAAGAGGAGGAGGAAGAGGAAGAGGAAGAAGAAGAAGTGCACAATAGCAGCACCAAAATTTTCACTGGCACAATTGCTTTTTTTTTTTTTACATACAACTCACTTCTGAGGTTGGCATGGCGCACCTAGAAGGTGGAGTTGATGATATGATAAGAAGACTATATATGATTATGTAGTGCCAAGAGAGGTCTTAAATTTAAACTTAAATTAAATCCCAGACCATGGACGAACACAGGAACAATTAATTTCCTTTCCGGAAATTGAATTCTGGAACCTCATGAGCTGTAGTCAGAAGCTCTGGTCACTAGACTACGAGGCTGTCAAATTACAAAATTTTAGAATTTAAAAAAACTGCAAACAAAAAGGATTTTGATAATGGGAATAACACGCATATGGCACATGTTCACTGTGTTTCATAAGAAGTTATTGTGATAATCTAGAAAAATAATGCTACCTCTGTTCCAAAATATGGCATAGAAAGATGTCATTAATTCTGTTCCAAAATATGGTGTATATTTGATAAAGTTCTCAGTAATATAATGTAACTTTAATACATTTTTAGATACTTACTTGTTTGATAAATTAATATAAGAAAAACATAAAAATTAGGTACATTTCATTCTGTGTGATGTCAAATTAATAAAAGAAAAACAAACATTGTTTTGAGAGAGGCAGATTAACATAAAAACTGCAATAAATTATAACTCTTTTTGTACGATTGTTGTGCCTTAGATGTTCTATTCAAAATTGACTGGCCTAGTATTACGTTTTCTGCAAGAGGAACATCACAGCAGGTGCCCATTTGATTTCTGTTCATATGAACTATTTAAATATTATAGTTTCATGCACTACAAAAGATTAGAAACATTCACAACTGCACTGTCTGTTAGTCCCTTTACTACTGAACAGAATACCAGACTATGAAACATTTCGTGCGCACATGCGCAATAATCAAATTGTTGTTGTTGTTATTATCCAATGCTGGGCTTTGGCAACGAAGCCATTAGCGTTCTTGCTCTCCAATATTTCTCTGTGGTGGATCCAACAGGTAGAACTTCACAGGTTGCAATAATCAAACTTGTTTTGTTTGTTACTATACCATATTTTGAAACGGAGGGAGTATACAGGATACAAAATTATGATAAACAAATTACAAATTACTAATTTGATAACACAATCTCAAGGGAGCAAATGGAACTCTTTGCATCATAATCCACAGTTGATTCCAGACTTACCACGCAAATCGTCTGTAGCTGCATTTAGATTGGCAACAGGCCATGACTGTTTGGCCAAGCATCTGCATAGAATTGGAATATATCAGTTCCCTAACTGCCCATTGTGCAACTCAAACCAAGAAATGGATTCAGAACATCTCAAAATCTGTGCGTCAGTGGCTAACCATGACAATCTTCTTCTTCTTCTTCTTCTTCTTCTCCCTTCAAGGTTTAGGTGATATCACCTGTTCCGGTCTCTATCGTCCAGCCACCTCTTGCGAGGTCTACCCAGATCCCTCTTCCCGATCGGGCGATAATTCATTATCTTCTTTGGTAGCCTATTCTCTGCCATTCTGTCAACATGATCTTTCCATTTTGTTTTATTTTCTTCTACCATGTCGTGTACTGAGAAAATATTTAAATCTGATCTTATTGTTTCATTTTTTATTTTATCGGCTTTAGTGCATCTTCTTACGTATCTCATAAATTTCATCTCTGCTGATTGTATACGTGATTCTTCTTTTTTTGTTATTGTCCATGATTCAGAGCCATATATAAGAGTAGGTACAGCCATAACTTTATAAAATTTCATTTGAGTTTCTTTTCTCGCTTTTCTTCCTAAAGTTCTTCCAATTGTTCCACATATCATCTGAAATCTATTAACTTTCTTCTCAATATCTTTCTCATAATTAAAACTAATATCACATCCTAGATAATTGAAGTGGGATACTTGTTCTAAAATGTTTCCATTTACTATTATCTTAGATCTAACAGGATTTTTCCCTTTAAAAGCCATTATCTTTGTTTTGTTTGCAGATATAGTTAGATTGTAAAATATTGCGTTTTGGCTTAATCTATACACTGCTCTTTGTAGGTTATCTTCTGTTTCCTGGATAATTATTTGATCATCAGCGTATAGTAAAGTATTTAAAGGTGTGTTAGATTCTATTTTAATCGCAGTCTGTATTTCATCTTTCCACTTCAAAACTAGATCGTCAATATATAAATTAAACAGAGTGGGTGATAAACTGCACCCTTGTCGAACACCTAAATTTGTTAAAATTGCTTCTGACACTTTAAAACCTGAGCTAATAACTATTTTGGTATTTACATATAAACTCTTAACAGCACTAATAAGGTGCTTAGGAAAGCCTCTTATTTCCAGTATTTTCCATAAAAGGGGTCTTTTCACTTTATCGAAAGCTTTTTCATAGTCAATGAATGCTAAGTGGGTTTCCAAACCAAACTCTCGACGTTTTTCAATAATCTGCCTCATTATAAATATATTATCACTAGATGAGCGTCCTTTTCTAAAGCCTGCTTGTTCCTCTGATATTACTACATCAGCAATAGCTGGTAATCTTTGATTAAGAATTTTTCCATATATTTTATATCCTGCATCTAATAAGGTTATTCCTCTATAGTTTCCTGTGTCATTTCTATTACCTTTCTTGAATAGGGAAATAACTTTGGCTGTATTCCATTCCATGGGCACTGAACAATTTTTCCAACACATGTTCAGAAAATGAAGGAAACAGAATTTTAATATCATTCCACCATATTTAATTAGTTCAGCATTAATTCCGTCCAATCCAGTAGCTTTTCTATTTTTTGTTACTTTTAAAGCTGCTTCTAATTCTTTTATGTCTATTTGATCTATAGAACTACTGTCACTTTCTACATGACAATATCTTTGAAAAATATTGGAGTGCAAGAGGTCAAATGACTTTATTGTCAAATGCCTGGCATTAGAAAACAACAACAACAACTTTTTTTATGGCTAGTGTATTTTACAATATCCACATGATATATTTTTCTGCAATCTAATAGTGATAAAAATACTCTGATAGTATATATTTTCACAATTGATAACCTGAATTTTGTCAATTTTTCATAGCTGGAATTTCAAAATCAGATTTTGAACTACTCTGCCGTGATGGTTCTCGGAGGTCAGTTGATGAATATCATGCCTGTAACTGGGGAACTGTGCCAACTCATGCAATTGTCACAACGTCAGCAAAGTCTCTTGAATTACGGAAAACTTATCAGCGTTTTCTTAAGGTACTGTTACATAATACTACTAATTTTGTCTACATTTAAATAACGATTACTGTAGATACTTTGTTTTGAGCTTATATCTCAATATTTTAGAACTTGTCTGTATATCAAAATTAAATCAAATATTTTATATTTCAACCATTTTTGGATTTAATGTACACTAATTTAATTTGTTATAAATTAAAGTACTTGTTCTTGTATCTTATTACAGAAAGCAGTTGATATGTATGGTACACCCACTTTCAATCGAACATTCACACCTTTTCTACAAAATGACTCATTCAGTACAGAACCAGTTCCATATGAGTCATTCAGTTTATTTGAGTCTGCACCAAGATATGGCCTTCATCACAACTTGCTCTTCCAGGTTTGCTATTTGTATTTATATATTCTTGTGCAATTTATCTTATGGAACTGTAACCATTTACAAATGGCTTCAGAACTAATACTGCTGGTTGTAAACTCTGCCAGCCACACCAATGTATTTGCGGAGGAATTGCTGATATTTACGGCCATCATGCACTCAGCTGTGCGAGGAGCAAGGGTCGCATTCCCAGACATACATCACTCAATGATATCATTAAAAGATCTCTGACTTCTTGTGGTATCCCGTCTCTTTTGGAACCACCAGGTATTAGTCGGGCAGATGGTAAACGACCCGATGGTCTCACCTTAATTCCATGGTCTAGAGGAAAATCTTTAATTTGGGACTCCACTTGCGTTGACACTCTAGCTCCATCTCACTTACCGAATACCTCCAGACACGCAGCATCTGCTGCTGAATTAGCCGTGAAGAAGAAAGTCAATAAATATGCTCATCTTTTAGACAATTATATCTTTGTCCCCTTTGCTGTGGAGACCTTCAGTCCTTGGAGTCATGACGCTAAAGTTTTGGTATCTCAAATCGGCCAAATTTTGATCTCCATTACTGGTGATCGCCGTTGCACTACTTATTTGCGTCAACGCTTAAGTATTGCTATTCAACGCGGAAATGCAATGAGCGTTTTGGGTACTCTTCCAGAGTCCTGCCCTTTGGACGAACTTTTTCTCCTGTAAAATTTATTATCTCTATGTAAATGTTTATATTTAGTTTTTATATATGTGTAATTGTAACGGTGAAAATATTGTTAATCAAATAATTTTTTATTTATTTATTTATTTTTTTCATAAGTGTATATTATTTTTGGGAGTGTTTTTTGTAAGTAATTTTATGGGGTTGTTATTGATATGCTGATAAATTATTTGTACGACTTACGAATTTTCTAGTGTCCTGAACGAATTTTATTGTGTTTATAAATCCATATTACACAAATAGATATTGCCCATGTTTATATAAACAGAAAAAAAAACTCAAATAAATTTGCATACTGCTGGAGTAGGGATCCTTGGTCTAAGACCAAATGGTCCACACCTGTGGAGTAATGGCTAGCATGTCTGGCCGCGAAATCAGGTGTCCCGGATTCGATTCCTGGTCGGGGCAAGTTACTGGGTAACTTTCGATGCTGAACCCAGGACTCATTTCACCGTCATTATCACCTTCATATCATTCAGATGCTAAATAACCTGAGATGTTTGATACAGCTTAGTAAAATAATCTACTAAAAAAAATGACCAAAGGTTAGAATTTCTGTTCCTCTCAGTTAGTATGGTATGGTTTTCCAAGTTAAAATGTTTGCTATATTAGTTTGCGCTCAGGAAAACCTAAATAGATCATGCAAAGGCATGAATATCGACATTTGTTCTGATAGGTGGACTTTTG
Organism: Periplaneta americana; assembly: GCF_040183065.1. Lineage (NCBI taxonomy): Eukaryota > Metazoa > Arthropoda > Insecta > Blattodea > Blattidae > Periplaneta > Periplaneta americana. Next base: position 27,072,365 of record NC_091117.1, on the reverse strand, counting down.
CAAAGAGTAGACTCCAGGCTGGTCAGAGAATGCAGAATTACATAGGACTCAGAACCTTGTATCAGTATCCCTATGTGTACAATCAAACAGGCTTTAAAGGTCAACCTGATGAGGGTTTTCTGAGAGCCTGGAGATCTACATCAGTCATAAGACAGACCAAACTCCTTATTGGGGGAATCAAGACTTGACTTAACTACACAACTCCTAGCTCTGGAAAGCAGAAACTCAAGATGGATAACCAGACTTCTGATCAGACACTGCTATCTGAGTAAGCATCTACATATTGTGACTTTAATTCAAAACAATAATGTTACTTTTATTCACAACAATAATGGCTTTCTATTTCTGAATTTAAACACTCCCGTCAACAATGGGTATTTCACTCCACACAGCAACACAGTATCCGTTATTGCACTCCACAGACGACAGTGACAATTGACTTGGATTATTGAGAACAACAATGTACTGCTAATCTCAACTAATGTTCACAAAGCACTATTTACAAAACAAAACTGTCAGTTCTCAGTTCACATTTCGTTGCCTTGGCTAGTTCTTCTAGCTCATTCACTCAAGTTCACAGTATATCGAATCCAAGACTTCCAGAGACAGTCCACTGCACTCGAACTCTATACTTCCGGATATGCTGCACTTGCCGGGTTACTGCCACAGTTGCGGTCCTCCTCAAGTCGAACCCAGGTCTCGAAGGTTGGCTTCCTTGCTCGTCCACTGCTGCTTCACAAGACTGAGCCTAGCCGTCCACTGGCACCGTGAACGGCCGAATATTCGTTAGGCCGTATACGGCCAGATACCGGACGACCGGCAGAAGAGCCGATCGATCGTCCACTGGAGCCGACGCTTTGGCCGTCAATTATCAGTTGTATGTCCTCGTGCTACATGCTTATACATCATACATACATACATACATACAGCCAACGGCATGGATCAGTCGGTTAAGGCGCTTGCCTGCCGGTCTGAAGTTGCGCTCGGGCGCGGTTCGATCCCCGCTTGGGCTGATTACCTGGTTGGGCTTTTCCGAGGTTTTCCCCAACCGTAACTTGAATGCCAGGTAATCTATGGCGAATCCTCGGCTTATCTCGCCAAATACCATCTCACTATCACAAATATCATCGATGCTATATAACCTTGTAGTTGATACAGCGTCATTAAATAATCAACTAAAAAATTACATACATGCATGCATGCATACATACATACATACACACATACGTACAAATGGCTTTTAAGGAATGACGAAAATATAGGGTATATCCGATGCTTAGAGAAAGGTGTCGCCTGGGTAATTTTCATCATCTACGCCTACACAATAAACTTCTAGAGCATAGTGCTATGTTTCTCGATTACTATCGGATGAATGTTGATACATTTCAATAGCTATATTTTAAATGTAATTCGTCCATCAATCTCAAAATGGTCAAATTTCAGAGAAGTTGTACCACCTGAGAAAGTTTTTCAGTGATCTTAAGGTAAGTAGTACATGAATAGGCCTAATAATTTGTTAAGCCTTAAAAATTTTATTTCACTTGTTTAACGAAAAAGAGAAACACACAAGAACTAATTAATTTTTCGGCGTTCATGGCGAAATTTATGGAAACAGTCATCACATGTTGCCCTGTTCGGCCGATTGAGACCGGAAAATCCCATCTGAATTGGATCGAATCGTCATTCGGCTGTCTTCGGCCGAATAGGACGAGTGTAATGGACGCGCGCCAATGCATTCTCTTGTTGTGGGATCATTCGGTCGTGTACGACCGTAAACGGCCGAGTTGTTATTCGGCCGAATTCGGTTCCAGTGGATGGCCAGCCTGACTCGCTGTTCTAAACTGAACTGAACTGGCTGGCCCTTCTTCGCGCCTTCTATTTATTACCAAATCGCAGTTTCCAGAAAGTACTGTTTCAAGTATCTTCCACCCGATCGGCTCGCGTCGCTTTCCAGAACCATCTGTTCGGGAGGTTTCATTCCCCCCTTCACCTTGCACAGCGCAGCACCTGCAGCTTTGCGTCCCCTTCTCTCCTATCTATGGCGTGCTCAGTGTCTCGTCGTCTCCCCCTCTCTCTGCCGCGCCCAGCGCTCCAAGGAGCTCGCCTTCCTCTCTCTCCGCTGGTTGTCTCCCCGCTCGTCCCTCCCTTCTGCCAGACGAGCGTTCGACCCCGATGCAGCTGTCACAATATATTGAGCCTCATAGAGGACCAACTTAAAGGAAATGTGGGATGGATGTTGAATCATCACCTCACATTCTATTGGAGTCCTGGTACATCAGGCATTGATACTTCAGGAAACATTGTGTCTCCCAAGGAAATTCAGGAAATGAAACCTAGGAGCATTCTGAAACTGGTCACCCACTGCGGTCTCCTGGGTTCATTTCTAGCGTATGGGGCACACAATGGACCACTTGTGCCTAAATGCTTTAGTAGTTGTCTATGCCCCTACTCAGTGAGGAGAAGAAGAAGAAGACTCTGCACTCAGCTTCTGATTAATTTATGAAGAGGTTATGTTGTGGTAGTCTGCTGTAGAAAGTGTCTTTATACCAAGAGAAGTCTACAACTGTCTGATGAAGCTATTTTTGTTGAGAAAATCAGTTTATATTTGAAAACTTACAATTTGTCATTTGTCTGTTCAGTCTTTTGAATTATATTGGCTTCAATTTTAAGTTTAATAATTTATTTAAAAAAAAAATAGGGCTAAATTGACACCAGGGTTGCCAGATTCTCTCATCAGGAATCCAGGACAGGTGATTATACTGTGTACCTTGACGTGACTACACATTTAAATTAATTCAATCTGTAATGCAACTGATTTTATTCGTTTTATGTATTTCAACTAATTATATAGGGCCTAAACTTTTAATTTTATTACATTTTTTCTAGATTATAAAATTTCCTTTGAATTATTGATTAAGTCTGAAAAAATAATGTCATATTACATCCTGATCTATACAGAAGAAATGCATGATACATTGTTTAATCCTATCAATAATAAATCAACTTCCAAAGAGAGTGAAGCATAAAGATACTGTATCATACATAATACATACTATAGTATAATTGTTTTTATTTCAATACAACCCGATTGGAGGGGCAAGTGGCTTTGACGACAACATTGAATGTAGGTTGGACAGGATCTTGAAAAATGAATAAGGAATTTAAATCAATCTTCTTAATGTATCCAGCTGTTTGCTGACAACATAAAGTCCACTGTAGTCTATTCAATTGTTGTTTTTCACGAGAAATGAGGGGTATTTTGATTGGTGTTCATTATAGATGCCTGTTGCTAGTAGCCAGAGTTGGGGTTTAGTCACTATATACTGCAGGACTGTGTCTTCTGCAACTGGTACTGATGATTTTAATTTACTTCTTTTGTGGTTTATGGATGGACAGTACAGAAGAATATGTTCCAGATCTTCATCATGATTATTACACCACAGACAAGTAGGATCATCAGAAATGAGAAATCGGTGTAGGTACAATTATGTAACAATGTGACCTGTTCTGGCTCTTGTTAAAAATGTTTGAACATGTCTGGGCAAGTTTGAAAAAATGAATAGGAATTTTTAAAATGTACATAGAAATGAGCAAAAAACTTATAGCTTTCAAATGTTTTTGACATTCCAGGACAAATATTACTCAATCCAGGACAATCCTGGAAAATCCAGGACGTCTTGCAATCCTGATTGACACTGTTTTAAAATATGTTTTCCCAGCTCGTGGCATGTTTCATGCTCATTGGTTACACCTCTGAATAAAAAACTCCTAGTTTGATGAATAGATGGTTTGATAAGCTTCTTGTTTCTGCATTAAAATTATTGGATATTTTGGACTGATATTCCTTATTTTGCAGATCTTCTAAATTGAACTAAACAATAATTTTGTTACTTTTCATGTTAATTTGAAATACTACTGTAATGTAATGAAGTTTTCATATTTTGTCACAGGATGTAGCTGTCAAACTGTTTCCTCTGAATGAACACCAACAAACATATACAGGATATCTCGGACCTTCTCTTGATGTTATCCTCAGTGTGCGTCATTGTCCTGTCAACAAAATGACCCTCTGTGTTACATCAGATCCAGAACTTGAAAAATGCATCAAAATGAGAGTGAGAAGTGATATCTTTTTTTTTTTTAATATAATCTTATACCTACAGTGAAAGTCCGATATTATGAATATAGCTTAGAATGAGAAGTAGTCAACATGCTTTTGTACTATCAAATTGGTTGTAATAAATATGCTGAAAATCAATATTTTTAACAAGTGAACATTAAGACGAATTGCAATCATTGAATTTGGAGGGGAAAGAGGAACTGCATTTTTGTTCATGTTGTGCAACAAAAATTTTTTATTTAACTTTGTTAACTGTCATTTTTTGTAGACAAATTAACTGAATATTGTAATGGAATGTCTATTATTATGACTAGAGCCACGATTTATATGTACAAACAAAGTCTGGAATATGCATAACAAAACATACAAAATCCAATTTTTTGTAGGGTTCACTATCTTTCTAAAAAAAAAAATATATATATCAGGTACCGTACGTAAATATGCTTTTTATTTGTCATTAAGGTATTAAGGTTTAATACTATGTATTTCTTTTGTTTATCTTACTTTTTCTGGTTGAAAACATAACTAAATTTAAAATATTTTATGTTATCTTACTTTGTTACCTACACTGCTAATGGCTTCATTGCCAAAAGCAAGGCACTAGACAACAACTTTGTTATCTACATGGATATTTTTTAATGTCAAAAATAATCGTTCAGCATCACATGAGGTTATTGAACAAAATTTTAATATCCAAATTGTTATTTTGTAAGATCCAGTTTCAAGCAAGCCACATTTTCTTGGCACAAGACCACAAGACTTTCGTTACTTTGAGCACAGTGCTGTAACAAGAGTATTTTTTTTTAAGCACCATATATAAAATTGTCTTGACAGTCTCACCAGTTGGTCCTTGTGTGTGGGAAATGTGTTATGTTGGAATTCTACTACTCTCAATAATTTTGAGGAGGAATCTCGAACAAACATACTCACACAAACCATACACAAAATGCAACAAAATCACAAATTTGACACTCAGACTGCTTGTGTGTCAAATGTAAATAAATGAAACAGAAAAAAGATAGGTAGGATAATAAATTTGTAGATGGGGGGGGGGGGGGTAGAAAAGCATATCATGTAGATTTAAAAGAAATGCTTTTCAAATGATATTGTCATTAACAGGCATTGAATATTTAAATAAGCAGCCCATAGCTTGAAGCTAAAGCAGACGAATCTAGCTTGAAACTGAAAATTTTAAATGCTCTGATGGATAGTTTGAATCGTTTTTAAGCAAAGAGAAGAAATTTCATTTATAAAGCGATGCCTAGCTATAGCATTGTGTGAATTTTTATCACATCATATGAATCTGTGCTCAGAAGTAATTTAAGAGTTCTACACGTCTTTACTAGAATATAATATGGCCAAAAGTAAGAGATTAATTAATATATGTGAGGTTCATTACGATAGTGTTAAAAGTAACATTTGAATAGAATGACATTTTGTTATAATGGTAACTTTGACGTACATCTTGAGGTCTCACTGTAACGGACTTTCACTGTACTTGTATGTACAGAATGTTCTAAAAGTCATGATTGGGTCATATATTGGTGTTTTTCACTTTATGTTGAGCTAAAACGTAATAGTAAAAATAAAAATAAATAAATGAAAACTGTTTCTCCAATACGATTACAAGAAATGACATTAGTTACAATATTAGTGCAGTCTAGTCTATCAGTGCACTGACCACGTTTTTCAAGCACAGTTATCACCGATGGTTGTAAGTGAAGCATCTGTGATGGGAGAAATCTAAACAAGCTATGTTCCTGCCACCACTCACACGCAATAGCTAACTTCATTGTTACCAACTACTCTTCGTTTTACATACAGTGTTATATTTATATTTATCATCATCATCATGAACTTCATTTTAGACCATGTTATCTGTAGCGATAATCTAAGAAAGATGGCCTTGATTTATTTATTATGAGAAATCAAAATAATCTTTGAAGCTAAACAAGGCTCCTAATTGTAACTTTTGGGTCTTCTGTACATTACATTTATGCCTTTTTTTAAATCTTACTAAGATAGAAATTGATTAAATTCACCAGAATGTTATTTTCCTGATAGCTTTTAATTAATTTATATGTATTTAAATTAATGGAAAAAATATGCTGTGTTGTTTAGTTTCCAGAAAATAGTATAAATATAGCCTAAATTCATAATTTATGGTGTTAAAATGTTTGTTTTTCAGACTGCTTTGAAAGCACAACTACTGAAACCAGAAATGGTCTGTTACAAAGCCCACAGTCAAATTAATTGTATGCAAGCTATTAGTAATGGGTAAGTAGAGAAAGATAATTATGCTCCTTATTGTGTGAAGGAAGATATTGTATTAGTTGGCATGGTAACTAGGGTTGGAAAGGTAAAGCCAGCATCTACTCATTTTAGTTACTCATAATATCACTGTTCAGATTATTATAAACATGTGTTGTGACTTACTTAAGCTGAATGTTTGAAGGTATTTATTGTTACTTTATCATTGTTTCTGTTAAGTAACATTTATCATTTATTACATATGCTACGAAGTGATATAATTTTCTGTTTTCTTTATTTAACAATGTCGAATGTTAAAATTATACAGTAACCAAAAAACCAGGTAGGTTGTATTGGAGAGACAGCCACAAGTTTTAAGTGTGAATACATCTCTCGGGGTGGAATGTTCAGCGTAAGGTATAAGTTAAGTGTAACAATGAAGAAATGCATTCATGTTTAATAGCCAAGTATAATTTCATTTACAACAGGTCGCATCCTGTTTGCACCGAGGGTAAATATGTCAGTTGCTGTAGTAACTGTCGTGCTCCATTGTTTACTATCCGTTGCTTATATGGCCATTCCCATTTCCACTGCTTATGCTTCACTATTTTTAATTTTCTCTCTTCACCCAATTTCACTCGCATTGTAGCCTAGTTAATTATAAATTGTTTGACACCACTGCAAACATTCTATCTAACAATGGGAATATTCGAATAAAAAAAATAAGAATTACTGTATTCGATTCTTGTAAGTTCTCGAGATATATCTCGAATCGTGAACAACTATTCGAATAATTTGCTCAGATAGTAGGTGCTGCGAGAAGTGAAGGAAGAGAACACCGATTGCTCATCAATTGTATACATACAAACATGACGTAGTTGCGTGCAATAAAGACTTGCTCCAGATCGTCCTTCTCTCTGTCTCACCTCTCTTCTCTTTCTTTTTCTCGTCTAATTACGGAACACAGCAATACAACATCTTTATTGGAAGTTGCAGATAGCTAGAGCACGTGATTAGAATAATAATAGTACATTATGCAACGAGCCTATAATGATAGTAATTAAGACGCGAGGATGTTTATGAAACGAGCACAAGCGAGTTTCATAATTTTCATATGAGCGTCTTAATTACCATTATAGGCAAGTTTCATACGACTTTTTATGCTCGACCATATTTCTAACTTGAAATTATTCATAACTTTCACGTTATCTTATGTGAATGGGAAGGGAACTGACCTTGTGCAATCTCGTGAAATGTGAGATGTGCGCAGACGCGAAAATATTGATTTTTTCTCTGAAACGAATGTCGACTACCTTGATGTAATCTCATTAAACTTGATATAACCTTGAAATTGAATTCGACATTGAAAAACGAGATGACAAATTGAATTTATTTGAATATTATTTACAATTAACGCTAATTATTATAGTAACAAAACATAACCTTCTGCGACAGTATTAGATTTCCAGCCTGCGTGACTTTTGCATATCCGAGAATAATCGAAAACCTGAACTTTAATGAATAGGTGTACTTTAATGACATGCATTAAAGGACTGCTACCAGGTGTATAATTACTAATTTCGGCATGGTCGAGCATAAAAAAATATAAACTCCTGTGCTTGCATAATACCCTGCTGTCACTACTATCATTATTGCTGTCTTGATGGATGTTGGATAAGAGAACTGAGAAGCGAGAACCTCCCTGTGAGTAATCAAATCGTTATTCAAATGACGAAAGTATTCGAGAACTTTTATTCAAATAAATAATTCAGTTCTTAATATTATTCGAGAACAGATTATTCGATTCTGTCCATCACTAATTCTGTCGCTTCACCTTCTCAAGTTACATGCCTTGGCTGCCAATTCGTGCAAATTCCCCCTTCCTGCATATCACTAGATGACGCCACCTGCTTCAACTAAAGGTCACATTGGATACATTGATGCTTCATCTGTTGATCGCCGTTCATTGGAATATGTCGTGTAGTTTACAAATTACAACAAAATTCGCTTTAAAATGTGTCTGTCCTAGGACTGGACCATACTTTATCATTATTATTCATAACATAGAAATATTCTTGTAATATCCATAAAAACCTAAAAGGTCCCATATTTCCCATTACAGTTTGTCCCCCTGCCACCAAAATCAAAAACGCACTTAAGGGAGGCTATACAGCCCAGATTGGGAAACAATGCTTTACAACATAGTTCGTTTTGGTTTAATATACTGTATAATGTTGAATTTATAAATGAATACTATTTTTTATACAGGCTTGCCGATGTAGCAGTATTTGATGCAGGTGATGTGTATACTGCAGGACTGAGATATGATTTGATTCCATTCATCTCAGAAATCTATAACCTAGGGCTACCTGAATATTATGCAGTAGCTGTGGCTAAAGAAGAAGATCCAGATACAGAGCTAACATATCTGAAGGGTATGCATTCATAATTTTGTCTTCTTTTTAACTTTCTTTTTCGTAAAGTATGTATGAAGTCATTAAATCTAAAAAGTAAGATTTCACTGTTGTTTGTGGAAAATTGACGATTTGTATCTAACTTAAAAAGATATTCAGTACATTTCTGTAATCCAGTGTTAATAAATGTATACTACGGTCTTAGTAATAAAAACTCTTATATAGACTTTTAACTGTCTTATACTTACACAATGAATAGCTCGTTTATAAGTCGTGTGTAAATTCCTTACTATAGTCGCGACGCTGTTATTTCCGGCGTGACTCCGCCTCTTTGCTTACGTCTTAGGAAGTGAAGGCTCTATAAAGTCTAGGTAGGTAGTATCGTTCGCTATTTTAGTTCTTTCGTTCCTGAGCTACCATATGAGGAATCTATTTGCCACACTGTTAAACATTATCATGTCGTAGCTCCTATGATAATAAATCAAACGCACTGTAATTCAGCAAATAATTGAGCGGCAAATAATGTCTTTGTGTGCTTTCTGCGAACGCCAACGAAAGAGCCAAAATGGCGGGCGATTATATTAAGTATTTATCGAGCCTTAAGAAATGAATAATGTCTTCATAAGCAAATCACAAGACGCACACGTTTAAATGTAGCCAACCTGCAATGTCATTACTTCTTTACGAAAGGTAATAGAATATCTGAGGTTCTCTACTGCACCTGAAAGTACGTACTAGTGTGCCGCACTAAGTATCGATAGTACAACTGGGCCTCATTGATTACCATGCTATATTTTGGTCAAAGAGTACAGCTACAGCAATGTAATTCTAATTATTCTGTGCTCTTTGGTTCTTCTGTGGTTACAAGGTAATCATCATCATAAAATGGCAATCAATACGAACAGCTGTTAGAGGGGTGGCCATTTTTTCTTTATATACAATGCTTAAATAAGGTGTTTCGTATATATAACTACTGCAAAGCAATTCCCATTGTATAGTTACAGCCTGTTTATACATCCATCGCTTATGCATGGTTTATTAGTAATGTTTTCCATCCCAACTCTGCATAAGTCTCGTATAAAATCTATACATGGTTTATTAGTAAGACTGTAGATATTCATGTTTATGTAATGCAAATTTACCCCCTAATAAAGATTAGATTTCTTAAATACCTGAAGGAAAATGTAACAATGCCCATGAAAATGATGAATAAATCCTTTCAAAACTTTTGGAGATCAAAGCATCTCATAAAGTTTAAACCATTAAGTTTATTATAATTAAATTAATAAAATTTCCAATTCGGAACTAATGAGTGTAATTTTATCCTTACAGGTAAATACACATGCCACACTGGTATTAACACTGGTGCTGGTTGGATTGTTCCCCTTGCATTTCTGATTTCTAACGGTTGGATTAGAAGCTATGGCTGCAATTCCATACGTGCAGCTGCAGAATATTTCACCAAGTCATGTGTGCCTGGAGCTCTAAGTTCAGAGTATAACACTGGAGTGCCATATGATAACATGTGCGACCTTTGTCATGGGGCAAGTTACCGCTATTGTAGAAGGGATGCTTCAGAAGATTATTTTGGGTATACAGGTCAGTTTATAAAGTCTAATCAGTTTTGCTGAAATCTGAATTGGCATAGATCTAGTACTGTCTTCCTCCGACGAGTTTAGCGCTGGGACCTGAGGTATTCTTGCCATCAGTGTGGGGGGATTGCAGGTAGATTCTTTTGTTGCTACAGCTAAGCCGAGCCTAGCGGAGTGGGAAGTATTAATCGTCCAAAAATATGCAGTCTTCAGTTTGTAGTAGTGTGTGAATATTTCATATACATATTGTTTACCTAGGCCTATGTGATTTTGTTATAAATATATTAAATATATTGTTGAAATTTTTGCTCAAACATCTCCCTGAAGTTAGCTATGTTAATATTATATGAATTACTCATATTAAATACTTCACCATTACAAGTCATTTTTAAGGAAACATGCTGTGGAAAATGGGTCAACGAGACGAGTAGATATTTTAGCGTACAATGCTGACACTAAACAGGGCATCATTGTGGACCCCACGATATGTTTTGAAGTAAAATGTCATCAGTCAGCCAAGGTCCACCTTGAGAAGAAGTCGATCTTTGAGCCTACAGTCAACTATTTCAAGCTGAAATATGCCTTAATTCACGTTGAGGTATTTGGCTTGCTCATAGGTGCTCGAGAGACTATAGCAGCTTTTTTCAAAGAATTTCGACGGCAGTTTGCTCTGTCAACATCTCTGAGGGATGACATTGTGATAATTGTGTTAAAAAAATCCTAATTAATCACATGGTGCCATATTAATAGCAATTATAATTTTTCACGCCCTTTTCTTTGTTGCCCTTTTTTAAAATTTAATATCTATGTTAACATAATGTGTATAATAATTTTTTTTGAGGATATACTGAGTCCGTAAGGACTACCCTCAATGGGGGGCAGTTTAATAATATTATTATTATTATTATTATTATTATTTTTAAATTGATTACTTTACAAATTTAATTCAGTTCTACTAATCAGTAAATTTTATAGTATCATTCTTCTTTTCATTTATATTATTGTAGTTTTATTATGATTTTTATGTTTATTTATTTTATTGTATTTGTATTTCTGATGGTGTGATGGCCTTAACTTCACCAGAATAAATAAATAAGACTAAATAAATAAATAAATAAATAAAATGTTCTACAATACTTTCCTTCTCTGAACACGTAAGTACAAATGGTAGTATCTCTATCTCGCCAAAAATACGTTAGAAAACTAATAGGCATACTGCTCTCGTAAATTGGGCGAATGTTTTCAGTATGATAGTACTTCCTTCCAGACTGGCGATGTCACTGTTCCCTCCCACTCCAGTACCGCGCTAGACTTGTCGGAACTGCATTCCTCTCAGCCCTAAACTCCTCAGAGGATGACAGTACTGATACATACTACTTTTCATTGTAATGACCCATTAACACTTACATGTCGCTTGTTTAATTGTTCTTAATCTCATTCTTCTTAACATCACCATTATATTATTATTATTATTATTATTATTATTATTATTATTATTATTATTATTGTTATGTTGACTCCTATGTCTTCCAGTCACAATTTATGTTCTTGGGAACTAAATGCAGTTAAATCTATGAAGTACAGCCTCTTACTTTTGTTAAGTTTGTATTTGTATCATTAACAGAGAATTATTTTTACTTACTAGGTGCGTTCCGTTGCTTGGTAGAAGGTGGTGGACATGTTGCATTTTTGAAGCACACCACTGTTACAGAGAACACAGATGGAAAACGAAGAGAATGGTGGGCACGTAATGCTCTCACAAAGGATTATGAGCTCCTGTGTCCAGATGGTATGCATTGTTCTTTACCTGACACCTTAGAGTGAATTCAGTTAAATTTGGTCGAAAGCTGAACTAATACTTGTTTGTTTTACTAATGACATACTTGGGTAGCCTATCTGTGTAACTCTAGAGATTTCTATGATTAACTGCTTAGTGATGTACAGCAGTACTCTTGTTGAAGATATGATATACTCCTAAAGTCTCTCTTTGTGAAGACCGTAATCCCCTTTTACATCCATGATGGAAATTTTCACATTTAAATGATACTTTCTCCTATCTGAGCTGTGTGAACTAATTTTATTGTTGTTTCTTTTTAATTCAGGGACACGTGCTTCTATGCATGAATATGAGAGATGCAATTTGGGAAGAATTAAAGCAAATGCTATTGTGGCCCGTGGTGGTAATGGATATAATGAGACTGAATTGAATGCATTTATAAACCTCTTCATATATGCTCAACAATTTTATGGTCGCAAAGATCAGGATGACTTCAGGTAAAAGTTCGAACCATTATTTCTGTAGTGCTCGGGAAAAGTGACACAAGTCAGTTTCCACAAACCTTTTTTGATAGTTTATTGACAACTTACGGAACATCTGCTCGCTTGGAAAAAAATATATAAGTATTCCTCCCATTACAATAATTCATACAGAAGAAAATCAAATCGACATAAACCAGTGTAAGTTGTCAATAAATTATCAAAAAAGGTTTGTGGAAACTGACTTATGTCACTTTTCCCAAGCACTGCAGATTTAATGTTATCTTTGTTAATATTTATTATACATTAGGTGTTAAAATTTAAATAATAATGCTCATTTTATGCTATTATAATATAATATTATAGACATTGTTATTCACAAATTAAGGATATTAGTTTTGTCTGCCATGTTTCCTGCGACAGTTTTAGCAAACTTGCAAAATCTCTAGCTAGATAGATAGATAGATAGATAGATTTATTTGTTCCATAATATTCTTACATTTGCTTTACAGCATAGAATAAAGAACATGTCCAATTCTTACGTTTAACAATAAAATGCAATACGTATAAAATGCAAATATGAAATATGTACAGAATTAATACCTTAATAACAATAATATTTTATACAATGTAATATGTTTACCATTTAATATTATTATAATATTTACACAGTACTGTGAAATGTCAAGAATTCATCTACAGAATAGAAAGTGTGAGATATTAAGTAATTTTTTAGTTTTGTCTTAAATAATGCAGGGTTTTGGCTATGATTCTTAATGTCTTCAGGAAGACTATTGAACAATTTTATCGCCATGTAACGTACTCCCCTTTGAAAGCATGATAAATTTGATGATGGCGTATGAAAATCATTCCTTCTGCGGGTATTTATACTATGTATGGCTGAGTTAGTTGGAAAATTTTCTTTATTACATAAGAGGAAATTTATTGTAGAGTATATGTATTGATTTGTTAAGGTTAGAATCTCTAATTTTTTTTAAAAATAATCTACATGATTCTCTAGCCTTTGCTCCAACTATTATTCTAATGGCTCTTTTTTGTAATAAGAATATATTTTTACTATCTACAGAATTTCCCCAAAATATTATTCTGTAGGACATAATGGAATGAAAATAGGCAAAATATACTGTCTTTAAGATACTGCTGTTTAGAAATTGTTGTAACGACCTAATTGCGAAGCATGCTGAGCTAAGTTTGGGGGTTATTTCTTTGATATGATTTTTCCAATTTATTACATTGTTAGAAATTAAGATTTTCTTGAAATGTGTACACAGAATCAATCATTAAAAAGAATTTTATTCTAGTAGTAATAATGTTCTACCCTCTTCTGTGATTCATATAATAGTATTTCTAGTCACAAATCAAATATATTATCTAGAATCAAGTCCCAGCAAGAAGTAGACATTTATCCCTTTCAATAGAGACTGGATCCGTTATGCGCCCAGAGAGTCTAATTGTGTCTAATACAAGAGAGAGGATACACTGGACCAGAAGGTTCCAGTTCTTGATTTATGGTTAGCTAACAATCCTATATTTTTATGTTGGCTAGTGTCTTCTACTTGAATGAAACATTATTTCTCAGAATGTCTTGTCCGTATGTTACTCATAAATTCATAATATAATTACCATGTTTATGTTCTAATCGTGAACACAAGGAGCTAGTTAAATTCTCTAAAATAATTTTGCTAATTGATATCATTAAAATTCCATTCAGTGATAACTATTATATAGATCATGTTGTTTAAGTTATGTATATGTAGATTTCCACGCAGCCATATAGGTTAAATTACGTTTCTCAAATAATGTTCACTCGTCACAGAAATAAACATGATCAATATCTTAATAAAAATTCATAAAATCACGCACTTCCAATGCATATCATCACACGAGGGTAACCAGGAAGACGAAAAGGCATACTCTGATGAAAAGGATTGTAACTCTCAAAGAATGACAGTAAACTACCACTAGAAGCTATTAAACGCATACCAGAAAGGAAATGAGATAAAAATATGATTATACTAACCATAAGTACAAGAAAAAAAATTGTTTCAACATACAGGTGCTGTGGATAAAAAAAAATAAAAGCAAAAAATATAAACCAAGAAGGCAGGCAGTTGCCACAGACTGCCATAACTACTTTGTAAAACATCATCATCCCTCAAATGTACTGTATTATCACCTTTCTAATAAAACCACCCATCGTAGTTCTTCGAATTTTTACAATACCAGCAAACTTCTATTCAATTACCACACTTATTCGAATATAAGACATTTGAAGAGCATAGGGGAAAAACTTGAGAAGTCCAAAATGATCGACTTTTTTTTTATTTTAGTAAGTTATTTTACGATGCTTTATCAACATCTTAGATTATTTAGCGTCTGAATGAGATGAAGGTGAAATAGGTCCGGGGTCCAGCACCGAAAGTTACCCAGATTTGCTCATATTGGGTTGAGGAAAAACCCCGGAAAAAACCTCAACCAGGTAACTTGCCCCGACCGGGAATCGAACCCGGGCCACCTGATTTCGCGGCCAGACGCACTGACCGTTACTCCACAGGTGTGGACAAAATGATCAATTTTCTGTTTTAGGTGTCATGTAATAGCTCAGGTAGTGTAGATTTGTGTAGTTTAACTGTACAGAATAACAACTTCATCATTACAAAGAAATTTGAAGAATGATAACACAAAGAATGTAATAGATCTTGAAACTTTTAACTTGCTCTCCTGTAAAAACAGTAAAACGTGACTTATCTGGTTTTTCCCCTGTACTCTTCATTTTTTAAAGTTAGACTTCTTTAGGGAAGGTACAAATCGAACACTGAAACAAAAGATCTGTTATGGATGTTTTACGAGGACTTTGTATGTTACTATGGATTGTGTACATTGCTATGTTATCATATAATGTTGTTGATATTTGCGATTTTATACAAATTAATGCATAAATTGTGGGAGTTGAGCTGCCACTGGACATTGCATCATCTGTGTAATGTTGTGACGTTATGTCAAAACATTGAATGAAATTACATTGCTGAGAAGGTTTTGTTAGACAATATTCTGAAATCTGGGCAATATCTTTACAAATTTTCTCATTTGGTTGTCTGAAACCTCTCTATCTTAATATATAGAATAACCTATTACTATGATGCACCGAAGTACATATGGAGTTTTAGTACAGTAATTCTGCATTTCCTTATAGTGAAGAATCAGTAGAATGGAGAAAAATTCTCTCCAGCACTGGGATTCGAACCCGAGTTTCCAGCTTTATGTCCTGGCACTTTATCCACTAAGCCACACTGGATTCAAGTTCCAATGCCTGATTGAATCCCTCTCATTTTAAGTCCTACCTACTGCGTTTCCCCATTGTTGGCCTACCCTTGTGTACCATGTCACAATATGTGTGACAGTAAACACAACAGTGGCGGTTCCTTGGGGGAGGGAAGGGAGGAAATTCGAGGAAGATTCGATAATTTTTAAGTTCACAGCTATAAGAAAACTTCAGTTGATCGAGTTTTAAACAACGCGCGCTCATGTGCTGCTAGAAAACTGTGAGAAAGATGCGAGATTGTTTGTGTGGAGGAAAGTCAATCCTTTCCTCCTTTACTGCAGTTAACACACATAGACAACAGCACGCTAGTGGTGAGAGGAAGAAGCAGAGTTTTAAACCAAGTAAATGAATGGAAAGGGAGGAGATCCTCCTCTGAATCAGCGCATGGGCGGGAAATAGTGTAGCAGACAGACTGGTCGTGCAGCAAGCTTGCTACCGCTGCCATCTAACGATGTTGCATTCAACCAGACTAGAACACATCTAGAAGGAGACACAATAGAAACAGTTTTAACGCAAAGCTATGAAAGACACCATGTAAACTTTTTTAAAGTTATAAATCGAAATATATTATTCATTGCACTTTGTATAGGCTACTATTCATGGTTTGAAACTTTCGAGGATATCTGAACGTTGAAGTTGGGTTTATATAAAACAAAGAGAAAGTAGTTCTACATTAGTATCGCATATTTTGGCCCCTGAAATTCACTTCCATTCATTGTCTACTAGTCAGGGCAACAGCCAAGTTGTCAGTTTTGTACAAATATATTTGAAATTGAAAGTACTTCAAGCTACATTATTTCCGTAAAACGATTCCGGTTACATGTTAGTACCTAGTCTCTTCCAACACATGTGATGTTGTATTGTGCGCGAAAAATGCTGCGAGGTTGTGAATTTCCTTGTAGTTGTTAATTTGTGCAAATATTCAACAATGAATATGAGTGAAAACATAATTATATTTTGGACAATTTAGGAAATTCAGTTTACAAGAACAGATTATTGCTATACAAAAGGGAAGGCCAACCCCAACACTACCTGGTCTTACATACATGCATGTAGGCCAATTTGTAGCATGTTTCATTCAAAGTGTTATTTTATTCTGTTAACTTCTTTCCTCCTCCTAAGAAATATGCAGGAGCCGCCACTGAAACACAATGTCCACCCACAAGTACAGAGGTGCACTCATTACGAGTGACTAAGTGGCCGGGGTCCGACGGAACATGGCATCGTCTTGAATGACAAAGTGATTACTTACGCTTTATCATATTACTATGATTCTTCGCCATAGAATATCCTGATCATCCACAAAAACAAATTAATGAATTACATACTCTTTAATAGGAACATCCGTACCTCTACACTGTCTTTTCCAAAGTCTTAAAACAGATTACACATAAATCTTGAAGGGACTGGGTAACATCGAAACAAATTCTTTCATGTTTTAAACACTAATGAGAGATTGTTCCTGAATTTAAATGCAGCATTGAAAAATATAATGAAATAATTTTGTTTTTCCTTCAGTTTTGGAATGTTCTACTCTCCACCTCCACACAGTGATCTTATATTTCAAGATGCAGCGCAGCAATTGCAAGTGATAGAGCCATACCAACGCAACTATGGAGCTTATTTGGGGAAGGACTTCCTGCGAGCTCGTAGAGTAGTGGATTGTCATGCAGGTGCAAGTCTCGTTAAAGCTCCCGTTGTATGGATTGTTACTACTTTAGTCATTTCCAGTGTGTTGGGATGAAAGTGTCTCTGAGCATCTTGCCTCGTGAGGCTAGCAAATGGATATGTAAATAGAAGTTGTAATATGTTTATTTTGATGATGTAGATACAGTCATCTCTGACATATTGTATTACTATAAATTATATCAGAAATGTATTTTGATATAATTCTACAAGAAGAACAAATGAAATATAACAACTGGGACCTATTCCACAGAAGTATGGAGTAATATTTCACAGATAATTTGCATGTAGCTACATATGGGTTGATATCACAATTATTCAATACTGATAGCTGTTTTAGAGCTTCCGTACTCGATACTACAACTTTGGAAATGAAAACATAACACAACAAAAATTTGAATGCGTCAAAAAGCATTGGAATTTATTTTATTAATAATATGGATACCACTGAAACGGGGTAAAAGGTAGTTCAATAATGCCAGTCCAATATTTAAGAACATTAACTAACGGTTTTTGTTCAGAAAAACAAGTATTCCCACTCTTTCTGAATCCAATCCCCTCCACTCCCCAATTAAAAACACTCTTCCCAACTGTTACATATGGAATATGGCAAATATATAGTTGGGAGTCTGTGATCATCTATAGTCCGCGTCACTGTTTTTGGCGTGTGAAATAAGTAATGGGAACGTTAAGTGCGAGTGTTTTACATTTGCCGCAGTGAGTCTGACATCTGTGTTTGGCAAATGGCTGATGTGACGTGTATAGGAAGTGGTACTATTCTCAGCTGCACTAGCAACAAGCTCACAAACTGGGCACTATATATCTAGGACATACGCCAAAAATGCTGGCGCCAGTTGGCTACTATATATCTGAAAATCATCTAGCGATGCAACAGTCCCAGATATGTTGACTGTCTTTATCAAATGGAAAATGGCCTATATTGCAAAAGTCACTTTGATAGAAGAAAATACTGTATTAAATGATAAAAACCTCAGGCTCGAATATATTATGTGCACTAATTGCTATATTCACTGTTCTTCTTGTGGTCAGAGACATAGTATTAAAAACTGTTGTATTTTTATAATATTATGCCGTCCATTTTATACTATGATAAACTTTTATACTCGTACTTTTTACCAACCAGTATATGTGATATACAGTATGTTCGTAATAATTAAGATCTGCTTCTTAAATATTTTTTTTTTACTAATTACATACCAAAAATATACAGGTAGGGAATTTCACTTGAAGCATTTCTGTATAATTCTTGCTATTCATGTTCATGAAGTAAGAATCACTTAAGTATTTTTAACAACATTCCACGAATGTGAAGCTAGGCAAATGCACTTAGTTTTTTCTACTAATCCGTCCTAAACTTCTATACAGTATGTTCAAGGGGAAGAAGTGCTTTCTTAATTTTTTTTAAGGAGTGACATTCCAGAAGTGTATAACTGTGGGAATTAACATCCAGTATTTCTTTATATATATATATATTTTTATAATTTGAACATTTACACAGTATGTTCATCAAAGCAAGAACTCTTTTCTTAAAGACATTTCAAATAGCCTAATTACATTTCAGAATTGTGTAGCTGGAGAAGTAAGTTATTCTTCCGTTAAATAACGAATATTTAAAGTTAGTGAGCAGATAAATTAGAGAGCATTACTTAAAGGAGAATTCACTTCAAGTATTTTTGAGTACATAAATCTAACTTTGTTATGCAAATATGAAACTAAGAAATGTATCTTAAATGGTTCTAAGTAGTAAAATAAATAAATATTTAAACACAGGTTGAACCAGCTGTCCTTTACAATTCTGTATGATATGCTGTCTTTTAAAACAGAAATTACACGACTGTCGATATTCCTCTTGCCTCTAATACTGCATACCACATAGTCACTTCGCGTTATTCTTCCATACAAAGGAGTTACAAGGTCGCACCAAATGATCAGGTATAGAAGAAGTGCAATTAACACTTAAACTAAGATGCAGCGTGTGATCGCAATGTACAGTGAGGGACATATTGTTGAGTGGACGAAAATGTTTCAAGATCAGTAGCTCAGTTCATAAGAGACTATAGTTTTAATTCCTTCTCAGTATAGATCAGTGATGTCAAAGCAAGCACATTTTTCTGACCTTGACGTTGTGCGCGGGCAGCAAGCACTAAGTATGGAAAGAGGAAGGGTTGTGTATATAAATAAGCAACCTGTTGGATTAAGAAAACAGTGGTGCACAAACTTCAAACAGAACGTGAAATTTTATGTCGTTATTTTTATATGGCTTCTTTCTGTTCAATATTATCTATATTGTCTGTAAAACAAAAGTACTAACACTGATTTCTTAATATTGCACTTGTGTTTTAAATCTTAATAACATAATAGAGAGTTAAGAAGGAATATTCACTTAAATTCCATAGTAGTATAATATTATACTGTATTAAGTGGATGAAACACATCATTCATAAAGTGATATTCCAAAGAAAGAGATTGAGTATGACATGATAAGTTGGAATTTATATTGATGGTATCTTTAGCCTTACAAAAGTAATCAATAAACTAATCAAAACAATATTACAGTACAAAGCAAAGTTACCTAGGTCCTGTATATGTTTTAAGTGTAACTAATATTACATAACAAAACTCTTATCGCATTATGCTTTTAAGGTGGTATTTGTGAGCAACTTCCTATCATCAGAATATTAAATTATTTTCTCGAAATCTGCTGAAGCTATTGAGCTGACATTTTTACAACACATGGGCACGTATATTTTGTTTATGATGTAACAGTAGTTGCTTTGTTAATTCATTTCCTTACAAACAATTTACATGCGAATATTTTCAAAATTTTCAATACACTATCTTCAGTAATACATATATACGGTATATTAGATTTACGAAAACATTCTGTAAGGCTTCTAAATAAATAGGCCTATTCCTGAAAATTTCACTTTTCTGTACGAAAAGTTGAGAAAATATTTCTTTTGAATAAAAAAATCAAACTTGTGAAAAATGAACATTAAAATTAAAACTTACATTCTTACAATGCACTTATACTTCTCAGGCAAATCTAAAAATTAACATGGCTACAGTTTTAATAAGTTCTCTTCCCTTTATCTATTGAATCAGTGCTGACCATCCCTGAATATAGCTCGACCAAGCGGCATATACTACCTCTTTCGTCTGTCTCTTTCCTTTCCGCTGTAAAGAGCTCAGGCTCTCCTGGGCTCTAAAGCACACGCTTGCTCCTGTGGGCATCAATTGACATGCCTGGTAGAGATATCTAATATTTAAACAGAAAAGCGAAGCGAATATCTCGTCAACACATGACCGAAAACTTTCGGCTTGGAGCATGCGCAGTGTGGCATTCTTTGACTTAGAAAAAACTCGAGTTGCTCAACCATTGTGCAACATTTCCTGTTGTACATATGTTTCATTCGCACCTGTGACTTTTTTGAGAGTGCATTAATGAATAATATGTAGGCCTAGTGGCGGCCGGGTAACTCAGTTGGTAGAGCAGCTGGCTACGGACTGGAAGGTCCAGGGTTCGATCCCAGGTGATGACAGGATTTTTTCTCGTTGCCAAACTTTCAGAACGGCCCCAAGGTTCACTCAGCCTTCTATAAAATTGAGTACCGGGTCTTTCCCGGGGGTAAAAGGCGGTCAGAGCGTGGTGCCGACCACACCACCTCATTCTAGTGCCGAGGTCATGGAAAGCATGGGGCTCTACCTCCATGCCCCCCAAGTGCCTTCATGGCATGTTACGTGGATACCTTTACCTTTTTACCTTTTATGTAGGCCTAGTATAAAAGACTTCTTCTGTCTGCTAGAGTGTATGTGCAAACGTATCCATTTCTTAATGATTGCATACCAGAAGGAGCATGTTTTTTAGCTGGCTGCATGAAACTAAATTATGAGGGGCAGCTGATTCAACCTGTATAAACAGCTGGAAAAATTCAATTTAACCTTTTTTATAATATGTTCCCAGAATTCAAAGTAGAAGGGAATTCAGCTCAAATGTGTATGTGTGTCTGTATCTTTTTTAATCTAATGCTAATAATATTCTCAACAAAGAGAGAGAGAGACAAGCTATTCCTTATGTTGTAATATTCAGTATTTATGAAGGAGTGGAAAGGAGAAGGGTGAAAAAATTAGCCACACGGTTGCCACACCAATATCCACCCCCCCCCCTCTTTTATATACTTTGAGCACAATAAAGTGGTTGCTATTAAAAAGTTTTCTTTCTACCTGTGGCTTCCTTAGCTTAGTGTTGATTCTTATGTTTTCCTGATAAGCACACATATAGAACAAGTTACATATTACTAGGATGCAAAGGATTAAGTTAAGTTGGCCAGTTACAGTTCTGGGGTGAAGGCAAAGGGTTGAGATTATTGTGAATTATTCTTGTGAACATGTTTGTTGGTTTTAACGCCAGTCATTTTGGCTAATTATACCGATAGTCTACCTCACTCACCAAATAGACTGTTTTAGTGCCGTCCTTTTCTGTAGTTGCACACTATAGGCTATTGTATGCCATATTAGACTATTACTTAATCAAAAAATAAACCTTATTAGAATAGCTAACTTTTATACTGTAAATTTGTGCAAAATGTTGAAAATGTAACAATTTTCTGATTTAAGTTTTCTTTTTATGACCTGGTGGAATCGAAACATTTGTTAATCACTTTTTTTTGTAACAGTTTTATTTAAAAATTCGTTATATAAGCACTATGCTTATATCTTTTAATCTTGAGTATTTGAGTTCATTTCGTTAATAATTTGCTTAATGTCATGATATTTTAGGTTTTCAAGGTGATTTTGTTCAGAAGCAGATCTTTTAGTACTTCGTGTGCTGAACTGGATTTGTCGATTTCTAAAACGAGGTCTAGACCACGACCATGGCTTTAAACCGCATTTGGATTTTTAAAACGAGATCTTTTTCATTTTTCTGAGCCATGGCTCGAAACTATGGTCTGAAACAGAGACCATGGCTGGGGTAGGTTTAAAACTATGGCTTCATGTATACAAGATGGAGGAAGTAGATCAGCTGGATGACTATCAAAGGAAAATTTGGACTACGAATATTAAATCCCAGATTAGAATGATGAGAAACAGGAATAATCTCTTGTAACTATATAACGACGATAATTTGAGACGAATATTTTGATTTTCAAAGGAATCAACGCAAATTTAGCAAGAATGCTAAATAATAATCTGCAACGAAAGGCAGGTTACGAATTTTTTTCAATCTTCTTGTTGCTTTCAGGGAAGTAAGATATAATAATTTACATCAATTATACGTTTATGCCTATAAGACGACATAACTTAATTCTTAGTCTTTACAGAGTTTTGGACATTTCATTTAATACTCGAAAATGTTGTGGGCCTACAAGAATATGAAGCAAACGTGATTTTGTCTTCTTATTTTAAGTTTTATGCTACTAGGGCTTTCCACGTAGTATTATATGTGAAAATAGAACCTTACTACATTTTAGTTTCAATTGAAATTTTAATCCAGTTAATATTTAGGTTATTAATTCCTTAGAACCGGGTTTTCAGGTAGTTGATGTTGGTAGTAGTTGTAAACAAATGATAAACTACAACATAAACGCTCGATTTGTGCTAATTATTTGGGCAATATAATTCTGGTACCTAAAAATCCGTTCTCTATTAAATATCTAAGTAATGCTAGTATTTAAACGCACATATTATATTCTGTAAATTAATAAATATAACAATACCTCAGCTGGGAAAAAAAGAATGTGACTTGCTGCAATTCAATAAAAATATTAATCCTGATGTTCATTTCTTTCTAATATCGATTGTTTACAAGAATAAAAATCGATTGTAAGCTGCGTTGCCATATATAAAACATATGAACCTCCGTTTCTTCTCAAGCCGCGTCTCGACTTCGTTTTAGAAATCGCACAAGGATTCAGACCTCGGTTGCAGTTTAAAAGCCGAGGTTTGGAACCACGATTTAGTCCGTGTTTTAGAAATCGACTCTATGGGTGCTATTCATAGACATTTCGCAGCACGCGCTACAAGCGTACTAAGCTAGCCCTGGCTATCGACTGGTTACTTGTATGGAATTCAAATCATATCCTATCGCTAACACTAGTTTATGAATACAAAAAATGCTGATCATCCACTGGAAACCCGCGCTAAAAATGTGTATGAATACGGCCCTATATGTCTGTTTGAAAACTGCATACAGGTACCATCATTAGGATAAATTAATATGACCTCAAGAATCATCTACTCATTGGATTCGTTATGCCTACTACTCCAAACAGTGAGGCTGATAATCAAAAGTCTGTTTCTGAACTGTTTTATGTATTTAATACATTCCTATGGTTTCAGATTTGTAGCAGTGTTACAAATATAAACACTAAATCATGTACATTGACACCTAAGTTCAGTTTAAATTAAATGTATTACGGAATCTCTTTTATGATATGTAGAGGTAGACATCAAAGAATTAATGAATCTACATGAATGATCTTTTCGAATTGCATTCCTGTTTTGGAAATTGTATTTTTATTGTATATATTTTTATACACTTAACTTAAATGGAAGGAATGAGAGAAGTGTTTTTGCCATGACCTGGATGTGAAGGCCAGCGGTTTTTGTTGTATTATGTATGAATGAAACTGTATATAATATTTCCTTTAAAATATATAGAATATAAATTAATCTTAGTAATAAAAGGAGTAGAACTATTTTGTAAGTACAAATTCTAAAACTCACAAATTACATTGATATTACTTTTACATATCCAGTTCATTGGATATGAATACTGTTTATATCATCACAAAATACTTATTGAAAATTTTACTATATGAGTTGAAGTGAAAATGGTCATAGAAAGCTTGTTATTTTTTATTTGTGATTTTTTATGCAAGTGAAAATCTTTATAATGTAATGTATAATATGAGTT
Organism: Periplaneta americana; assembly: GCF_040183065.1. NCBI lineage: Eukaryota > Metazoa > Arthropoda > Insecta > Blattodea > Blattidae > Periplaneta > Periplaneta americana. Next base: position 27,047,767 of record NC_091117.1, on the reverse strand, counting down.
TAAATTAATGTTAAGTTTTCAGTCAACAATTTTAGATAATAAAGTAATTATAGCGTAATATGTTATGCTGTATTATTAAAATAAAAGACTGTTCCATCGACAATTGACCTGCAATGCTGGCAAACGAACAGTCAACTCCCTTTAGGAATATAAGTCATCAAAAGCTAGGACTAATTGTGATTTCTTTTATATCACTATGACTAATATAAGTAATGTTAACAAAAGTAGTCGTAGGATGTGTATCCAATGCCTACCCACTTCACTTAAGTGATTCGGGTTCCGCATATTGCGGATAGGTGGCAGGACTCTGACCCATTTTTCAAGTTGCACACCACTTCAGCACAGCACACTATCCATGATGTGTATCGGTGGAGAGTTATTTATAGAAAGAAGTTTGAGTGTGCTTTTCAGATTAATACCGTGACATTTCTTGTGCATCTCAAGATAACTGTCATTATTTAGCTTCAGCTAATTTTTAATATCGTGTATAGCTGTACAAATGCTGCATTTGTTTTCCTAATATGGCTTCTAACATTAGCATTGGCTCCACCATCTATCATCACCAAACTACCCAAATATTGAAACTGTTATTGTCTTGTTACATTGTCCATTTATTTGGATCTACCTTTTAAAATTTATATTGGTATTTATCCTTATCTCTTTTGTTTTCTTGCAATTTACTGTCAGTCCTACCTTGGCACTCTTCTCCTGTAAGCTACTTAGTTTTGTTTCCATGTTTTGAAAGTTTTGAGATAGCAAGCAAACATCATCAGCAAAACCAAGATATTCGATATGTTGCATCAATTCCCATTGGAGTCCAGTTCTTTTTCGAAAGCTTATTTTCCTCATAACCAGATCCATTACTGTCAGCCACCGGCGTGGCTCAGTTGGTTAAGGCGCTTGCCTGCCGGTCTGAAGTTGCGCTTGGGCGTGGGTTCGATCCCCGCTTGGGCTGATTACCTGGTTGGGTTTTTTCCGAGGTTTTCCCCAACCGTAAGGTGAATGCCAGGTAATCTATGGTGAATCCTCGGTCTCATCTCGCCAAATACCATCTCGCTATCACCAATCTCATCGACGCTAAATAACCTAGTAGTTGATACAGCATCATTAAATAATAACCCACTCCATTACTGTCAGAAAGGTAGTGGGAGATAAAATACGTCCTGCTTGACTTCTGAATGAACTTTAATCGGGTCACTTAGCTCCCCATTATGACATATGAGGAGCATCGTTTCAAAACGTATTATGTGCAACTTAAAATGTTTTTACACGAACGACGAAAAACTGGATTACTCGTAAACCGGAGAAGTTTTCAAAACACTACACAAAACCATTTTTAAGTACTGGTTTCACAGTTTACAAATACGACGACTTGGAACCATCAGACTTCACAGCATGAAAGATAAATAGTAAGTAAGAAATTTAATTTTGTCCACTGGGGGACTTAATACGTTTTGAAACGATGCTCCTCATATATAGTCCTCATAAAACTGTTGATTAGAATTATGATGTTATTCAGTATGCCATATTTTTCAGAAGATCTCCACATAGACTCCCTTCTCACAGAATCAAACGCCTTTAGGAAGTCTATAAAAAAACCACATACAATGGCATTCCTAATTCCACGTATGAAATTGTAGTGTGCAGGATGTTAAACGTTCCAGGAGGCTAAGCCGGGAGCTGAGTGCATCACAACCGAAATTATGGAAAATCCTCATTACACTTTGAAAAAACGGGCATATCACAATCAGATCTTGTATAAGCGGGACAGAGAGGATTACACAGGCCATGAAGCAATGTGAGACTACCTGTTCCAGGCAGTGGAAGAGAATAATTTGCTGGAACATGTGCTTTTAGCAATGAAGCCACCTTCCACTTGTGGAATGGTCAACCAACATAACTGTAGAGTGTGGGCAGATGAACAGCCAAATGAGATCCTCCAATGGGAACGAGATACCCCAAAAGTCAATGTGTGGTGGTCACAAAGTCCAAGGTGCACGGAATGCACAGTGGCAGATGCTTCATATTTCGATATGCTGTGTTTGTTCCTTAAACCAAAGTTGCAACTTGGGAACAGTGGTTTTCTAACAGTATGGAAACCCTTCTCATTTCGCATGGATTATTCATGCATACCTGTATGACACATTTCTACTTACTGTCGGTGACTCAGGAGAAGACGAGAGGGACTGAGGAGGAAGGGATGTGAACAGATAACATACGACAACACGTCGGAAACATTAGGTCTCCTTCTGTTCAACTTAGCTTTAATTTCCATATGCATTGTTACTCAAGTTTCCTGCACGAGTAATAACCTGGCTACTGGGATGCTTATCTGAGCAATGTTTATAATAATCAGCAGCGATAGTCAAGAAGGTCACATTCTTTCCACTCGTCTTCTCCTGAGTAACGGACAGTAAGTGGATTGGTAGGGGTTCTTCACGCATTTGGGCTCCACGTTCTCGGAATCTTACACCTCTGGACCTTTTCTTCATGGAATACATAAAGTCACAGGTTTATGAGGACAAGATCAACTCCATGGAAATGCATGGCGGTTGTGTGGAACTTCACTAAGAGAGAACTGTGATATATTAAATGTGTTACTATGTGCTAGGGTGTATTGGTTGGAATCTAATAAATGTTTTTCTAAAATATTTTTCGAAACTTTATAATCACCCTATACATGCAATAGTTCAATATCCAATGATTGCCAGTGTGGTGCAGAGTATATTATGATCATTTTTTTGTCTGTACAGAGTACATGAGCTTCGTTCTTTTACCTACCGGTATATAATTACCCTGCACTCCACTGACAATCGGTAAATCAGGCAGAATTAGCGGTTTGTAATGACCCAAATGAGTAGGGTACCCTTCTTTATTGAAGACTAAACTAGAGCCAGTCTTCAAAACGTTGTGAATTCCTTATAATAGCAATAGAAAAATTCCAACTAACATAACTCTTCTAAACTGATTAATGACTAGATGTAGATGCGAAGTTTATGAATGGTCTTCACACATCCACAGTCTAGTGTTAGCGCTTAGCAGACGATGGCAAGTGACAAAGGTGAGTTAATGAAGTTAAGATAATAAATAATGTTGCTTAAAATGCTACTGATAATGAATTAAGATGTTGTCAAGAAGTTCGTCGAAATCAGCAACGGATTCTGAAAACGAAAATGATGCATTTTTGTTTAATTTGATTAGAAAATGATTACCTACAAAAAACCAGAGTTCCGTGAAGATTGGGATTGTTGTTGTTTAGTCAACTGTCTGAAAACAGGTCTGAACCTCACAAGTGATACCAACAAGACACCACTTATGAGGCAACTAGGCTAGGAGATAATGGGTTAGGTGGTCAGTTCCTTTCCCTCTCCATTGCATACAACGCCGATTAGCTACATATTACGCCAATCAAACTTCAGATGCATAACACAATAAACTGTTCTTCCTCTAACACACAACGTCAAGTGAGATGTAATTACTTCCTGATAATAGATGTACAGTCTTAGAAAAACGTTTTGTCACACAGATACATACTTTATTAGTCCCAGAAATGAGGTATTGCGCATAATCAGACATACAACGAAACAAAACTAATTGTATTACCTCAACTAGTCCTTTTGTGAACCTGGTCGCACGTCCTCTGATCATGCGCACTGCCTCCTTTCTAAGACAAAGTATCTACGCAACAAAACTTTTTTCTAAGACTGTAAATATCAGCCAGAACCTCGATTAGAGGCTAAGACTGGAGTATGCCTGAAGTTAATGTCGCGTTACTACATATATTATTTTATTATAATATGGACTTCAAATTTCATGTTCACCTGTCAGATTTGTATTTCAAGCTGTTGATAATAATAAACAATAATAATAACTTTAAAACCTTAAAATGGTCATAATAAATAATTTTCTGTGTACAAACTTACCCAGTTAGGCGCGAGGAGACTACCCATATCATCTCTAACTCATTTTTCATTTGTAACAAGTCGTTCTTAAATTCAGCAACCCGCCATTGCAAACTAATCGAAATAATTTCTGACATCACGAACATTCATCCATCATCGATAGGAGACTTTGGGAATATGATGTGATCCAGCAGGCAGTGATTTAAATACAGATTCCGAACACTATAAATACTGCTGAATTGAATAACTCGAAAGTATGAATGATAACGTTGAATTAAAAAATGAGCCTTTGATAGACAATGCAGCGCATCTGAATTTTACATGATGTACACGTAATATATCATTATAATTTGAGATCTGTCAAGTGTCAGCAGATGTCCTGCAATAACAATGTTACAAATTCATAAATAAGCCTATAGTATAATCAGAAACTAGATTAAAACCTAGAAATAAGATTGACGAAGCCATGATTTGTAAAAATCTTTATGGTGAATAAATTACTACTACATTTTTAGAATTCAATAGAATATGCGACGATCCCAAAACATTTGAAATTCCCATATTCTCGCTCCTTACTGTTAACAATGGTTCTTAGTGGATGGGCTATGAATTAATTAGACATTTTGATGGATAGCGGTATCCATTCTCGGTACAAAAAACATCAACAGGTGCATAGCTTCACTATGCTGCCTAAAATCTTCATGTTATACGTGTAGGTGCGATCACAAAAAGGGGGGGGGAGAATAGTTAGATAGAACAATATAACTACCCTGGCACATGTCATAATTTAACTCGCGCATCATAGGCGGAGAGAGAACCGTTTCTTTGGGGGAGGGGGGCAAAGCAAAACCATGGAATCCTCATATCACGGGGTTATGGGGGACATCATTTACCTCCGCCCCCCCCCCCGTTATAGCTTGACCATGGTACAGTATATCGGAATATGATCATTTAATAAAGGTATTTTCGAGGACATGTTTCTTACAGTGTTACATCCACATCCGCGATGTTTCGGACCGAGTTGTATAGGACTTGAACTGTAGGTCTACTACAAATTATAATGGGGCATAACTTAACAATCTCCCTCTTTTTCTCTCTCGTACAGAAACATATGCATACATCAATAAAACTACGTAACAGTGCTGACAGAAACTTTTTATATAAAGTTTACCTTCCTGAAGATATCATATGAAATGTAAATTGTAATTATTTTATTTAATCTCGTCTTTAAGTTTACACATTATACCCGTACCGGGATCACTTTTCTTTTTTCTGCATTGTTGTGCAGTATGTTATTCGTATTTCTCCAAGTGGCGGCCTGAACACCTGCAGACTTCTAACACATGAATATAGGCTGTTACAAAAAAAACATTACAGTGCTTCCATTCCTCAAATGAGGTATACCAATTCTTATACATTCAGAAATTTAAAATAAATATTATAGTCCAGACACATAATCTGAAGACATTAATTCATCATTTTAAGAAATTTAATCAAAAACAAAAGCAAAAAAGATCTTTTGAATTTAATATCTTCTAACGTTAATAGAAAAAAAAAAAGAGTTGAGACAAGTATGGGGGGACAGTGCCCCCCCCCCCATAACTCCGCCTATGGCGCGCATAAATGGTATTTTTATCCCCTGATAGTGCTGTCTTTCTTACAGAAGGGCTGCTTATTTCCGTAGGTGTCTGAAGTCACACTAATGCAACCCGCAATCGACCTGTACCTGTTTTTTTTTTAGATGGGACATGAAGCGTTGAGATCGGAAAAAAAAAACAACTGAATATCACATAGCTTGGTAGTCCTGTTGCCATGGTAACAACATTCTTGATCGATTTTTTTTTATTTATTTTTATTTTTTTTTTTACCTTTGCGTAAATTGTCAATGGATGTTTTGTCACCTATCTAACGTTAATCCCATCAGCTGACACGTGGTATTCCATATTGGCAACATAGGGCTGTAGTTCCAAGTTCGGCAGCTTAACTGTCATGTCCCATCTTTAAGACTCATATCTTCATTTTCGCCGTGCCCTCCTCGTCCCTCATGTAACTGGTTTACATATTTTTAAGAAGCGACATCTGTTCGTGTATCCAACTTTTGCACTTTTTTAAGCATCTAGACAAGCTCTCACCCATACTCAGGGAAGGATGTAGTTCTACGTAAAAACAAATCGAGAAATTGTTACGATAGTACTAGAATAATGCGGTAAACAATAGAATCACAGAAACGATTGTTAACTTATTAAGTTCCACAAAATATTTCATCAGTTAAACTTCATTCTGTATATTTTTCAAATTGCTACTATAATGCCTTCATCTTCACTTGACTGTGCAAGTTATTCTTTTCTAAAATTGTGGTTGCTTTTTAGTATGTTAAACACTATAAAAAATGATAGGGGATTTTTAAATCCAATTCATTGCGTGATTGAAACTTTATTCCCCTTGTATGAGATGGACTCATCCTATGCTTTGATTTGTTTTTGACGCTATGATGTTATGATATGGCATTACATTTGATCCGAACAAATGTAACTTTTCGTTCTGAAAATAAATTTTAAAATGTTACATTTGTCCAAATCAAATTTCTGCATACCTACCGTATTTCAAAGATAAAACTAAAATTCTTTCAATAATTTATCATGCGACTACATTGTTCTCTTAAATTGACAGCATATTGGGAATTAAATCAATGGCTTTCACAAAACACGCTATGAAATGTTTAATATAAAACAATATTTATGTCGAAAAGGAAGCAAAAACGAGCAAAATTATATTAAACCTTTTTTGTTTGGCATATTTCAAAGAATAGCTCTCCTAAAATTAATGACATTACTTACAATTCACCCTGTATGCAGTATCTAATGATGACTTCTTAAACTTCATGTTACACTGATTTTTCTACCGTTTGTATCTCCAATAAAGATGAGGTCACGTAAAAAATAAGCGTAATAAGGCAAGCAAACATCGAATTATGATATTATGTCCTTGTGTCAAAAACCAATCATCCACATGAGAGTCCACACCTGTGGAGTAACGGTCAGCACGTCTGGCCGCAAAACCAGGTGGCCCGGGTTCGAATCCTGGTCGGGGCAAGTTATCTGGTTGAGGTTTTTTTCCGGGGTTTGACTCATTTCACTGGCATTATCACCTTCATATCATTCAGACGCTAAATAACCAGATTTTGATACAGCGTCGTAAAAAACCCAATAAAATAAAATACAAAATCCACGTGAGACTATAGCAGGATGTCATTCACACAAACAATACAAAATTTCTGCATAACTGAAACATCAAAATCTTTAATTTGTTCTATAATTACTGTTTGAAGACTGCTGTTTTCATCCTATGCAAGTTAAAAACTGTATTAATAACTGGACAAATTTTCGCGGGATGTGTAACAATCCGAACTCTGAAGAACAATGTAGATGCATTTCACAAATAGTGGCGGATAGTGGGTTTGAAAGTTGAGGAGACCAAGATGTGACTGACGAGAGGTTGTATTTTATGTATAAAAAATATAGGACCTGTTACGTTCCTCATTACTATTACTTATTGTTCTCACTTCAGAAAAAGAACCGAGCAAGAAATGTCAATTTTTCCCCAACTCTTATAACCAACACCCTACACAGAACCTGCCAGCCAATGATAGTCTTGTGTGTACCAGCCAGCCATTGACTGAACCTTGTGTGTCCCAGTCGGTCAGTGACACCATCCACCATCCACTTACTGCTTCAAAGATGCTTACCTCCTCTCCTCTTACTCCTCAAGGGCCATACTCCCCTCACAGGGATCCTCTCGTGAAATTTGGACAACACTTGTACAGCAGATTCACTCAATGATCCTCTTCCTTTGCAAACCGATCAATTAGATCACAACATACTGAACTACTACTAGAAGAAATCAGAGACAAATATGCATCCCAATTACATGGCATCAGTCTCCAGAACTGACTCCACTCAGTTTCTTTGTTAGGGGTTTTATGAAGAATGATGGCTACACACAGTGATCCAGGGATATTGATGATCTCAAAGCAAAGATAGTCTCAGCTTTTGGAAAAACTATCTCTGCGATGTCACATGGAAGAAATAAGCCTCACAATACGAATTGTGTTGTGTACGCAATGGTGGCACGTTGAGATCTAATGTGGGTAAAACTACCATCCTTATAGAATGTATTTACAGATTACAGAAAAATAAATAGCAACATTTCTCAAGTTAACAGCAGATCACTCTATGTACGAGGGGGATCCAGGAAATAACGACCGTTTTGTTGTAATAATTAAAAAAATATATTTATTTGAAAAAACAAAGTCTGTTACATAACTGAAGCTTCCTTTACTTCTCTACATAATCACTACCTACATTTAAACATTTGTCGTATATGTTCACTAGATTTAGAATTCCCGTGTTATACTCCTCTGCCGCCAGTTCATTAAGCCAGGTGTTCACTGTCTTCTTCAACTCTTCATCACTTCCAAAACGCGTACCACCCAGAAAGTCTTTCAGCTTAGTGAAAAGGTGAAAATCGCTAGGAGCAAGGTCTGGACTATAGGGTGGATGATCAAATATTTCCCAACCTAATTGATCCAGCAATTCTCGAGTTGAAGCAGCAGTGTGTGGGCGGGCGTTGTCGTGAAGAAGCACAACTCCTCTTGAAAGCATTCCTCGCCTCTTGTTTTGGATGGCTCGCCGTAGTTTTCGTAAAGTCTCACAATAACGATTTGCATTGATCGTAGTGCCTTTTGGCATGAAATCCAGCAAAAGAACACCTTTGCGATCCCAAAAGACAGTAGCCGTGACTTTTTGTGTTGAGAGAGTCTGTTTGAATTTTCTCGGTTTCTTGGGTGATGAGGGATGATGCCACTGACGTGATTGGCGCTTGGTCTCTGGGGTGTTGTGAGACACCCAGGTCTCATCACCAGTCACAATTTGATCAAGAAAGGCGTCTCCATCTGTGTGATATCGCATCAAGAATGTCAATGCTGAGGCCATTCTCTGAGTTTTGTGTTGGTCACTCAATTGCAGTGGAACCCATCGTGCACAGATTTTGTGGTAGCCAAGATGTTGCGACACAATTTCACCAAGCAAAAAACGAGAAATCTCAGGAAAGGCAATATGCAATTCGTCGAGTGATATGCGCCTGTCTTGCAAGATTCTGTCGTTCAGTTTAGTCTTCAGGTCTTCTGTGATGAGTGATGGGCGTCCGGGTCGAGTTTCATCGTGGACATTTGTTCGCCCATTGTTGAACATTTCGCACCATTTTCTCACATTTCTTTCATTCATTACAGTATCACCATACACTTCTTTCAATTGCCGGTAAATTTCTGCAGGTTTCAAATGTTGGGCATTCAAAAATCGAATCACACTCCTCACCTCACAGTCGGCGGGATTATCAATCACGTCGTTCATTTTGAATAAACACAAAATGCACAATGGCGACTTGTTGCAACCAGTACTCACAACATTATGAGAACACATGTTAAGGAAGCCAGTTGACCTTCAAACAAGGAAGGGGAGTCAGCTGCGCGGCGAGTATGCACGAACGGTCGTTATTTCCTGGATCCCCCTCGTATTAAAACCTAGTAAAATGGATCCCTAATAAGAATGTGGTATACAGGATGGAAGTGAAATAACCTGCAGATTGAAAGGAACGATAGAGTACACTTAAATGAATGGAAAACGTATGTTACGTTTTGTGATTAAATGCACAGTTAATTAGAAAATTGAGTTGGAAGTTTGAGCAGTCTGGCAACATCGCCACTGCTCTTTCCTCTCGTAATACAGATGTAAGAGGTCAACGAACTCAAGTCTGTTTTCTTCAGTGAACTACCTCCCATTTCTCTTTCCGGCTACAATGTTGCAAGCTGGTCGCATCAGCCAGTGGCTTCTAATTAATGATTTTAAAAATTAACTTAACATGAATCAATCAATCTTCTTAATGTATCCAGTTGTTTGCTGACAACATAAAGTACACTATAGTCCACTGTAGTCTTTTTACTAAGTAAAAAAAAAAAAGTAAATCCATGGCGCTACAGCCCAAGAAGGGCCAAGACCGACCAGCTGGCTGCTGGCCTCACGTCCACATGCCGTAGCAGACATGTGTCTTGCATGGACTTCTAGAGTTTCCTGAAGGAAAGCCCAACACTTCTAGAGCAAATTCACTCATCAAAGAAATATGATGCAGACTGTACAGTTGATTTTCATGGAGAATGTTAAAATAGTTAAAAAGTAATATGAAGCAAACAATTTTGTTATGAAACAAATTCAGAATACAGTGACATGGATATGATGTAAGGTCCAATTAACCTGAAGTATTTTTAAACAGATAAGCTAACCTAATTAATCCAGTGTAGTTGCAATATAAAAAATTATCAACAATGACTTAAGCCAAGTGCCCATACTATCCTATTATGTACTTGCATTATTATTATAGCCTAGTTATTGTAAACAGTGTAGTATTTATTACTTTAAAATAAATAAAACTGGACCTTATTGCTCACTGACATTATATAAACACAAGTAACAATGAATGTTTGGATTAAATTTTGATTCATGTCAACTTTAATAAGTGTCCCGTTTTTTTTTTATTTTGGTAATCTGGTCACTCTAATTTCTACTGCCTCACATATCGTTCCCTTGTAGTATAAGCAGTGGCGGCTCGTGTTAACGGCCACATGGGCACGTGCCCTCCCATTTGTTTTATTTTCCCACAAAAAAAAATAAATAAAGCGATTTTTGCTTTAAATTATTCGCTCAAAACTTAATGTTTAAGAGCTTCCATTCAGGTATAAACATACTGTGAAATGTGAATGCCTTCAGCTACCGGTAAGTCGAGCGAGTGAAATCGTGGAAACATGTCTCGGGCACAGTAGTTGTAGTGTCCATCCTTTGCATATGCGCACAACTACTCAGAGTTTCAAGCACAAGAGAGCGGTGTGAGGTGATGAATGCAGGGATCGAGAAGATGAGAGGGAAAGCGTCGGCCAGGGCTCAGTGATTCACGTGGCCATCCTGTGCACATGCGCAAATGGTTTTAAAACGTAGAACGCGATGAGGAAGGCGTTACATATAGAATTATGATGGTAACACTGTCATGGCCCGAAGAACCAATTGAGTTGCCAGCTTAGCTATTCTGTAGCTAGATCTAGTTTTTTAGATTAGTTACTATAATTGCTGTATTTCATATAAGAGGCAATGCTTTACTACGTTTTCCGATTAATTTAGCTATTAAAATTAAACCGTTTAACAATGTTAATATAGAAGTTTAGCTATATTCAAAATTATGGTAGGCTGCTTTTTTTTATTGAGAGGGTTGGCAACATTGACAACTGTACGAAATACATGTTATCGGTTCCTGCATTTGTATTTGTAGCGGCAATAATAAAATTCGTCCCGCGCCGTGGCGTCGCGGTCTAAGGCATCCCGCCTAGGACTCACGTTACAGAATGCGCGCTGGTTCGAGTCCTCATGGGGGAAGAAATTTTCTCATGAAATTTCGGCCAGTGTATGGGACCGGAGCTCACCCAGCATCGTGATGCACTTGGGGAGCTACGATAGGTAGCGAAATCCGGTTTCGAATACCAGCTATAACGGCTGGGGGGATCATCGTGCTAACCACACGATACCTCCATTCTGGTTGGATGATCGTCCACCTCTGCTTCGGTATGTGGGCATGAGGCCAGCAGCCGGCTGGTCGGTCTAGGCCCTTCACGGGCTGTAGCACCACGGATTATTATTATTAATAATAAAATTCTGAGTGTTATTAAAAATTCCCTTCTTTTCTATTTTAAGTGTGAAGTTAGTTATATTAGTGTTCGCTGAGTGCTTGTGTATTTGATCATTTCAATATGAAAATGAATGAAGTTAGTGAACTAATTGGAAGGCAATTAGATTTCGACAACAGAGTTCGCACCAAGAAAGACTGACAGCAATAACAATGCTTTCAATTAAGAGTAAAATGGTGCGTTTGATTCCTAACTTAACCAGTGAGTTATCGAAGTATTTGTTCGAACTAAGGATCTTCATCTATAAATAGAAAGGTTAGTGCATATATTCTTTATATTTACATTTTGCTATTGAAATTTTCAGCAATTATTCAGTATGGCAAACCTATGTTCGTATAGTGAGGAACCTATGGGTTCAATTAATCCAATATTAGTGTTTTTAAGTTGTGCCCTGCCGAATAATTTGGTCACCAGCCGCCACTGAGTATACGTACTCGTACTTGCAATTCCATGAGAATCAATGACGGTATGCATATGAAGTTAGCAATGGAATGCTATTCAATGTGTTTGATAAAAGGTTTAAAAACAATTAATAATTTAGAATCAAATAGCCGTGAGCACAAATATTTATTTCATACAGTATGACATATTCCTGAAAAGATAAAAGAAAAGAGCTGAATGTTCAGTTGTGCCATTCAAAGTCACGTACATATCAATGCTGAACAACTTATTGAAGAAACAGAAATTTCAAATACTAAGCCTATGATTTAATGTCTACATTGACCAGTAATACCATTTTTATGCCGATTACTCTGGACTTGCTTGTGTTCTTTTAGAATGAAGGAAATTATACAGCTATTGTATTTTTGGCGCTTTTTAGATATCAATCCAATTTCAGCTATGTGTCATATGGATTCATTATTAGGTTTACAATACCCTGTAATAAAATTTCTGTTTACACCCCTACAGAAGGGGACATATTTAAAATGCAAATCAAGCTTTCAGGTATAACTCCCTGTTAAGTTGATTTGAATAATTTCGAGGGAAAAATTGTTCATGGGCCAGGTATCGAACCCGGGACCTTTGGTTTAACGTACCAACGCTCTACCAACTGAGCTACCCGGGAACTCTACCAGACACCGATCCAATTTTTCCCTCTATATCCACAGACCTCAAAGTAGGCTGACAGCTGTCAAGCAACCAACATTGACTGCACACTAACTCTGTGTGACTTAATACACGTCACTGTTCGTTAACAGAAAGCCACAATTTAAGTCACACAGAGTTAGTGTGCAGTCAATGTTGGTTGCTTGACGGTTGTCAGCCCATTTTGAGGTATGTGGATATAGAGGGAAGAATTGGATCGGTGTCTGGTAGAGTTCCTGGGTAGCTCAGTTGGTAGAGCGTTGTTACGTTAAACCAAAGGTCCCGGGTTCGATACCTGGCCCCGGAACAATTTTTCCCTCGAAATTATTCATATTTAAAATGATTCAGAGTAGATTCATTTGCCACCAGCATTATATAATTTCTTTCATTCAAAATGTAACATGTCATAATACAACTTTTATTACATACTTCGTAAATATAATCAATGAAGTCATGGCAAAGTTTTTGAAAAATGACGTGGCTAGCTCTGAATATGGTATAAGGCTCTATCCATTATTAGTCATCATGACCTTTCATGCAGGTTAGAATTCTCAATAAGCTTTATGTCTATGACATACCTAAACTCCAACACTTGTGTTCTACACAATAGCATATATGGAAAGTTTATGTACGAGATAGTAATAATTAAAAATCATGCCACTGTAGATAATCGTAATTATTTCACATATTTTCCTTCATGGGAGTAAGGTGTGAAAACCACGAAATCCCATTAAAGCTTCTCGGCATTCTGCCAACCAAGCTGGTAACTATTTATGAGAGCAGAGATTGGGGGGGGGGGGGAGGGACTTAAGGGGGGAGACATGTGAAATTTTGGTCATTTTCGTTTTCTTGTGAAAAATGAATCAGCAATCTCGTTGAGCAAGTCTGTTTTCTCACACTTCTTTCGACACATTTCGTCAGGTTCGAAGTGTAAAGGCTCTTACAATTTTGATGCTAGGAATATGAAATTTTTTACTGCATATTCTATACGCTGTGATTAACAAAACAGCACATTGATTTTGCGATTAAATGAATATATTTTGAAATAAAAATGAAATATTTACAGTGGCAATGGAAAATTTATATTTTTAGATATAGAGTGGGGGTTATAAAAAAAATTTTCCCCCTTTTGTAGTGAAGATATAGGAAAACTAATGTGTGACGTTTTCTGCATATCCCACTGGTCTTGCAAAACATATTTCAGACATTCTACTGAAAAATTGAGCGACACATTCCATTTTGAAATTCGTAAATTTTTCAAAATATTTTTGTTGTTAACTCAGAAACTAATTGACTCACAGAAATGAAACTTCACCACATCATTATTTATCACACCGTGATTATCTGTACCAGTACAAAAAAATCAAGGACGTACATAAAAAAATGTACAAAACAGAAATTTCACCTATAACCCTTCTTAAACATCTATGATTATAAGCTCCCAACCTTATATCCAACCTCCCCCCCCAAAAGAAATTACTTTATACTTTTTATATATATATATTATTCGTGATAATTTATAAATAAGATGATGCATCTCCAGGGTAATTAAATGCACTGGAAATAATCTAGTCACAACTTATAATTTAGTTTTTGTAATTTCAGATTATGAAGGTGAAATGTCATCTCATCATTATACCAGTTCCGTTGTAATATTAAGAAATATTAGTTTATACTTTACCAAATGCTCTAGATGAAGATCAGTTCTATTACCTGCAGAGTTTAGCAGCATACAAAATGATGAATTGGAATTGCAATGTTTATTGATATTTAAATCCGGTATATACATACCAACTATTCATTATGTAATGTACAACATCCCATTTAACTTTCAAAATATGTTCTTACATAGTAACTATTATTGTATAAAAATACAAAATGAACATTCAATTTCACTTGAACTAGCCTTCTATTATACAGAATGCTATGCAAGATAAGACGCCTATTATTCTGTTCACCATCTTTATCTTCAATAAATAACCTAATATATATGAAGAATATTACCAAATATTTTTTCTATAACTTAAGTCCTGAGAGACTGTAATCTATCTTTTGTGTCCTTAACTAAATTTTATTGTTATATGATCTTTTTACACGACCCTCTGCTAAATGTTCTTAAACCATCTTATGTCAGTTTATAGCCAATTGTATATGCGAAACTACCGTATTTGCTCGCGTAATTTGCGCCCCCGCATATTTTGCGCACCCTAATTTTGAAGGGATTATTTTGAACTTTATTTTTGCTCCGTGCATTTTGCGCACACATTTTACGTACATAATTTTTTTCAGTGTAGTAGGGATTTTCCTTCCCTACAGTCCATCGTAGGTCATTCACCAGCAACTGAAGTACCTGGTTAAGAAAGAAACCCCAAAGTCCCGCTACTTTAACAATGCTTGTCCTTGGTAGAGACAAGTTACCGGTATAGAAAATTAGCCCTACCGTTAATACTTGTATTTCAGAACAGGACCTCTTATTTGAAAAATCCGCATATTTTACGCACCCCAATTTTTCAGTGGCCAAAGTTAATTAAAAAGTGCGCAAATTACGCGAGCAAATAGGGTATATGTAAGTTCATTTTATTAAATTAAGAAATATATCGGATAACAGACAAATGTTTTAACAAATATGATGTTACACCATGTTCTATTCTAACTGCATTGTAATACTTCTGAAGCATCAGAAATTGAAAAGAAGAATTTTATGAGAAGTTAAAGCATAAAAACTGTACCGGTACTAACATTTGTACGATGTAAACATTACATTTCCAAAGGTATATGCTTCACAAAGACTAGGTTATTTTCATGTTAGAGATTTGTGTTCATTATACATTTGTGCCATACTTTGTAGGTATTATTTCTTAGATAATGTAAAAATTCGTCAGTCTAGCTTTTCTGCAGTTCTTAGCAGTATTATTTTTTGAGTAGGTTTAGTGCCCATTCCTTGTGCAAACTGTGCACCTATCACGTTTATTTAAATTTCCTATGAAACTACCACCAAAAGAACTGAAAATTTTAATGTGGTTTATAAGAAGCAGTCAGTAAGGTTGAAACAAATTGAAATGCGACAGATTCCATTCTTAAGAGAGCCAGTTTTATTGATTGGTACAATTTCCATTTCTAATGCTATATTTCTCAAAATGGCACAATTGAACATAGAGCAAACCCCAACTTTTCAAGATAAACAAACGCACCTGAATATAATATTGGTATCGAAGTTGCATCTGATACACTCTACCGATCAGAGAGATGGTAGTCTCCACACTTAAAGTAAGAGTAGTACATGCACTATAGAGTAACAATTGTCAGAACATTCTTATTGCAACAACAATCAGCTGATGTAGAAGGTGCACTCAAACACAAGAACAAACTAAGTGAAAGAGCATGAAAAATATCTCACCACTTGGGGTTACAAAATGTACACAATATCCTCTGCCTTAAAAAAACATGTTAGAACATTCCTATATATAACAAAGTAGGAATACTGGACCTCCATTAACACCCAATTTTTACAATTTTATTGGTTTTTACTATTTGTACTTTTTTTGTTTCTTTTCTTTTAAGTATTAAGTTCTAATATAATTCTTCACTGCATTCACGCACAAGACAATCATACTAGTACCATGGTGTTGACAAGTTAATATGCATCTCTATCTTCATCACCTACATTACTTACTTAAGAGCCAAACCATGGGAAGAGTTTTGTCTGCTACACTTTATTTCTTTTTTAAGGTAATGAATTTTACAATTTATTTTTATCCATATATACACTAATTTAACTCCATAATAAAGAAATTACATCTTAAAAGAAAAAAAATATCTTAAAACGTTTAAAATAAATGAATTCAGAATTATAACGAAAAATCAAACGAAGTAAATTATAAAGTGAATGTATCAAAATCTGACGAATACAAGAAAATTCAAAGAATTAAAAAACGTGAAAAGTATTTGCAAATTTGTTGGTTTCCACATTCTAAATTACTCTTTTTTTTTTTTAACAACTTTCTGAATCACATTATTCAAGCAACACTAATTAGAACTTCTGAAATCTAAGAGTACTTTTCATACATGTTTGTAATTTCATCTACTATTTAAATTGTTAATTTAATTGTAACAAAATTGTGCTTTTTATTGCAATTTCGTTCTCCTGAGTATAACAGAAAACTTACAAAGAAAGAAGTCCTAGCTTGCTCACATTTACTTCTCTTCCCTTGACGTGGCAACACATTAAGTTCTTTGAATTCAGAAATAATCCTGAGACTATCTTGCAGATTAATTACTTTTAACATGTATTTCCTATTTATCTTCTTATACACTACATCCGATGTTGAACAAGTAAATCCAAATATTACGTTCTTGACCTATCATCATGGCAGTAATACACGCAAACACATACACACACATACATACATACATACAGAACACAATATTCAAAATTCTCTCTTTACATTAAAAAATAATTTCACTCAAACATGGTCCCAAGGAAAAGAAAACCCTTCAATTCAAAGAAAGAAAAGATGCTTGAAGATAAAACTAGATGTTTTAAAAATAAACGAGAGATAGTGTAGAAAAAAAAAAGTATGAAACTAAGACGAGGGAAAAAGGCTGTTTGTAATAATCACCTTCCAATTGTACAAAAAAAATCAGAGGTACCATACATTTATTTTAAAAATGTTAAAGAAAATATTCCTTATTTATGTGTGGAAAATGCGTTATAAATACACATTTCTCACTAAATAATGAATTTTCTCTGGATTTAAAGGTTAAGCAACTAAAAGAAATAATGCATAAATTTTACATTAGCACTTCTAGTTTTTTCCTCTATTGATATGTTATTTTCATTAACAATTTATAGGATGTTTTCAATTTGTGGCGTGACTTTAGTGTCAAAGCACTTGCGAATTCAACCTTTATACCATAAAAAACTATAATAAACACCATTAAACAATGAAGCGCCTAATATTTCATTCATATTTACTTCCATATGAATCAGCAGAGGAGTATAGATGATTCTCATTTATGAATTTGTCACAATAAGGGTTGAAAAATATGAATGTTAATTTTAGTTTCCCTTTCCCCATCCCCGAAACTCTTTTTGTCTCCATTTGGTGACAACTTCATTTTTCAAGGATCTAATTAATTTAAATTAAAGAATAAGGTATTCATTTGAAAATTGTATCTTTTATAAAGAATCGAAATTAACATAAACTAATATCATTAATCTTAACTTCTTTCACACATTTTTAAACGCTATTTCTTTTAATTGCTCATAATAATTTACATTACATTACACAAATTTATTACAATTCTAGATTACGAAAGTATGAATTATATTTTCAAAGATTCCAAAAGTATTCAACAGGCAAGTGCTGTTACAATGAAACAAGTTTTCGAACTCTCATGAAACACAAAATAATGTGTCTGTTAGAAATATAACCCCATATTAGGGGGAAAAAAAATGTATAAATACATTACTATATTCAATTACATGGTTCTGTTTTAGAAAACTACATAAATTCCAAGACGACATTTACCAACAGTGTTTCATATAAATTATATTATGAAATATGAATTTGCGAAACATTTATTCTTACAAACCTACACTTCGTATTTATACTGCAAACCAATTTTTTTTACAGTTATACAATAATTAAGAAAAATAATACAATACAAAAACACATTCCAATTAATCTGTTCTAGCAACTGGGCAATTTGTAGCTGCGTGACGTCATTTGAACGTGTTTAACTAGAAATTTGTTCTACTATAATATGAAGTAAATACAATGAATTTAATGCCAAAAACATGAAAGAAATATTTCATTTGTAACTTTCTAAAACAGAAATGGGCTAAACTGCAATCGACACACACACACAAAAAAAAAATTGGTATGAAATTAAACTATTTCAAACTGTCAGTCTTCCCAGTGACACTAGTAACAATGGGAGTTGAGTTTCCCTTTCCCTCAAAGAAAAAATAAATTTTCTAATCAAAGAAATAAAAAGTACAGAACTTGACATGTTTCAAAATTGCATCTTAATTCCCCATGTACTATTAATTTCTGGAATTCCACTCAAAACACTCAAACTGATCACTCATCTACCCACCGATGGCTATCAGTAACATACTTTATTATGTACACACACAAAGCATTTTTATTTTAAGTAAATGCAAAAAACAAAAAAATATATACTCTGAAATGGAAAGGATAGTAAATCCTAGCCACAGAAGACAAGAGACAACATATTTAATTCAAAATTGTGTGAACAGTATAAGCCGCAAGACTTGCTACTTTCAGAAATATGCAAATTTACATTTTTTTTGTTGTCACACTACAAGTCAAAACAAGAAGGACCATCAGAAATAACCAGTGGAAAACAATGACTGTCCATCTAACTACCAGCAAGTTGAACAGACCGATGCCAGGGCAGTCGCCAAAACACGGAGCACGATTCTGGTAGGCCTGACCGCTGAGGATTGGATTTTACATAACAGAACTCTCAAACATGTCTCTTCACACAAAATCATGATTCTTCACACGTCCACCATCTCCCTCAGACACGAAACGTTTGCGGCCCCTGTGGTAACATAAAAAAAACAACCATGTCTTACTATAGTTTTATTGCTATTGATATAAAGGTCATAAGCAAACTAGTAGTGTATTTTTATGACCAACTAATCATAAAAAAAAAAAAAAATAATAATTGAGCCTTATAACTAGATGACCAAATTTGCATTCACGACCTTGGGACCTTCACGCAGTATGTGGACTAGGCCTACCTACTGGTATTTTTGTGTTCTAATGTCAACATCACAGTCTCACTTGTCAGTGTTAGAATGTACTACAGGTAGTAAAATTTTACCATCACACTTTTCAAACCATCAAGCTCTTCACGTAAACACAGGTTCAAAGAGGAATGTGAAGGTGATTTTTTTTTGTAATAAAATGAAGAGAAAATGTATTTATTATGTAATACAATATTACTGGCATATAATTATTATTAAATTATATGTTTTTATATTTTATTTATTTATTTTTTAACTGTCTGGCTATTCTTTTATTTTAGAAAACTCCTTTCTGTCACTAGAAAATGAAGATTCGATAATAGCACAGATAGCAAAAAATGGAAAGAGGGGAAGGAGGAGGAGGAGGAGGAGGAAGAAGAAGAAGAAGAAGAAGAAGAAGAAGACGACGACGACGACGAGGGAAGGAGAAATGGGAGTAATAACCAGGAAAGGATGTTGCTAAAGACTGAAAATGAAAATCTGTGAACAACTTTAAATGTTATTTATTCATTTATTTAATCGCTAATATTACCAAAGTGTAGGTCGCATTATATTGAAATATTTTTATTTTCCACATAGAACATCTTACAATTGACCAGTTTCATGGTCTAGTGGTCAGAGCTTCTATGGTTCATGAGGTCCCGGGTTCAATTCACCGTATCCTTAAAGGATATTATTCCTGTGTTCGTCCATGGTCTGAAATTTAGGTTAAGTTTAGATTTAAGACCTCTCCTGGCATTACATAATCATCATATCATATCATTAGAGTAATGTAACCCCAACCTCAAAAGTGGGTTACAACTAAGCCACTGCCAGGAGAGAATACCAGAAATGTCGAAAAGACAACCTGGTGGCATAAAAAAAATGTGCAATTTGGGGTCGTATTAGATGCAGGCCAATATGGTAGGTACCAGTATATTATAAGTATAGACTTAAAGTTACCAAAAGTCACCATGATAACATCCATTAAAACTGGAAAGAAAATCTCAAATCAATTCAGCCACAAGAGGACTTGAACAAAGTTGCTGACATTTATCTGTATACAGCGAGCTTTAAGAATGTGGAGAAGAAAACTGAAAATATGACAGTCCTCTAAATAATGTCCTATGGTCCCTATGGGCCTACAAGTGTTAGTTCAAAAGTACAGTAATAAAGAATATATTAGTATATGCAAGTTAATAGAAGAATAAAACAAGAAATACAAAACGAGGTGGCTCAGACAGTTACATTTCAGACTTGCATTCGGAAAGTTTCAGGTTCAAACCCCATGTCCAGCCAATCTGACTGGTCTCCCCCCCAGTCACAAAGACAAAGGCCAGATTGGAAATTTACAAACTATGATTCATCCCAGTCTTAATCATCAATATCATAAACATTAAAACAAATCTAAAAGCTATTTATAACACACGACAATACCAACTTAAACTCGACAATAATTAACAACCTACTAATGTACCCAAACGATTAGAGAAAACACGGAAATTTTACTGGAAGCAAATAAAGAGATAGGTTTGGAAGTAAATCCCGAAAAGACAAAGTATATGATTATGTCTCGTGACGAGAATATTGTACGAAATGGAAATATAAAAATTCGAAATTTATCTTTTGAAGAGGTGGAGAAGTTCAAATATCTTGGAGCAACAGTAACAAATATAAATGCTACTCGGGAGGAAATTAAACACAGAATAAATATCGGAAATGCCTGTTATTATTCGGTTGAGAAGCTTTTATCATCCAGTCTGCTGTCAAAAAATCTGAAAGTTAGAATTTATAAAACAGTTCTATTACCGGTTGTTCTTCATGGTTGTGAAACTTGGACTCTCACTTTGAGAGAGGAACATAGGTTAAGGGTGTTTGAGAATAAGGTGCTTAAGAAAATATTTGGGGCTAAGAGGGATGAAGTTACAGGAGAATGGAGAAAGTTACACAACACAGAACTGCACGCATTATATTCTTCACCTGACATAATTAGGAACATTAAATCCAGACGTTTGAGATGGGCGGGGCATGTAGCATGTATGGGCAAATCCAGAAATGCATATGAGTGTTAGTTGGGAGGCCGGAGGGAAAAAGACCTTTAGGGAGGCCGAGACGTAGATGGGAAGATAATATTAAAATGGATTTGGGGGAGGTGGGATATGATGGTAGAGAATGGATTAATCTTGCTAAGGATAGGGACCGATGGCGGGCTTATGTGAGGGCGGCAATGACCCTCCGGGTTCCTTAAAAGCCAGTAAGTAAGTAATATACCCAAAGATCCTACACATGTGATGTATGATCATAGATGTTAAGGTGTGTATAAGTAATCTCTATTTAAAAAGTGAACCTGGAGAGAAAAACACACACGTGCACACAGTATTCAGTTCCTCTATCTTATTTTAATTCTGTACACACCTGGACGGCATCTTTTTGATGACCTCATCAGTGAGGAATCCTCCCTTTTGGCAGCGCTCTACAAATCGCTCAAGTACTGTGTAGGCTAGAGGAACATCCAAACATATGTCAGGCATGTCTTCATACACTCGGAGAAATCCCTGCGAACAAATGGAAAAATATGACAATACTTAAGACGAAATATCACCGATTATGTTGCCATTCTCCAATATCCTACTCATACTTATTTCTTCACTTTTCCACTACATTACATCTAAAAGTCTAATTCCACTGACGATAAAATAATAAGAGGACAAAAATACTGTGAAAGTGACTTAGCAAGCAATTTAGGAGCACTGCAAATGTCTTTTATTAGAACGTTGAGTCATTTGTAATACTGTTTTATTAATAGGGACCGGATTTTTATGTAATTACATGTTATATTCCTTTCCAACTAACCGTATATAAATAACAAACCTTTGTGAATCATGTAATTACCATTAATATATTAAAATTTGATACTACATATTTTTACATATTTATCCCATATGGCTTGGTATTACATAAATCTACATATTTAGGGACTTTATTCATTTTCTCTCCTCTAAAAGGAAAAAAAAAAAAAAAAAAAATTCTGTTGGGGAAGTTTACAATTTGAAATACACAGATTTAAAAAGCCTTTTTACCTACCCAAGAAAAGATATATTTCGGGACGAAACATAACGTCCTTAGTTTCAGGAAGTAACAGAGGCACTCACCCCCTACCACCCACTGTAAATATGAGTGAACAAAAGGCAACCTTCTCACTACTACCTTGTATTGTAAAAATCACTCAGAAAGTAGTGTTATCTTCGTGCGGTGGAGTGGACGAGGTGACATGATTTGTCTCGAACTATTATTGTTCTGCACACGTCTTAACAAGCCGCTCCAATGCAATTTGCAACCTTACTCACCCTCTTCCTAATCCTTCCATGGAAAACCCGTGTCAAGTCTGACATGAGCCACAATAAAGTAGCCGAGTTTTAAAAAGGAGCTGGAGTAAAGGAACAAACTGGAAAGATGTTGAAAGATTAAAATAAATAGCTTTTCAGGTTATTGCTTGACCTCTTATACGGGGAATTTTTTCGAGCAATTAGAAAATATGGTTCTCGGCTGGAATAATTCTACTCTTCTGAATGAGACAGGAATGTCACTTTTCAAACAATAGTTTGTAAATACCTATGATTTGAGGTTTTAGTAGGTACTTTGTTTCTTACAGGGAGCAGCTAAAATGCATGTGTCCCACATCTCTTATTTTCTCCTAATCCAGTAAAGCGAAACAGTGCTTGCAGTACTGCTGTGCCATTCATTTCACTCAGTTCTCTAGTTTTAGCACTTACAGTATAAAGCGCAAGTGAGTTTATCTACTGCTTTTAACTAACTAAAATGGCCCCTGTATCTTCAACCCTAACAACAAAAATAAAATCATGGATTGCGATGGACGAAGCTTTCACTACAGATGGAAAAATAGTAATATGTCAAGTGTGCAGTAAAAAAGTCGGGTGCTCTATGAAATCACAACTGGAGAGTCTTACCTATTCTATACCTGCCACATATTGATATTAAATATTTTCATGATTTTACATATTTTGGTACATATTCAGCTAATTTTTCGTACATAATTATGTACATATTTCACACCTTGATATTACATAAAAATCCGGTCCCTATTTATTAATATTGCACACTACATTAAATTGTAAGTGTTCAATTATGAAAATAAAATAGTTAAGTAATATTCAATTTACCCTTTCCATCATATCGGGGGTTATGATGATGGCAGCGTACAAAGACTTGAGCAATTTACACATCATTTCTTCAGTGTGACCATTGATAGCCTCTATGGTCATGACAACAGCCTGTAATCAAGAATGTAAGTCAATATAAATAGGACAAAAATTTAGAACCTGGCAAAGTATGACTTTGTATTTATTTTTAAGCATTTATCAACAGTAATCTCACTAGACGTTTTGATTTATCAGAGAAAATCAAAACTCGAGTGGGATTTAATTGACTATTACACGATTAGAAGAAAGTATATAAAGATTAGAAGTAACGAAGTACTCCAATACAATAAAATATTAATTGACACGAAAATACAACTGTCTTCAAATGTATTATTGTACCATCTCAAGATTACAAATTTTACGCTAGATGCATGCTAGATGGCAGTAGTGAGCAATGCCTTCTCATCGAGAAATTCTCGATCTATTATACACGATGGCAATGTTACTAGTCAAGAAGGCTTTGTTGATTCAGTTTCATTTTTATTAAAATGCAACATTCCACTTCAATTATCCGAATCCCAGTAATCAACGTCACTTGACAGATGATTTTCAATAAATCCTAATATTAAACAATTTCTGATACGTGACTATCCATAATATCATATAGCAGAAGCTATAACATAACCTAACTAATATACACAAGTGTTAGAAAAGTTTTAATTAACGAAGATGACATAAAAAATAAACATGAATAATTTTAAAAGGGGTGAAATGAGCATTGAGCGGATTCCGCCGATTTTGGAATAGACACCGACATACTTGAACTGCCAACATAGAAAACAAAAAAATCACACTCAATCGCTTTCACCTTCATCTTGACGGGATAATAAAAGCCTAAACTAACCTAATCTAACCTAAGTGCGTCGGTGTCTATTCCAAAATCGGCGGAATCCGCTCAACGCTCGTTTAACCTTAAAAGGAATACGATGAAAGAGTAATGGGACGGAGAAAAATTCTCTCCGGCGCTGGGATTTGAACCCGGGTTTTCAGCTCTACGTGCTGATGCTTTATCCACTAAGCCACACCGGATACAACCCCGATGCCGGTTAGAATCGTCTCAGATTAAGCTCCAACTCTTGGGTTCCCTCTAGTGGCCGCCCTCTGAACTACGTCATAGATGTCTATGAACGTAGGACCGAATTCCACACATGTGCTGAGGTGCACTCGATATGAGTGACTAATTGGCCGGGATCCGACGGAATAAGCGCCGTCTTAAATCACGAAGTGATTTACGCATATCATACATATTATTTTAATGTACCGAAGTACATTCTGCATGGAAATATCATATGTACTTCGCAGTGGCGGTTATTCAAGTGAAGTACATGAAGGCCACCTTCACCCCTTTTTTTTGTGCTTTAATAAAATATATTTTATCAAGAAATTAAAATAAAATGAATTCTTCACTAAACCATATTTTGCTCTATTTTTTAATATCTTGTTCGGCTTAATCCGCTCAGTTAACGTTCACTGCAGTACTTCACACGAACCCCGCACCAGTCAGGCCACGTGGCTAGCAGACCAGCTGAAGGTCCGAATGAGGCTTTCCTTTTCGCCTTCAGTAAACACACCCGGTTGCCATGACAACGAGTTGCATATTATGAATTACCGGTCCCTTTTGCGAGGCTATTATGAGGGTCTGTGGAGCAGGCATTCATCTCCTTTCTCTATTCTTGAAAGACAGAATCCCTCTCTCGTCCAAACATTGGATCAGGGTGGCAAACTGTAATATTTTGCAACTAAATAAGAAAACATAAAATATTCTGTAAAGAAGTTAAATATTGTTTAAATTTAGTATATAACGTATATATTTTGGTATTTTTTAACGTTAGTACCTCTTGAATATTATGTTTTATATGGATTTTGAAATAATTTGAGTATCCTGTAATAAATAAAGTTGGCATAACATTTGAAACTACGTTGTACATTTGACCCGCGCTGACCAACGATTTCGCTTTAGGTATTCTTTGTTGTGACAAGTGCAGCGAAGTGTGAAGGTGTTACTACGTGTATTAATGCGATGAAAACATGAATCCGTTAAACGATTTAGTGTGTAATCTTTTGGAGACACCGTTCTCTCGTTGGTGTGCAGAAGATAAGCAAGATATTTTAAAATACCGCAGAACAAGTCACATTAATATAACTATGAAAAAAGTAAAAGTGGTGGTCGGTCATACAATATTCAGTTTCAAGATTCGTGGTATGCGGATTGCAACTGGTTATGTGGGAGTCACTATAACGAGAAGTTATATTGTTGGCCTTGTCTTCTTCTGGGGAACAAGAAACCCGCTTGGAATTCAACTGGATTTTGCGATTTCAGAAATGTCAATCGCGGTCTTTACAGCCATGCAGATTCAGCTGAACACATTAAATGTATTTTGCAATTAAAGGCACTGCAGTGCGGATGCACTAAAGGAAAGTTATAGGTTATACGTAAGTCAATTTAATGAAAACGTACATTTAAATAGACTGGTAATGCACACCGCAATCGATACGGTATTGTTTCTAAGCAAGCAGGAGTTGGCTTTTCGCGGTCATGATGAGAGTATTTCGTCACAGAACAGGGGGAATTTCAAAGAATTATTGGCTCTCATTTCATTGGCCCTATGAAAATTAGAAATCACTATGAAAAAATTAGGCCTGTTCTTTCTGGGAAATCTAAAACGATTCAAAATGAAATAATTGATTGTATTTCTGAATGCATCAATGACCTTGTAAGAGATGAAATTACTAGTGCCCCTTTCTTTTCCGTTCAAGTGTAAGTTTTCTGTTCAACAGAATACTGCTTTGATTTAATCGTAGCTGCTTGATTTTACTGGATAGGCAAGCTTATATTGGAAGTTGCATGTTCCGAAGTTGATTTAAAATATGAATACAGTTTACGATTATGATTGTGATTTTGAATTTTGTTATTGGTCCTGTTTCTTGTGTACTCATTTAATTTGATGTGTTGTATAAAATGTGTTAGATTTTGTCTTTTTTATGTCATGTGGACTTGTGGTTGTTTTATTATGTTGTGGTATGTATTGTGTGGAAGTTTTGTTGGGACAGTGAATTCTTCGGGATTAAGGGGACATAGCTTCCGAAAATGTTGAAAATTTGTTTATTTTATATGCTGTGCTTTTCATAAAACTTAAGAAAATGGTGAATATATTACATTAATTCAATATGCCCATCGTATAGGTTACAAAAGCATTCGCGACGTCACGGGTATATAACGATTCCAGGAAATTACCTAGAATTCTATTGACCTTCACCTAATTTATCCGGCACGAGCCGCCACTGGTACTTCGGTACATTAAAATAATATATATGATATGCGTAAATCACTTCGTGATTTAAGACGGCGCTTATTCCGTCGGATCCCGGCCAACTAGTCACTCATATCGAGTGCACCTCAGCACATGTGTGGACTTCGGTCCTACGTTCATAGACATCTATGACGTAGTGCAGAGGCAGCCACTAGAGGGAACCCAAGAGTTGGAGCTTAATCTGAGACGATTCTAACCGGCGTCGGGGTTGTATCCGGTGTGGCTTAGTGGATAAAGCATCAGCACGTAGAGCTGAAAACCCGGGTTCAAATCCCGGCGCCGGAGAGAATTTTTCTCCGTTCCATTACTCTTTCATCGTATGGTGACGCAGAATATCTGCATGGAAATATCATATGTACTTCGGTACATTAAAATAATATATATTAAAAGGAATAATTATGGAATGTACAATTTTCAAATTTGAATGTGGTTGGTGGTTCAGTTGATGTTATATTGGACGTGTGCGTAATAGAAGTGGAACTCGTTGGTTTAGGCCTACATGGTGTATTCAATTTATTCAGGATTTCCGAATGGTGCTCTTCATTTATTTGTAAATCGGATTTCAGAAGATGCATAGGTATGATCAGTGATTTTTATTAATTCTTGTTCTTGAATGCAAATGCGAGTCATATTTGAAACTGCCGTGCATCGACTGAAGTGGTTTGTAATTTTTATATATATATTTTGACGTCCAGACCAGCGCAGTTTCAAATGTTGGCAAACAAAGAAACAAATGCTAGGGACGCGATAAAATTGTGCGATAAGCAGCCATGATTGGTTGAAATACGTCCTTTCGTACCGTTTTATTGGTCAAAAGTAGTATGACGTAGTAAGAGTGTAATAGTCATCTAAATACCACTCCAAATATCCTGAATGAAGCCAATTGCACTTTCTGAAATCGGCTCCATAATGTTATAAGTGGTTATTTAGAAGTTACAGAGTGGCCATCTGGTAGCATTGAATCCTAGCGTGAGTGACTGAAATTTGTGATTGACAAAGATGTGCTTAATGGTAGGTTTTTGCGGAGCACTACCATTTCCCCTACCAGAACTGCTCTATTACTCAGCATACTGATGCGCTGTAGACCACCTCTCATGGCTTTCCACGCTGGTAATCTGGATCGAAACCCAGTGAGTCCAAATGAAATTTTTGGTGAATAAAGACAGAGATAGGGTATTCTAAATCCCTATAGCAAGTTTTCACACTCTTACAGGTTAGTATGAGCAGTTAACTTTTTATATTTATCTGCTGTGAAAATGTAACCGTGCATGCAGTTTGAGAGGATGTTTCTACATGAGCTCAGTAACAGTTCCCTTGTCAGTAGGATCATTAAGAGAAATTTCATTCTGAAACTCTGAAGGAAGTTAGTACTGTTTATACTTTACATTAAAGTTAATTATGCCAATATTGCAGTAAAATTTGCTTCTTCTACATAAAGAAAAGTTAATTACTCCTCACTCTGAACCATGAGCTAAAATGTTCACTCAAGGTAAGTCTTAATTTTTTTTATGCTCGACCATGCCCAAGGGAAAAAAATGGAACGCTCTGCATCTAGATTGGCAACAGGCCATGATTGTTTGGCTAAACACCTGCATAGAATTGGAATATATCAGTCCCCTAACTGCCCATTGTGCAACTCAAACCAAGAAATGGATTCGGAACACCTCAAAATCTGTGCTTCATTAGCTGGTCATGATAATATCTTTGAAAAATATTGGAGTGCAAGAGGTCAAATGACTTTATTGTCAAACGCCTGGCATTAGAAAACAACAACATACACCTGGTAGCAGCCCTTTAATGGACCTCATTAAAGTACACCTATTCTAATGAAGTTCAGGTGTTCCACCAATCAGAAAACACCATTGTAGCAATATGAAAGCGCAAGTATCGATTATTCTCGGATATGCAATCCAAAGACAACTAGCGCGAGATTAGACAATATTAAACTCAGTCGAAAAAAACAACACACAAATTAACATCAATTCACCGTCATCTTTCAGCCTTTCACAAAGCACATTCCCGCAAATTCATTTCACCAATTGCCGGAAAAAATCAACATGGTCGAGCATATAAAGTCGTATAAAACTCGACTATAATGGTAATTAAGACGCTCGTATGAAAATTATGAAACTCGCTTCCGCTCGTTTCATAAACATACTCGCGTCTTAATTACTACCATTATAGGCTCGTTGCATAATGTACTATTATATAGACAAAATTTTATTATAGACTAATACAAGACTGTCTTTCAGTACCTCATACACCAGTTCGTGGTGGAAATGTGGCACTTCCAGTTCCAAGAGACATCTTGTAGCTTCCTGGAGATCTCCTGACGAAAGGTACTCTTGAAGAAGCAATGTCATCTGGCGAGTGAGATATTTGACAGGTCGCAGGCCACCACTCACCCCCCAAACGTTGTCCAGACGCACCAGTCCATGCTTCATTGAGAGAAGTGTGTCTGCACGGGCCAAGGCTTGTCTGCAGAAAAAAACAATAAATTTACGAAATGTGTTAAACACTCCTCTCACCTGTCTCCAGTGGATACAGATGAGCTTTAAATAAGAATATTCAACTTCTATTGTTTATACCATTTTATTGCATACTTATGTTTCAAACTATTCCAAATCACTGCCTAGAATATAAAGCAAAACACCTAAAAAAAAATAACTATAAGACAAATAAAGATACATGCCTTTACTTATTTACTTCCAGTACCTTAATAAGTGTTTCCTTTAATTGTCCAATTACAATTTACTCTGGCAGTCACTTAAGTTAGAAATTAATATTTCATAGCTATTTTTTAATGTTTCTCTTCAAGTTAAAAATTAACTGAAATTACAACGAAGTACGCTATAAAGTCTTCCAATAGGAGTGTCACACATTTAAAATTAAAAAATTGTATAAACGAAAGAGGTTTACTTATTTAATTATTATTATTTTGAAGCACACTTAATGCCATTACATATGGAAGAGAACATCAGTTAAGTAGCTGCCATGGCTTCGTTGAATTGCACTCAATTTCACGAATAACACACGTGATATTGTTCCTTACGTCTGTTTCTGGATTGTTGGTATAAGGCCATTATTTAACATAACCCCATAATAAGTAATCCAGTAACATTAAATCATAAAGACCCTGAAATTCTCCCCCAAAAGGTCGACTGTTTCGTGAGCAGTATGACATGTGGCACCATCTTGCTGAAACGAGACGTTTCTGAGATCCATACCTTCCAATTGAGGCCAAAAATAATCCCTTATAATAGCCCGGTATCTTACACAGATCGTACACTTCATGTAATGCATGGAATGCTTGGCGAATGGATGACCTTTTTTAATATTACATTTTAATGATTTCTATGCGTTGTGGAATGATGTAACGTTCCATGATTATTTGTCAACAACTGTAACCATGGGAAAAATATGACTGCTATAGCTTCATAAACACGGTAGCTGTTATATGTTAAAAGTAAAACACTCTTATTGGAAGACCTTATATCAAGTGTAAACGGGACAAAAAGTAACAGAGATTTGAGGAAACCCCTCCAATTGCATGTAACGTCTATACAGGAATTAGAATAAATATATACAATTTGCTGTAAAATTTAAGTGTGTCTAATGGAAGGAATGAAATAAGGTATTAATAACAGCAAATAAATGAGTGCTGGCGGTGATGGTAGTGGTGGTATTAGTTAGTAGTAGCAGTATTGGATTGAAACAGAATGTACTGTTAAGAGGACAAGTAAAGAACTGTTTTACGAGTTTACAATCCAACATCACTGCCATCTACTAATCTTTGGACAAACTGCGAGGAACATTATAACAGACAGCCAATTTGGCGTCATGCAAACACAGGAGATGCAATATTTTTCGAGACGGAGATGATAATGAAAGAGGAAATGTGAAAAGTGTTGGTGGATGACGAGAGAAAATCTTGAGGAAACCTTGTCTTTGTCCACCATAAAAACAACTGCCACTGTCGAGATTTGAGCTTGAGTTCGTTGCTGTCATAAGCCACAGCTCTACCATCTGAGCTACCAAGACGACATTAATAGGCACCATAATAACCTCTTTGAGGAAATGAAAGGTTTTTTGCAGACATTATTTATTTCTCGAAGGATAATCAGCAACATCATCGTAATCAACTTTTTCTTCCACTAGTTACAGCTTTATCAACACACAATCGCAAATTGAATTAAAAATAAGGCATGATAACCATAAGTCAGTACTGGTACTTAATAATTGGCATATATAATTTATTACAATCGTAAAGAGGTTTCTGTATGAATATGGAATTTGTGTTTCATTTTTCAAAATGGCTACAGCCAGAAATTGTTTACAAGTAGAACTTGTATGGTCAAAGACAATAGGGCAAGTTTTCTGATACCTCCATTGCTATCTCATCATCCTTTCTTCCTTCATTATCATTTTATACGAAGAGATAAATTAATCACAAAAATGAAACGTGACTGACATTCGTTTATTTGTTTGTAACATCTTGGACCATCTGAACTTGCAGAGCTTTGGTCCAGAAGCAAACAAGACTATACCTGTTTTTTCGAAAGATGGGACATGACAGTTAAGCGGCCGTACTTGGAACTACATTGCCAATTTGGGTGACCACGCAAACAGTTGATGCGAGCTACCAGTTGACGTTAAAGCATTTGTTGACTATTGATGGGAAGGTATAAAAACAATACAGAGATTGAAACACGGAAAGCATTAATAGCTGACATTGTGTGCACAACAAATGGCGCCAAGAGAACTGTTGACCACTCACCATGTGGGAACTGTAACTTTGGCAACACAACCATAGTTACCATAGCAACAGGCCTCCCACGCTATGTGGTATTCAATTGTTTTTCCGGTCGCAGCGCTAATTTCATGTTCCATGTTTATATAAAAAAAAACAGGTATAAACACTATACTGGGAAATATATAAGGTTGTGATTTACACTGTGTGGACAAACTCTCATGCGTGGAGGTTCGGCGCTATCTTGTCCAATAACAATTCATGACTCGCGATGACGTAAGGGGTCATGAATTGTTATTGGACAAGATAACGCCGAGCCTCCACGCATGAGAGTTTGCCCACGCAGTGTAAATCACAACCTTATATTTTCCAGTATAAACCTCTGATTGAGGTTCTGGCTGATATGTACATTTATTTTATCACTTAACGATATGTGTCAGAGAAAGAACAATAATTGTCTGTATACATCTTACGTCTGATTAGTGTAATATGTATCTAGTCAGCGATGTATGCAATGCAGGAGGAAAGGAACTGACCATCCTGCCTCATTATCTCCTGGTTTAGTTGCAACATGAGTGATGCCTTATTGGTATCACCACAGTCTACTATATACAGTCGCGAAGCTTGAGGTGACTTTTTGCAAATCTCGTGATAAAGCGCTCCAAGCGGTTAGCAACTAGAAACAATAGACTGTCCACGGTCGACTTTGGACTGTGTCGTATTTCCATCGAGTGCTAGCTCGTTGCGTATTTCACATTGATACTTGTGAAATGTTCGTTATTGATTGTAATGAAAATGTTAATGGATAAAATATAATAATTGGAATAATAATATTTTACTAGAGACGTAGAAAAATTAAGTTTGTTTTAATGAAATTTATTGATATTTTCAATTCTGGTGGGATTATTATTGCTTAGGCCTACTTTTTTTTTCAAAGGATATGCTTTTAATTATAGCCGTTAATTTTGTTGTTATTTTTATTTGTTACTTTACTAGAGACGTAGAAAAAGTCTGTTACAATAAAATTTATTGATCACGTTTTATTTCCAATTCTGGTGTGATTATTATTGCTTAACCTCATCCCACTTTGTTCACTACGTAAGCCTACACTACAAGTACCGGTACACGTAAGTTACGCCATTAATTCATATTTGCATTATTATTGTTGTAAAGGGAAATGCAAATTAATATTTATTGGTTTCATAGTTAATTATCGCTATAATCTTGAATGAGTGAAGCGATTATAGTAAATTTCAGTTCGTTTTGCATAACAAAAATAATAATATTAACCTATTTCTTGCAGGTATCTTCGAGTTTATGGTGGAATTTAACATACTTCATTAAAATAATAAATTAACTTTATGCATTTAATATTTCAATAATGGAAGGAAGATGTTAATTTTTCGAAAAGAACACAACGAAAGTGTAACATATTTTGTCGTCTACTAGGAGAGAGATCTGCGATGATGAGGCGATAGTAGCGATCCTAGTGGTGGGCAACTACCCATGTTTGCATTTTTACTACATATTGAGCTTCGCGACTGTATATAGTAGACTGTGGTATCACTATTGAGGTTCAAATCTGTCTTTGGACAGTTGACTAAACAACAGACCATCGAATGCATCAATTCTGAATGTAAGCTAAATACGGCACTAACTCAAAGAAACTTCTTTTTAAGAAAATGGGTCTCCCTAGCTCTTATCCAAAGTAATGATAATATTGTGCTTTTTTTAAAGACATTTTTAATAAAATCTTCACTGCTCTTACATCAAGAAATTGGATTTTTACATTATTGTTCAAACGTCCTTTATTAACACATGGAAATTGGTACAATGGACACAAGCAACAAAATATTTTACAATATCGTGTGAAGCGAAATACATGAAGTAATATAAAAGAGTGACAAATCGTAATTACCTCGCATGATCACAGTCAACTTTTTCTTTCCAGATCTGAACAAACTTCGGTGGGAGACAGTCGTCAGCCACAGCTCTTGCTATGAAGTTGCCGAGCACTGTGGCTGCATCAGGCGTGTCTAGCACAAGGTCAGGCAGATTTTTCAGGAGTCCCTCGAAAGCTTTTAACAAATGAAGCACATCAATGTAAATAACATCAACTAAAACACACTAACCACTATCCTGTTGTAACTTTTTTATTAACAACTGGACAACACTCTGAAAAAAGCAACCAACCCACCTATGTTAGAAAACTATGAGGCAACTACGACGTTACTTGTGTTCTCGTACATTCATTCTGGATTTCAGATAAATAGGGTAGGTATTTAAAGTAACCTAGAAACCAACCTCTTGCAATGTCCTTTTGAGTTACAACACGTCCATAGAGATCAGAAATGAGAACTGATGTCATTTCTCGATGGGACGGTTTGTGATCCATTGCAATTTCCACTGCTAACACTGGAATCTGAAAATTAATAGTAGTAGTAGTAGAGAAGAATGCAGAAAGGTTATAGAACCCTGAAAATTGGTACAGGAAAATGTCCTAGGACATTGTAAAACTTAATAACGATGATGATGATGATGATGATGATGATAACAATAACAATAATAATAATAATAATAATAATAATAATAATAATAATAATTCCATTGGGGATCATCAATGTGGTTTTAGGCGTAATAGATCAACTATTGACCAGATATTTTTTATTCGACAGATAATGGAGAAAAAATGGGAGTATAAGGGTACAGTGCATCAGTTATTCATAGATTTCAAAAAGGCATATGACTCGGTTAAGAGAGAAGTTTTATATGATATTCTTATTGAATTTGGTATTCCCAAGAAACTAGTTCGATTAATTACAATGTGTCTCAGTGAAACGTACAGCAGAGTTCGTATAGGTCAGTTTCTGTCAGATGCGTTTCCAATTCACTGTGGGCTAAAGCAAGGAGATGCACTATCACCTTTACTTTTTAACTTTGCTCTAGAGTATGTCATTAGGAAAGTCCAGGATAACACAGAGGGTTTGGAATTGAACGGGTTACATCAGGTGCTTGTCTATGCGGATGACGTGAATATGTTAGGAGAAAATCCACACGGGATTAGGGAAAACA
This sequence comes from Periplaneta americana, assembly GCF_040183065.1. NCBI lineage: Eukaryota > Metazoa > Arthropoda > Insecta > Blattodea > Blattidae > Periplaneta > Periplaneta americana. The sequence continues at coordinate 27,012,883 of NC_091117.1, read as the reverse complement.
CGGGAATTTTACTGGAAGCAAGTAAAGAGATAGGTTTGGAAGTAAATCCCGAAAAGACAAAGTATATGATTATGTCTCGTGACCGGAATATTGTACGAAATGGAAATATAAAAATTGGAAATTTATCTTTTGAAGAGGTGGAGAAGTTCAAATATCTGGGAGCAACAGTAACAAATATAAATGATACTCGGGAGGAAATTAAACACAGAATAAATATGGGAAATGCCTGTTATTATTCGGTTGAGAAACTTTATTATCCAGTCTGCTGTCGAAAAATCTGAAAGTTAGAATTTATAAAACAGTTATATTACCGGTTGTTCTATATGGTTGTGAAACTTGGATTCTCACTTTGAGAGAGGAACAGAGATTACGGGTGTTTGAGAATAAGGTTCTTAGGAAAATATTTGGGGCTAAGAGGGATGAAGTTACAGGAGAATGGAGAAAGTTACACAACACAGAACTGCAAGCATTGTATTCTTCACCTGACATAATTAGGAACATTAAATCCAGACGTTTGAGATGGGCAGGGCATGTAGGACGTATGGGCGAATCCAGAAATGCATATAGAGTGTTACTTGGGAGGGCGAAGGGAAAAAGACCTTTAGGGAGGCCGAGACGTAGATGGGAAGATAATATTAAAATGGATTTGAGGGAGGTGGGATATGATGATAGAGAATGGATTAATTTTGCTCAGGATAGGGACCAATGGCGGGCTTATGTGAGGGCGGCAATAAACCTCCGGGTTCCTTAAAAGCAAGTAAGTAAGTAATAATAATAATAATAATAGTCCCGCGCCGTGGCGTCGCGGTCTAAGGCATTCCGCCTAGGACTCGCGTTACGGAATGCGCGCTGGTTCGAGTCCTCATGGGGGAAGAAATTTTCTCATGAAATTTCGGCCAGTGTATGGGACCGGTGCCCACCCAGCATCGTGATGCACTTGGGGAGCTACGATAGGTAGCGAAATCCGGTTGCGAATACCAGCTATAACGGCTGGGGGGATCATCGTGCTAACCACACGATACCTCCATTCTGGTTGGATGATCGTCCACCTCTGCTTCGGCATGTGGGGGTGAGGCCAGCAGCCGGCTGGTCGGTCTAGGCCCTTCACGGGCTGTAGCGCCACGGATAATAATAATAATAATAATAATAATAATAATAATAATAATAATAATAATTCCATTTTTACCAATTGAATTACATAGGCCTACATAATATAACCTTAATATCAGCATATGGAAATCATGCGTTTTTTTTTTATTTGCGGGCCATTATGACACAACCATCGCTGATCGATTGTGCCAACCCCTCAGCTAGGCGCATTCCAAACACACACAACTCCAACCAGCGTTCGGGGAATGCATGTGATAATGAGAATGTATATCAGATGAAATGATGTTCATGCCTAGCATGGAAAAAAGGAAGAATCCCAAGAAAAAATCACAGGCTTAACTAGGACTGAGAAATGGACAGACAGAATAAGAAATGAAGCTGTGTTGGAAAGAGTGGGAGAAGCAAGAATGATACTGAAACTGAACAGTCAAGGAAAAAGGAATTGGTAGGGTCACTGGCTGAGAAGAAACTGCCTACTAACGTATGGACTGGAAGGAATGGTGAACGGGAGAAGAGTTCGGGGTAGAAGAAGATATCAGATGATAGACAACATTAGAGGAAGATAGAAAATAGGAAAGACTGAAGAAAGCTGGGTTTGCAGTGAAAGCCCTGCCTTGGAGAGAACGCTAAATGACAATGAATGAAAATAATTAGGACTCGAACTCGAACTGCCTGTATGACCAAGCTTACGGTCTAACCACCACCACATGGAAGAAGTCAGGTCTGTAAATGGGCTTATTAACAAAAAATAAAGAAAAATTAGGGAAGGTAACATAATGAGGAACTATCTGTTGGATCATACATGTTTGCACTGGAATAGTCTGGAATGAGTAAGTCGGATGACCACCCAAGTCATTATTTAAATGAAAAAACGACGTATCAACTGCGAAGTTTTCTAGTATTGATGGAATTAATGATACAGAGATGGTCTGATTAGCCAAATCAGCGAATCCGCCATTGGATTACCTGACATTCGCTTTACTTTGGGGAAACCCTCAGAAAAAACCAAAGTGCTCTAAGATTCTCAATGCTGGGTGAAAAACGCCAAAAGATGATGTTGATGAACTGGCTATATTTTGTTAGTCATAGAATTTCCACTGCATGCACTGAACTTACAACATGAAGTATTACTTTCAAGAACTGGTTAAGATTAGTTATGCACTCACCATATACCGTTTTGTACCACAGTTGAGTTCATCAAAGGCCATTGCTGCTTCCGCAGTGTCTCCATGTTCGAAGTACTCCAGAACAATGGGTTCAGTTCCTTTCTGCAAATAATAAATAGTCAATTACTTCTTGTATTGTGTTACAACCTTCCTGCCACGCCCTTCTTCAGAGCTGGCCTGAATTCGTGACAGAAATATCTGGTCAGGTCAGTCAGGCCAAGCCTCTCCTGTTGCTAGTGATTGATTCGTGTGGATAGAGCTTTTTAACGTGTCGACCTCACAGTTAAGTTGTTACCACGCTTGGTACGGGCTCCAAAACTCGCGAGAGGACAATGGGTTTTAAAGATCGGTAAGAAATCCTTAATGCCTTCTCAGGGAGTGCATAACCCATAAGGTGATGAACCTACGTTGTAGATTTACAGCATGAAAAGAATTGTTCCTCACAGAGGTCTCCAGATAAAAATTTGTAGGTAATTAGGAAACTGCACGATGGACCAGATGAATGAATGGTCTTTCCCATCCTTCATCCGTAATCCATAGTAAGTCTACGCCTATAACAAGACATAACATAATTGTTATTGTTTGACTTTCTTGTTGGTTTTAGGGAATAATTTATTTCAATATCATTTGCCTTCCATCGAGAATTGGATTCTTAAGCCTCGTTCACACTTTTCAAGTAACTTGAATTCAAGTCACTTAAAAGACGAACTTGAAAAGTGTGAACTATGTTTCAAGTTGACTTGAAATCAATTAACGGCTTGAATTCAAGTTTCAAGTGAAGTTGGATCCCTTTCTACTTTTTACTTGACTTGAAAGGACACTTGAAAAGTGTGAACGTCACTTGATAACTTGAATTCAAGGAGAAAAGCGCGGGAATTCAAATTAACAACTGTTTTAAGAGCATTAAATTAACAGCTGATTGTTTTTCTGTCCTACTGGGAACGTAAACATAATAGGAAAGAGTAGTAAGTGAAATAATGACAAAGTATTTGAGTTTCTGAAGTTGTATAAAATTCACGAAGGCCTGCGGATTATAGAAACTGCAAAGTTTCGTAATAAAAATGCAAAGGAATCTGTCAAGGAAGGGAGAGTTCATTGTAGAACTGAACAGCAGAGATTTTAACGTGGACACACGACATAGCCTATGAAAGACAATAATAAAAACCATTAAACTGTAGATAGAGAAGAAGTGAGGAAGATAGGAGAGATTAAGAAAAGAAAAGCGTTGCTTGAAGAGATGACATTTATCGCCGAAACTGGCATGGTTCAGTGTGGTTGTTAGATTTTTTTTGGGAACTCTTAACAGTTTCAAGATAATCATTTTCAATTATGGTAAATCAGACTTTCTAATATTTTATTACATTTGCGATAAGAATTATCAAATCTGCTTGAAGAGTTCACTTATTCTATTTGTAATGGTCAATGGTCGTGTATTTCTCTTACTAATCTAATTCCTAACCCATACTGAACAACGCGTCTTCCATTTCAATATATTTATCATTTCCCTGGCACGGAGGTTTGCTACTACAGAAATTCCTAATTGCACAACATCCATCGACGCCATTTTATCCTACTTGAAAACAAAATAATTTGAATATGTCTGAACTGAGACTTGAATTCAGGGTACTTGAAATCACGTGACTTGAATTCAAGTTACTTGAAAAGTGTGAACGAGGCTTTAGTCCCATCCCACCCACATTGTTATGAAAATTATAAAGCGACATTAAACCTGACGTGACACCCTCGCCCTGTCAAGAAGTCCATTGCTCAAGCTAATGTAGGGTAAACACAAGACAAAAGACGCACACTCCAACGTCTGTGCAAGGGGGAGAAATTTCCACTTCCTTACTGGGAAAAGCTAACGCTTAGCTACAACAGAAATTGAAGTTTATTTATATCACTAGTTTTCCATAACGAGATCTTTGCATATCATAAGTTTTGAATATTATCTTTTATATCATTTGGTTATTCTCTGATTGAGATTCTGGATGGTATGTACATCTATTATCAGGCAGTACATCTCACTTGACGATATGTGTCAGAGGAAGAACAACTGTTTGTATGCATCTGAAGTCTGACTAGTGTACTATGTAAGCTACTCGGAGATGTACGCAATGGACTAGGAAAGGAACTGGCCATCCTACCCCATTCTCTCCTGGCCTAGTTGCCTCATAAGTGGCGCCTTCTTGGTATCACTTGTGAGGTTCAGACCAGTTTTCGGACAGTTGACTAAACAACATATCATTTGGAAGTAAATTTTACTTTTATTAACTATAAAAAAATAGTCGTATAGGGTATATAGTAATGTTTTATTTAGATACTCTTTCAACTGCAGAGGTTACTGAATGTCAAAATTCAATTTGGGTGAGAAATTAGCAACAAATTTTGCGTGAAGATTTATATCAGAACAGGGTTTCTTTTAATGCCATAAACAGGATACTTTTTTTTTTTTGTGAAACAAAATTGGCGTTTTCGGTGTTAAACCTGTCTCTATTTCGGTAAATATTTGATAAAATAAGTCATCAATTCGGTGGGTATTTCGTGAAATTCAATTAAATCACAAACATGTTTTTTTAACGATACTGACTAAAATTTTGGTGCATATTTCGTAATTTTTGCAATTTCCTGGTTATAGACGTATTTCGCACAATGATAAAAATTTCGCGTTATTTCGCGAGTTTGTTTTGCTTACATAAGGTATTTTTAGGTATCTAGAAGGATAAATGTAACAAAGAAAGAAACAGTGGAAAATTACGAGCGTATCGTTATTACCAAAAAAATACGGCCCCTAGTCATAAATCATCGTTGTCGTCAAGAAATATGCCCATTGGCCTGCCCTGCTCCCCATTGGAATCTGAGGCATGTCACCTTACCAACGAATCTCGGCCTTCTTTATAAATGGGATTTCTTTTTAGCTATCCTACTTTCGTCCTCAATTGTTGCATACATCTGGAGTGTGATTAGTGAAATATGTTAATGGCCAACGATGCATGCAATGGAGGGAGCAACTGGCCACACCACCCAATTATCTCCTGGCTTAGCTACCTCATGAGTGATCTCACTGGTGCATTGGTGTCACTTATGAGGTTCCAACCAGTCTTCGGTCTGTTGACTGAACATACACATACCGGTTTCATAGGCTAAACCACGGAAAAATATTTTCTTTCGTTTTCGTATGATAGCTTATGTCAGCCTCCAGAAACACCCGTATAGCCTAGGCTTACTTGAATCACGCCACCATAATTCACATGTTCCGTGAACCAGGATATGTTTTCATAAAAAATCGCCTGCAGAATTGCAATAATCTTGCCAATACTCCATTGCAAAGGTCAGCAACCTTCTTTTTAATCGGCTATTTAACGCCGCTGTATCACGTGCGAAGTTGTTTTGCAATTATGGTAATGCGGATGACGGGATGAGCCTGGAGATTCACCACAGTTGCCTTACAGATGGGGAAAATCTCGTAGAAATGCCAACCAAAGTAACCAGCCCAAGCTGAATTCAAACGCAAGCCAGAGCGCAACTTCGAAGCGTGAAATCCGCTCGCTACGTTTAGCTCACTCTGGTAACCCGTCAACTTCTTACGAGCACTGCGCCAAACTATATCATTGAGCCACCTTGTTCGGTATTTCTCTAATACAGCGGTGACCAAAACTCGAGCTGCAGTGATTACATGCGACAGACAGCCTATGAAGTAAGGAGACGGAGGAAAGGTACTTGGCGTGAAAACTACGGCCAGTGGTGGTTCCTGTACTAACTACCATAAAGTGACGTGGAGTGCCAGTCTCATTTTTACTTTCTCATTATGCGAATGATATTAGAGCAGCGGTGACCAAAGCGGGTGTTGTGATTACATCGTGTAATCACAGACATTCAAACGGGTACAGGAGTTTCCTGTACATTGCTGTGTTTTTAATTCACGTACTGAAGGCAAGCAGTGGCGGTATCATGTCGCTCTACAAACTCTGTCTCTACAAGCAGCAAGAGGTGGTTTTGTAAAGAATTAGAAGGAGAACTTTTTTGTTATTCTGTCGGACAAAATGTAATAGGCCTATGTTTACTTTCCTCAGCGGTTAAATTAGAAGTACCAGTATGTAGAAACATTAATTGCCACGCTGAATAATGTATTATTATTATTATTATTATTATTATTATTATTATTATTATTATTACTAGCCGTACCCGTGCGCTCCGCTGCACCCGTTAGAAATAAATATAAAGTAATTACATAATTAAAAAAAACATTTGATCCAGGGAACATTCGTGTTTGATAGAAGGATAAATCGTTTAATATGTTACTTAATTTAAATTGCATCCAAATAATTAAAATGCGATCATTTTGGTCCAGAGACAATCATTTGGTGCAATGACAATTCCTTTAACATGTTTCTTAATTGTTATTACATGCAACCATAGTTTAATGAAGATTGACATCATTTAGATTTAATGTGTATATTTTATTTTACTTGTTATAGGTTTCCATTGAATTATGGTAATAACTTAACTACGTATTCAGTAAATGGCGCTTGGCCCACTATGGTTCTGAACCCTTCAAATAACTTAAATTATATTATATAATATTACATATTATATTATATTATATTATATTATATTATATTATATTATATCAGAAGTTACTGTAATAACATTATAGCATTATGCCCATCTAGAGAAACTACACTTTCCAATGGTGAAATAATAATTAATTATACAAATCGGTTAATTTAGCTTCCGATTGTTGCTGTCCAAGGCCCCTTATAGACGAAGTTATTTGATTTTTAATTCATTACACGGCCTTAGATGGCAGTCATTTTAATTTTAAAACTCATTTATCTCATTAAATATCAGTCCTATCACAATTTTTCAAGGAATAAAACTTATCAAAAATTATTTTTAAAGAAACTTTTGTTATGTAACATTTTTCACAAAAATCAATAATAAGCGAGATATTTCGATTTATTTAATTCAGGCCCCCTTATAACCCCCCTTTTAAATAATGTATTTTGAATGCCATATAGCCTAAAATCTAAGTTACAACGAACTTAATTTATATTCCAATTTTCATCGAAATCCGTTCAGCCATTATCGCGTGAAAACGTAACAAACATACAGACAGACAGATAGACAGACAAAAATTAAAAAAAAAAGCGATTTTCGGTTTCAGGGTGGTTAATTATATATGTTAGGACCAATTATTTTTGGAAAATCGAAAATTACCAGAAAAATTTCGGCTAAAGATTTATTATTAGTATAGATTACTGACCACTATGTAAGCTCATATGTTTCTATAATTCTTCTGTACGTGCATGAATAATGATATTTTTAGATCTTCTCCCTAGAAGGATAAAATTATTAGGTTTTATCTCAGTTTTAATCTTCTTAATCTTTAGATGAGGGTAACTATTTATTAGTTATTCATTTAATAATAATAATGATATTGTAGAAAAACTTATTCAATATTATGTGCAACGAACTGTTAAACGCCAGGAATTGACATGTCTTAAATCATAGCCAGGAAGAGAAAGATGAGATAAATAAATATAAGGAAGTCAGCTACCTAATGGGGTTTGAAATATCTCGTGCTCTAAAGCCTTTTAACAGAAACAGAATTTCTCAAAAGAGTAATGATTAAAATAGCTTAAATAACTTGTCCATAAGAAGTTTTTAATTTTGAAAAACTACGAATTTCTCGACCAAGTATCGAGAGATGAATGTAGAAAATTTCTGATTATATTCAAGAGGAAGGTTAAAAAAGAAGCAAGAAAAATCGTATATTATTCACTGGCAGTGACTTTACTGATACAGCAAAGCTTGAGATTTTTATCCGCGGGATTGATCAAGAAGTTAGTACAGGAACCACCACTGGCCGTAGTTTTCACGCCAAGTACCTTTCCTCCGTCTCCTTACTTCATAGGCTGTCTGTCGCATGTAATCACTGCAGCTCGAGTTTTGGTCACCGCTGTATTAGAGAAATATCGAGCAAGGTGGCTCAATGATAACTGATAAGACATTCGGAAGATTTCGGGTTAAAACTCCGAAGTAGACCATTCTAACTAGGTATTTTTTCGTGGTTACCTTAGTCGCCAAGGCAAGTTAAGTTCCTTACCACGAACCCCAAATAGTAATATACGTTACAAGAGCGGTATGGTGACGTTTTCATGTTCGAGGAAAAGATTGAAAAAGCGAAACGTAGTTGAGTTTTTTGATTTCCGAGAACATGAAAACAAACATACCGCTCGTGTATCGTACATTATTTTGTGCGAAGATCGTTTATTACATACCTGAAAGACGAATTTCTAATTAGTTGCAATGAAATCTCCATCTTGATTTCTGTTTAATGACGGCAACTTTAGAAAACAAAAATATCTATACTTCAGCAGGCCGTGATATACGTCTGTCTTTTTTTTCCCCCAGTCTATAAATGCGAACTTAAAACAAACGGCAAGGTTATGTAATGATTTATTTTTCATTTTAATATTTTAACAATATTATTTATATAACGTATTGCAGTAATAACATCGGCATCTGGAGTCTTGTTGATTTTTTCACGGCTTCCTTAATGTTACTTGTATGAGGAATACAATACCTTTCGTGGAGTAGTAGACTTTACTTAATTTTTGCAAATATTTAAAAACAATAACTAACAGTGCAATTTAGGTGAAATTGCAGTGGTAAGTTTCCAATTTATAATTATTACTATGTTAAACGTCTCTAAAAATAATATGTTAAAAGCCTAAAGCAGTAAAATGAATGTCGCGCTTAAGCGGTAAGAAGAGGGAAATTGTTATGTGTGTTACGCTGGGAATACTGAATGTGGTATTTCACACTTACCGCGTATTGGTTCTGTGCGGAAAACAAGCAAATACGCACGATCTCGCACAAAGTTCATTTACAGTTACTAGAATAATACAACCGAAACAGATAATGACCAGAAAGGCGACTGAGCAACTGATTCTTATCTATCAGCACACTTTGCAAGCATAATTATGGTACAGGAAGGCGACTACGCAACTAAAAGACCACCTGTCTGGGACAAAAAGAAATAACACTACTTCCAGGTTTCACGTACTACTCCAACAGATGTGTGCTGTAAAATACGGATAATCGAATCGAGTTTCAACCGTACATGTGGATTTTACAATATTTCTAATTTCTTCAGTTACTCTACAGTTTGGCTGGAAGATGTTTAAAATTATTCTAGATGTAACACAAACTGTGCGACAATCCAAGAGGCATTAACACAAACACTGAAGCATTTGGCAGGATATTTACTCACCTGAATCTCTTCGTCCGTCATCTCTGGAATGATAGTCTTGAGTTCAATGTCGCCATTGTCAAGGGAGTCGCTGTCGTAATTGGGGTCATTCATGTCAACATCAACTTCAACGAGTTCTGACCCCAATTTTCCCCACACTCCTTTACCACCAGCACCTCCTGCAAGAAGAACACTTTCGTGAAAATCATATCTCACTCTTTCAGCATGTTAACAATGTATCATTTAAAAATATGACGAGGGAACCCACAAAAACAAACGAAGTGGCTTAATGGTAAAAAAAAAAAAAAAAAAAAAAAAATACGCTATAGACTCCCATTGCGGATGTCCGGATTCAAATCCCGGGATGGGCCAATTTATCGTGGTTTTTAGTGGTTTTCTCGAACACAGACAACTAGGAAGCTAGTTACACCAGATTGGTCACCAATTCACTATAAACAACGATACAGATGCTGACTCGTAAGATCAGAATCCACAGTATACCCACAGTGGTATGCTGTAATAAAGGTAATTTATATTATTTTATTTATCCTATCACGATAACCCTTTACTCAGGCACTTTATTTTTTATTGTATTTAAGAGAATTTTTTATTTATTGGCTCTATATTAATATTTTGTAATGGATTTCCCTATTATTTGCTGGTAATCCGATTTTTTATTAATATATCTACATACTGTTCAGCTGTGGTTATTAGATGGCAATTACGTGTTCACAGAGTCCGTGGAAGTAGTAGAGTAGCGCAATCACCGAGTCGGCCGCCATTGTTATTTCATTTCAACACGCTTGGGATGGGAATATTTAAAGTAAAATTAAGGGTATATGTTCGTTAACGATCACAAATGAAGAGTCCACTGCAAGAATGATAGATTTAATATGGAATACATTTTGCAGGAGAAGCAATTGAAAGTTTGAAATGCTTAGCGCTCAAAGCTTAACTGAGATTTTCCGATCATTACTGCACAATGACTATCAGTGTTAATGCCATATAACTCTATATGTACATTCTATATGTCTTAAGCTATGCATTGACAGTCTTGGTTCATTTTCGACAAGAAAGTGACATCCATCATTCTCGCAGTGGACTCTTCAAATAATTTCAGAAAATGCAGGCTCTAAATTCCTAAAATTTTACAAGAAAATGAATCATAAGTGGACAAAAATTATTACAATGTGCCATACCAAGACTTATTAGAACTTAAATAGCTGATAAAAGTATAAAAAAAAGTTACTAATAATATTTTTAAAAGCCAGTTTTATATATAAAAAAAAAGAATAAAAAATTTATGCAGTTATATCATTTGGTAACCATAACACTGTTAGGGTTTTCTCTGACATCTTTAATTTTTTTACTGCATGTAATAAACACTTATTTCTAAAAGTGGACTACTCTCAGACGTGTATAGTTGTTAATTTTAATGCAATTAATTTTTTGTGTTTTCGATATACAGAGTGTTCCGAAACTATTCGTTCAAATTAATACAGAAGGTATAGAACATGAAAACAAATATATTTCGATAAGGAATCGATGGATCGGCCGAGGTGGCCCCGTGGCCTTGCCACCCAGGTCACCTGACCTCACGTGTCTGGATTTCTTCCTCTGGGGGCATATGAAGCAGCTGGTGTATGAAACCGTTGTGGAAACAGAAGAAGGCTAATGGTCGCGCATTCGAGCAGTTCCTGTGAATGCCACTGATGTAATTAGCATGCTAACCTATCTTCTGTGTAAATCGTCCCTAGGATCAGAAATTGCCTTCAGGGACCATATGTACCATTACAAAATATATTTGTTTTGATCTTCTCTACCTCCTGTATTATTTTGAACGAATAGTTTCGGAACATTCTGTATAATATATTAAAATTTACATCATGTTTTTGTGACATTATTTTTTTTTCTAAGATATGGGGTTATTGTAGACTACATTTTGCTTAAATTGATGTGAAATCAGTGTGCAAAATTTCAGTATTCTATCTTTAATGGTTATGGAGTTATGAAATAATATGTGAGAAAATTGAAACTTTTGATAAATTTAATTTAAAGTTAAAAGTGAATGTCTTAGCTACCTGTATTGTGTTAAAATGTCCATTTAAATATCACAAATAAATAAATGAACTGTAAACTAAATATCAATGAATTCAGAAAACTCTGCGTAATTTTTATTACAATTCCCCCCCCCCCCAAATATTCACGTACATATACCCTTAAGATATTTTTAACTTCAAGGACAAAAACTTCAAAAGGATCGTCATACATTTTAGAACATTGTCAGTCAGCATACTAATGCACAAAAACTTCATTTAATAATTATTATAGTACAAATATACATTTAAGTGTCCAGTACATTCCTTCATACTCATCACGTCAACACAATTATAAGTAAAAGCAATCAATCTGCTAACAATTCACAATTCATAGTTATGTACGTCTTTAAACAAATAAATTTATCCTAAAAACAATAACTAAATAAATAATAAAATATCCTTCACGATCTCGGACGAAATGGTTTGTTATTATTTATGAAAATCATCACCAAATGCATCTGATAAAACGAAAAGAAAATGATATGGTCATATTCAGATGGATAGTTATGGGTTGCCGCAGAAAGTTCTGCCTTGACTTCACAGTCGGGAAAAAAATAAAAGAGGAAAACCGCAAAGGAGCCGAATAAAAGATGTACATGAGGCCGTAGCAGAGAGAATGCATAACGGTTGTCACAGAAGACTGGCAACTTACAATCGACAGATATTGACAGACGTCACAAAACTGAAAGAGATTATGGAATTTCTTTCTCGCGTGTTCTGTTATTACCGATTACACGATAACTACAAAGAGTTTACGGTACCGTAGGTCTAGTCACGACAATTACGATACTGAGGTATATCATTAAGGAATTTTTACACAGTTCCTACTTCTGATAGTATACCAGAGGAAACCTCATGGTTTGGCCAGCAGAGCCGTCAACAGCTGTAAAATAGGATTCATACACCGTTGAAAATGTTATTTATCAAATGTCATTAGTAAAAATCCGAGTTCTATGTGGCATTTATGTTGCATATGACCAGGGAACGGATTTATATGGACTAAAAATATATGAAATATGTAAATATATATGTAGTTATTTTTACCAAAATATGGAATTAAATATGGATTTTTACCAAAATATGGAATTAAATATGGACTTAAAATTATAAAAAAATGACTATGTACGTTAAATATTGGTACATTTTAATCAAACTAAACAAAAAATATAATGGACGTACCTTATCTTCCAATGTAGTTTCAACAAAACACAATTTTTATTGTCTGTTACCATAACAATAGGTTACAAACATTTCTTTCAAGTGCTGAAAAGTGAATCTTCTTCTATTGTCTCTGAGGATAGATTTATACTGACTAAAAGAGCGTTCGACGTCACAAGAAGTAACTGGTACATAATTCAATTTCACAATGTCTGCTGGGGATAAGTCCAAGTTAATCTTCACTGTTGATTCACCACTCATCACAGCAACAACCTTTTGTAGTTCTTCATATCCAGGGTTTTTTGAAAGTACAGTGTCCACCTTAGCTCTTACTGCATCTGCAACTTTACCTCTACCACGATTCAGTTGTTCCACAGTACTATTTATAATTTCAAAACTTTCAGATAGTGAAAGGTGCCTATTTTGGAGACTTTTGAGCGTTTTTATGATGCATGAAAATGTATGCTGAATGTGAGCTAAGTCATTCTTCACACTTATGTCACAGGTAACTGTTTTCGCAGTATCAATTGAGACTGCATCTTCAGAGTCCAATGCAAGGAGAACATTGTTAATAGAGTCTATATGTTCGGCATAATATTCAACTGCTTCTAGCCATGTACCCCATCTAGTTAAAATTGGCTTTGGTGGCAATGGAATTTCAGGGTACATTTCTTTCAACACGTTAACTCTACTGGGAGCTTTGAGAAATACTTTTTTCACTGATGAAATCAACAAATCTACTTTAGGGAAATTGTCTCTGACCACTTCTGCCACACGATGAAATGCATGCGCCACACAAGTAAAATGAGTCAATTTAGGATATACAACAGATAATGCTTGTCCAGCTTTGACCATATAAGGGGCAGCATCGCTAATAAAGAATAACACATTATCGTACATAATACCCTTTGGCCACAGGATACCCATAGCTTCGTTGAACAGTTTAACTATAGTTTTGTTATTGCACTTTTCTAGAACATCACAATGTAAAAGAATTCGTTCAGAATATTGTTCACTTAACAAACCGATAACTACATTACCAACAAGTCTACCTTCTTTGTCGGGAGTCTCATCAATGGAAACCCAAATTGAACTATCTTTAATTTCATCTCTTATCTTCTGTATAGTCTCATCGTAGATGGATGGAGCATACGTCTTCCTAAGTGTTGACTCATCCGGGATTGTATGTTGAGTATATTTTTCAAGGAATTCCCTGAAGACCTTATTCTTTAGTTTGTAGAGAGGAATATCAGCAGAGATGAGAGAACGGCACAGGTCGATGTTAAACTCAGATCTTACATTCGATGTTGTTGGTTGTGTTAAAAACAATTGTCTCTGCTTGGAATTTAGTTGTTTGTTGGCCTGATGTTTACTAGTTGTAATGTGTTGTTGCACCAGGAACTTTTGTGTAGATGATACTGCACACTGACACAAATTACAAAATAATATTTTATTGTCAGTTGATAAACCATCTTCTTTAAATTCTGAAATGTAACTTGTTAGTTTTGATTTTAAATTGACTGAATGACGTACTTTTGGCATATTTACCGTCTTTATAGTATGATTTACAAAACTGAACCTATGTGTACTCTGACTGGCATTTAACTGTTGAGCTGCACAACTGAAGTCTGTTAAAAATTTTAAATTAAATTAATACAGTTTTGTAACTTACTTTCCCATTGTTGATAGGACTGCTAATTTTCAAATAACTCTGATGTTAAAGGGATTACTGAACATGTGTTTAAATCTCTATTGTTGAAATGTATTTTTAAAAGTTAATGGAATTTTGTTTTGTTTTATTGTTAAACCTAATATAATATGGACTGTTTTATATGAAATATGGAAAATATATGGAAATTAACGAAAATATGTACTAAACTCTAAAATATGGAAAAATATGGAAAATAAAAGTAGGATTTTTCAACCCTACACATTGTGAAACATAAAGATAATGCAAAATATAAATTATATTAGCTTTATAAGTAAATATGTATTTACATATAAATCCTTTCCCTGCATATGACATTCTGCAACACACACAAAAGTGATATTCTCTGACAGTTTCTGCTATGGCCGACGATTTGGTACGCATATCACTGTGAATTCCCTTTCATGAATTAATAATTTTTGCGTCCGTCGTCGACCATCAGATCTGCAGATCTGCGGTAACATCACAGTCGCGGTATGACTTCTTTAATCCGTTTAATTTGATAGGTAAGTTGAGAATTTATGCAATGAGGAAGACGACATTAATCAGAAAAAACCTACCACAAAACCATATGGATTCACTGGAATTTGAATCCAAATATCTGGCGAAACTTTTCTGATGATAATATTCCTTATTTAACTTTAAATGAGCAAGTACGCTACTTACGTGTAAATTTTTCTGACGTTTTATATATTCGACTCCCTAACCGTTTCAAATGTAATCTTTTTACCTTTTAGATGTTTTTTCCGAATTATATATAATACACTTTGTCAAACCTGGCAACCTTTCCATAAAGGAAGCTTAATTAATTAGCCGTTTCGGCTATTAATGATAGGCTATCCCACTAAATATTAAAATACCTATAATAAAATAAACTAGGCCTATATTATTTCGCATATCAGTAAGTCACAATGTCTCTTTTTTAACTTATTTAACGACGCTGAATCAACTACTAGAGATGAGGCTGAGGATTTGCCATAGATTACTTGACATTTGCCTTACGGTTGGGGAAACCTCGGTAAAACCCAACCAGGTAATCAGCCCGAGCAGAAATCGAACCCGTGCCCGATCGCAACTCCGGATCGGGAGGCAAGCGCCTTAACCGACAGAGCTACCCCGGTGGCTGCTCATCTGTGTTGTAACACAAGGTCTGCATTTGGAATTGTAAAAACGCAAGCCAAATTAGCGATGAATTGCAATTAACAAGATGAATATGGTTCACTACAGCCTTGAACTTTAATCTATTTGCAAGAAGTCTGTGAATAATCCACTCAGAACATCTGGAAATCCATTGTAAGAGGCCAATAAACCTCAGCCTGGAGTTCGGTATGCAGACCCACCCTCTAATAAGCTCATGACCTTATGAGATCAACATTGTCCACTAAGTAGGCTACAACTATTGTTGTAGAGGTCGCACAATGTTGCATATTGCTTAATACCTACTCCTGAATCTTAGCGAGTTACGCCTTTTATTTCTCTTCAGTCAAATACAATACAGTGCACAACTCTTATTCTGCTTCACCTACACAGGCCTCTCAAATGCGACAGGCTCATGTCAGTAGATTTACTGGTATGTAAAAGAACTCCTGCGGGACAAAATTCCGGCACACCGGCGACGTTGATATAACCTCGGCATTTTCGAGCGTCGTTAAATAAAACATAATAAAAAATACATAGGCTTATGAGAAAGATGTACGTACGTATTTATAAATCCGCAATATTTTCACCACCACCAATCTCTATCAGCATAATATCTATCATCGTATATTCATTTTGGACCTACGAGCAGCAGCAGCAGCAGCAGCAGCAGTAGCAGTAGCAGTAGCAGTAGTAGTAGTAGTAGTAGTAGTAGTAGTAGTAGTACACAGAAGTAATTACAGTGCAGTTATGATGATAGAAACTCCTTTTTGCGTATTTTCTATAGGCTATGGTAACTGAAGTCCCGCGCCGTGGCGTCGCGGTCTAAGGCATTCCGCCTAGGACTCGCGTTACGGAATGCGCGCTGGTTCGAGTCCTCGTGAGGGAATAATTTTTCTCATGAAATTTCGGCCAGTGTATGGGACCGGTGCCCACCCAGCATCGTGATGCACTTGGGGAGCTACGACAGGTAGCGAAATCCGGTTGCGAATACCAGCTATAACGGCTGGGGGAATCATCGATACCTCCATTCTGGTTGGATGTTCGTCCACCTCTGCTTCGGCATGTGGGTGTGAGGCCAACAGCCGGCTGGTCGGTCTAGGCCCTTCACGGGCTGTAGCGCCACGGATTATTATTATGGTAACTGAAAGCATTATCCATTTCCGAAACCACACCGAGATATCGAAGTTTGACCTGCAGTTGTTTAGTCAACTATGCGAAAACGGGTTTGAACCTCATAAGTGACACCAATAAGACATCACTCATGAGGGATCTAAGCCAGGAGATAATTGGGTAGGGCTGTCAGTTCCTCGTTACTCTCCCTCTCCATTATAGCCTATACATCGCTGACCAGTTACATATAACACTAATCGATGTATACCTACAATTATTGTCCTTCCTCTAACACATATCGTCAAGTGAGATGTGCTGCCTGATAATAGATGTACCCATCAGCCAGAACCTCAATCAGAGGTATTTATGTATTATGAACTTTAATTAGACATAATATACAAAGTGAACAATAAGTATGGAATATTGCTAATAACTTCTTAAATTTTAATTTTACAAAAAAAAAGTTTCATACAAAAGCTCTTATAGAGATAAACCATACAATATGATACGAGTGTTCGAAAAAAAGTTAATTTATTCAGGCATCCTAGAGTGTGACAGTAAACTTTATTTTTTTAAATGACACCTTATATTCAAATTTACATATTCTGAATCTCCATTAAAGTTTACGTATGAATGCGTAGAAAATTTACCCATTCACTCATTTCGTGTCTTTTAATTCTTTATTGAAGTTATTTCGGGAACTTCAAACTTGAGACAAATAAGTATGTAAAATCATGCCGAGTAGGCTATAAAACTAACAAAACACTAACTAATCAAACTTTATCACAGATGCTCAAAATGAGAACCACTCACAGCCAAACAGTATCCCAGTTTATCACGAAAACAGTCCTTGTAGATATGAGATGGAACAGAACAGTCATGGATTATTTTCGTGATAGACTGGGATATTTCTTGGCTGTGAAAGGTTCTCATTTTAAGCATATGTGATAAAGTTTGGTTAGTGAAAGTGTTTTGTTTAGTTTTATGGCCTCCTCAACATGATTATACATACTTATTTGTCTCAAGTTTGAAGCTCTTAAAACAACTTGAATAGTTAAAAGACACGAACTGGGTGAATGGGCAAAATTTCTACGCATTCATACGTAAAATTTAATGGAGATTCAGAATACGTAAATTTTAATACAGAGTGTCATAAAAAATTTAGTTTACTGTCACACCCTGTATGTCTTCATAAACCTATTGATTTTCCATCTCAAAATTTGTTTATAGACTTTAATGTACTTAACGTAAGACAAATTTATTATATTGTATTAATAAAATTCATACATAAAAATCGAAATAATTTTGAATTGTATTCTCATAGTTATGAAACAAAAGGTATGAATTCTTTAAGATTGTTTGAACCAAAATGCAACACTGTTACAGTATTTAATCATAGTAGTAATTTAGGCCCAAGAATATATAACAAATTTATATTTAAATATCCTAATCTTGTCAATTCTAATAGTTCTAGTATTCAATTTAAAAAGTAATGTATGGATTTTATAAAAATTGAAAAATTGTAAATTTAAATTTATATACTATAATTGCAAATTGTATTGTATAATTATTAATTATAACTGTATTGTATAATTAATAATTTCAATTCAGGAATCCGTCCCTGAGCACGAGTTCTACTCTTTCAGGGGCGAGCTAAAGTTTCTCTGTATATTTTATATTTCACGTTACAATTATTAGCAAAATAATAAATAAATAAATAATAAATACATAAATTAATTAATTAACTTTCTTTGAACACTCGTATCATATTGTATGGTTTCTCTCTAAGAGCTTTCGTATGAAACTTTTTTTTTTTGCAAAATTAAAATTTAAGAAGTTATTAGCAATATTCCATACTTATTGTTAAACCTGTATAAAATTTCCTTCAAATTAATACTAATCCCAAGCACAGTGTAAGCATTATATGTAGTTGACTTAAAGTATACCGTAATAAATTTGCCATGCTGCAACATTGCAGTCAAATGTTTATTACGTCCAATACACGAATTTTCAAGACAATCGATAGCACAGTAAATGATCTGTTCTATTGTTTTAAGAATTTCAATCCTACCCACAACACACCAAGTTTACCCAACTATACCTACGGTACGAGAGAAGATCAAATACAAGAATGAAAAAGGAGAGAACGAAGAGAATGGACATTTTTAAGTGATAAATAAAATCTATTTGCTTTCCGGTTTATTGTGTGAAAATCTAGTAAAGTGTAGATAAAACGTTTACAAACAATATTCTCTGTTTACACTGAAAGTGAAAGGGACGCGATGCTGGGGAGTGAACAAAGAGAGGGAGCAGGAGTGGAGTAGAGAAGACAAGCGACGATCGAAGCCGACTAGAACCTTCCAGGCACACACCGACAGAAATGAAGCGAGATTATGGAAATTTCATTGTCGCAGAGTAAAAGACAACAACCAACTCTAAGAGATCTAAATAAAACACGCTACATGACAAGTAGAAGACGAGGAATCAATGCCGTAATCAAATTAATTTTTAATGAATTCTCTTTAAAAAATGCTATAATTTCTGACTTTTAGCAAACAAAGTTATATTGTCGTGATGGTCCACTGTCATTAGGATTACGAATGAACAATCATAATTACAGCGAAGGACACCATCTTATGTGCAATGTATTGCCAAAATCAAAATGGCCGGTTCTTTGGCTGGAATTTGTTTTGAGTGACTGTAAACATTCGCTGAATGTGGAATGATCTCAAAATTGCTGTGTATTTCTCAGCTGGAACTAAGTCACCATGTTCCGCAAATACGAGATACATTTAAATTAAATCTTTATTTCTGTCTTTAAAAAGTGCTGGTACACCATACCTACATGTACCGCCAGAAAAAGAGAAACACTAGCAATAACTACATCGTGGATAGTGACTTGCAATAAAACAGCTATTTGAGATCCTGATCAGTGGCGGATTAATCACTAGATCAATCTCGACCATGACCTAGGGAATGGGGCCTCTGGAGGAAGGACGCAACATGGCAGTATGACCGTAACATAAGACAAGTTCCGAAATTGCGGGAAAATTTACAATTCGAAGTTATCAATACTGTAACAGAATCCGCCGAGTTAGCTCTGTGGTAGCGTGTCTGCCTCCAGACTAGCCGGTCCGGCGGGGTCAGAAATTTTCATGTGATTCGTCCGTCGGATGGGACGTTAAGCCTGGCGGCCCTCTTGGTGCTATTCGACAGGAGTAGGCTACGTGCCAGCACCGGGTTTCCCCTTCTTCCTTCCTCATCTCCATCATCATCACTCATTCTAGACACTGCACTTACGCTTACACATACACTCACCCTAGTACACGACATAACTCTCCACAGATACACATCATGTACAGTGTGGCCCGCCGAAGTGGTGTACAACTAGAAAAGTGGGTCACAGTCCTGCCATCTATCCGCAATATGCGGAACCCGAATAACGCAAGTGAAGTGGGTAGGCATTGGATACACACACATATTGTAACAGAAACCATTCTGTTAACCTCTGGATTTTACGCGACGTTAAGTATTCTAAGTTTTAAGCTCGGCAACTTACTGCTGAACCCTAAGAGAGGAGCTAGTTGTACTGCAGGACTTCAACTCGTTTTAAAGATGACCGTCAGTGAATAATCGACAAAATATAAAACATAATTATAAATATGAAAAATGATTTGTGTGTGAGCAATGTCATAGCCCTTAACTTTCGTTATTCGCCCCGATTCTACGAGCGTGGCTCATAGATGTCGCTAGTACTGAGAAGCGTAGACCACGTACAATTATTTCGTCAGAGACTAACCAAAGTGCACCATAAACGGTGAGTCAATACATTACAGTCGTAAAAAATTGTGATGAATGAGAATTGTTGGGATGTCAGATGAAAAAAACATCCAATGTCATGCGTATCGGCCTTATCATCACGGAAGCAGAGAAACGGGAACGTTTTTGCTGGATCTGTTCCGAAGAACAATTCTTCAGAACTCTAGCACCGATAATATTATGCTTGGGGACTTCTCACTCAGGAACACGATTTCTTTACGTGGCAAGCGACTTCGGATTTACATTTACTTCTCATAAGGAAGGCACGCTTAGAAATTTTACAGCCTTCGGTCGGGTTTCTAACCTCGACTCAGGTCTAACTGCAAGCATAGCAACCATTCGATCATGGAATATGACTTCATTATACTGTTTTTTTTTTTTTTTTTAGTCTACCGCCTTCATATTAGGGTAAATGTACTTATAATTTCAGTAGATATTGAACATTCTGTGTTAGAAAATTTTACTTAATGAGAGAGTAGACCTACCATTACAGTGACCTATTACTGAAACCTTTTACTGTAGCAAATTTCCTGTCTCCTAAAATTCGCCAACCACATGGACTAGAGAGTCTAAAATTGTTTCATACAGTTACGATTTTCATCAAATGTCAAACCAAGATCAAAATCGCATTTTTACTATCTCACAATAATGTAGATTCAATATGAAAGTAATTATGTATATTCTGATTGTTGCAGACCTTTCGAAGACTGCAATAATGGCTACTGGTTTGCCGCTCACTACCAGAAACCTGAGGTTCTTTTTATGACAATGAACCAAATCTGATTTCCGAGGCAGACTTCTTGGTTCTGTACTCTAATTTAAACTTTCGTATTTGGTAAAAGCTACAATGAATCTGAATTATATCTGAGGCCATCTCGATATGCTGTAATTCATGACTTTTATTTAAACCGGAATATTTTTATCATTCTGGAGCATCAGGTAAACACAGTATTTCCTGTTGGATCAACAGACCATTTGGCATAATGCCCTGGAAAAGTTCAAGTGCGTCTGGATGAAATATGGCACCCGGAGATAGTTTTATTCAACTCAGTTGAGACTATGAGCAACTATACATAACAGATATGCCCGCTTTAAGACGTTCTGAGGTCATGCTTCGCTTTATGTTTATAAAATTGCAGTCCTTACGAATAACAGATTCTCGAAAGATGTGCTACTTCAAATGTTTGGCAACGAAGAATTCTACGGAAATGAAACATACGCAAAACTACAGTAGACATACACATCAACTGCATCTCTGTGTGTCTCACCTCTCCTTTCATTCACTGCTTCATCCCGCAACCAGTGTTGCCAAATCAGCGGTTTTGTAGCTAAATCTGGCGTTTTCAGGACTATCGTCAGCTACAGAATTTTACCGTCAGCGGCTAGCTATTTATTTGACGTTTTTTATGATTCCGGCAATGGCAGACGATATTTTAAAGTTTTTTTTTTCTGTAAAGATGTTACATTGATTTTATATGCACTTGCTGACAACAACATTAGTTAATCATAAACCAGAGATTAGTAAGGTATTATCACCATTTTTCATTGTGCGAGTATAAATATCAATGTTTTAAGATAACTTGATTTCGTACAACCATGTCCATTTCCTGCCTCATCCATTGTTGTACAAATAAGGTATGCCACATTCGTTAAACTCTTAGCCTAATCATGTATGCACTGTTTTTGTAAATGAATTGATATGTTTAATCATAAAGAGTAGATAATGAACTGAATTATTATTTTAATTTAAGATAACTTATATTATGATTCATTCATTCACTGCAAACCCAGCATTCTCCAGCCTTTCCAACTTTCTCTGTCTCCTCATATGATCCATATATCTTAATGTCGTCTTATATATTATTTAATTTACCATTCCGATTGTAGTTTATTTAAGACAGACATACTTAAAACTTAAAACCAGACTCATTGTTGGCAGGCACGTCTCCAGCTCAGTGTGAAATCAGATTTCGAACGGACTGGTCTGATTGTGAATGTGATTGTTTCCGAAGTGTTCAGTATATTCTTGATCTAATTCATTCAATTTTGAAGAAATATGCCGTGTTAAACTCCATAGTACAAAAGTTTAGAGATGTGTGAGGGGGGGGGGGGGAAATTGTTGAAAGATTAGATGGAAGAAGTTGCCGGTGATAGTTGGAAAGCTCGATGTAAATGATGTAAGGTGATATTGAATGCAAGATATTCAGATTTAATTGTCCATACGATTTTGCATAGAGCATAGAACCTGTGAAGTGATATACACTTTCCATAATTTAGTCTACATTTTTATAAAATTCTCCAGTTCAAATTTGGAAGTGATGTGTTAAGAAAAATCTGGAGTTTTTCAAATACAGTTTAGCGGTTTTTTAAGCTTGTGCAGCGGTAAATGGAATTCTGAGTTGGCAACACTGCCCGCAACCCCTCTATCCCTGTCTTGTCCCTCATCTTCTCTCCTGCCTCACTTTTTCTCTCAATCATTGCCACATCCCTCCTCTGTTTCTCTCTCTGCTTTCCCTTTTCTCTCAACCATTGCCTCACTCTTTCTTTTCATCTCTAGTTATTTCAATGTTTATTTTTGTTCTG
The DNA here is from genome assembly GCF_040183065.1 of Periplaneta americana. Lineage (NCBI taxonomy): Eukaryota > Metazoa > Arthropoda > Insecta > Blattodea > Blattidae > Periplaneta > Periplaneta americana. The sequence continues at coordinate 26,989,735 of NC_091117.1, read as the reverse complement.
TCATATAAATTATGAATAAATCTTCCCACTTTTTCATTGTCTTTATATTAATGTTTCCTTCTCGCTAGCCTTCTTTTGTTCTTCCGTCATTTCAATTTTATGAGCATAAAGCGAAGCATGAACTCGGAACATCTTGAAGGACATGTATATATTATATGAGGCTATCAAGTGCAAAACTCGCCTTATCCATAATTTGAAAAAAAAAAAAAAAAAAAAAAGAGTTACATATGAGATGATGTACTTCTTGCAGCTCTCTATCTACTGATATAGTCGGTTTGTGCAAATCTTGTCTAATTCCTCTTCCATAGATCTCAGAAAACTACTATCAAATGCAAAACTGTCCATCTCCATAACGGGTTTTCCTGTTTTATGACAAATCACTTTACCTGGATAAGGCAAGTTTTGCATTTGATAGCCTCATATGTAGAACAGTTGAGTACAGTCTTACAGAGTCAAATAAAGTATCGTCGGGCTCCATATTTCATCCAGACGTACCTGATAGTGCCAAATGGATTTGTGATAATAAAACACAGATCTAGTACTGTTTTACCGGATGCCCCAAAATGATAAAATATTCCAATTTAAGAAGTGAAGAAGAAAGTCAATAAATATGCTCATCTTTTAGACAATTACATTTTTGTCCCATTTGCTATGGAGACCTTCAGTCCTTGGAGTCATGACACTAAATTTTTGGTATCTCAAATCGGCCAAATTTTGATCTCCATTACTGATGATCGACGTTGCACTACTTATTTGCGTCAACGCTTAAGTATTGCTATTCGACGCGGAAATGCAATGAACATTTTGGGTAATTACTCTTCCAGAGTCCAGCCCTTTGGACGAACTTTTTCTCCTGTAAAATTTATTGTCTCTATGCAAATGTTTATATTTAGTTTTTATATATGTGTAATTGTAACGGTGAAAATATTGTTAATCAAATAATTATTTTTTTTCATAAGTGTATATTATTTTTGGGAGTGTTTTTGTAAGTAATTTTATGAGGTTGTTATTGATATGCTGATAAATAGACTTCGTGGAATTGCCACGAGAATCGTAAGGTTTACTACACACGCAGTATAGACTGTATGAGAAGGGGACGTGCGACGGATGGAGTATGCCTATGAAGTAAACACTGAGCAGTATACTGCGGTTACAATAAAACCTGTATTCTGCATTCAAGAAATATAATGAATGATCATTGAAGTAGGCAATGTCTAAACATGTAAATACACAATTATTTTGTAGTGAGATATATTTACTCTTAACATTTAATGTAATATGCTCACATCATCCTAGAATATGTGCATTGCAGTGACATTTTGAGCGACTGCAAAGTGAACCTCCTCCGATGGTCACTCAAAGAGATTTTATATTGGGAAAATGTACGTTCAACATCACATGATGTAATAGGTGCATATTTGAAGAACGGAAAGTCACTACTTTTTAGTACACCAATTTCAGACGTCTTGTTGTGTCCTGATAGTACATCATTTATAATACGAAGTTGTAAATAGGCAGAATTTTTAGCAATAATGTTTCTCAACTTACATTTCACTTTTCTGAAATTAGTGAATTGTTATTTTGGATAACGGTTTGTGATACTTTATACATTATATTAAGGGCTCCTGAGAGTTGTAGTGTAGACGATTCTAATAGGATTATGCTTTTGGATACGATTTTAAAATTAGAATCAATGAACAGAATATCTTCCAATAGCTGTTCAGAAGGCAATGATTTTACAGCTGCAACAGTGGAACTGTCTGTGCTATCCAATGCATCAATTACCTCCATTATTTTGCCGTAATATTCTGCATAATAATTAACAGCATCCAACCACGTTTTCCAACGGGTCAAGATTGGCTGCGGGGGTAAGGGTATTCCAGGGGCAATTGTTTGGAACAGCAACACTCTCATTGTGGTATGTTTGATTGAATTCTTGTCTGCACTGAACAAATGTTAAGCTTTGACTATTCCAACCATAGTAATGCAAAAACAAGTGCTTACATAGGTATACATTAGCTGTAATTGCTCCATCTATTTGGACCGGTCACAACTCTTAACATGAACTGCTTATACTACGAGACCGGGAGATCGCTCGCCTCCTCTATACTACCGTACATCGGCAACCTGATTGCATGCTGCGTGTGGCAATTCAACGAAGTCTACTGATAAATTATCCTGAAGTGACTGAAATATTTCACATTATATCGAAAATGGTTTGCTTATTGTTTATTACACGCACATTTGTATGTAATTTCTATTCCATACGTTTTTTTTCTATCCCGAGATCATTAAGAATGGTGAATATTATTCATTTAAGAAGTTAACGGGAATATAGCCTATACAATTAAAAAAAATAGCTTTACTAAAAGAAGAGAATTCAGATACAAAAGAGAATGTAAACAAAGTAAGTTTTGCCGATGTATGTTATAGAATGATGACAGAATGGAAAAATGTTGGCGAAATGATGCAGATGCCTAATATAGGAAAACCTTGACCGCCACAAGTCTCACTGTGGACTTTTAACATGACTATTACACTTTTACTACGTCACACTACTTTTGACCAATACAACGGTACGAAAGGACGTCTTTCAACCAATCATGGCTGCGTATCGCACAATTTTATCGCGTCCTTAGCATTTGTTTAATTTTATCGCGTCCCTAGCATTTGTTTATTTTTATCACTATCCTAGCATTTGTTTCTTTGTTTGCAAACATTTCAAACTGCACTGGTCTGGACGTCAAAAAAAAAAAAAAATTACAAAGCACTCTAGTCGATGCACAGCACTTTCAAACATGACTCGCATTGTCATTTAAGAACAAGAATTAATAAAGATCACTGGTCATATACGAAGAGCACCATTCGCAAATCCTGAATAAGTTGAGGGATACACCATGTACATCAACGAGTTCACTTCTTTTACGCACACGTCCAATATAACATCAACTGAACCACCAACCACTAAAACATTCAAATTTGAAAATTGTACTTTCAATAATTGTTTCTTTTAAAACTATTGATGTTTATTTTTTATTCCATCATCGTTAATTAAAACGTTTCTTGTTTATTTCATCATCCCTAATTAAAACTTTTCTAACACTTGTTTATATTATTTAGGTTATGTTTGTTATAGCTTCTGCTATATATTATTATGGATAGTCACGTATCAGAATTGTTTAATACTAAGATTTATTGAAAATCATCTGTCAAGTGACGTTGATTACTGGTATCCGGATGAAAGTGGAATGCAAATGTTTTAATAAAAACGAAACTGAATCAGCAAAGCCTTTTTGACTAGTAACCAACGAGTTAGATACTAGTATTTAACTCGTTGCTAGTAACCGTCCACAGAATTGAATGAAGATTCCATAGTTGGCGCAACTGATAACAAGAAAACATAATCATAAAACACTACTGCCATCTAGCGTAATGTTGAGATGGTACAATAATACATTTGAAGACAGTTGTATTTTCGTAAGCCAATTAATATTTTATTGTATTGGAGTACTTCGTTACTTCTAATCTTTATATACTTTCTTCTAATCGTGTAATAGTCAATTAAATCCCACTCGAGTTTTGATTTTCTCTGGATAAATCAAAACCTCTAGTGATATTACTGTCGAAAAATTTCACAGATTAGACCGGAACTCGAAGCTGCACCACCTGAGTGACAGGCCAACCATACTGCAGGGAACAGTCATGTCAGATAGTTGATGATAGACAGTGTCTCAGCTCAAAACAAAGATAACATATTATATATACACTATTCGGTTCATGTTTTTAGTTTACATTGTCTCGATACGTTGTCCTTCAGATTCGTGTTTACTTGACCCCTCAAACAAGTACGTACCGCAGGGGAACAGGATATTACTTTATTCACAATATTTATTTAAATGTGATTTTTAAAGCCATGAGATAATATTTACGCCAATCACTACATGTCATCTAATACTGACTCTTCTTCTGACATCTTCGAACTCTAATCATACAAGCAGATATAAGGTTATCTGACTGGTTAAGTTTAAATTGGATGCAGGCCACAATAATGTTTACAAGTTCAGCGGAGAAAGAATAAATGTTTGTTTAACTAGTCGGTAATGATGATACCTGAGCAAGTTAACCCATCACATGAAGGAACTCAATTTACTCTTGGAAGGAAGAATGATAAATAGGTCTGGGATGCGCAAGAACTTTCTTGGCAAGAGTTGGTCATTTATAATGAGTAACACAAACTGTCAACTAAGTTAAGTACCGGTACTTCTACTGTGCATGTCATGTCGGTACACCACAGGAGTATTGCACTTCATATACTGACCCAATGTCAAAACTGATAAACCGCAATTCGAAGTGCAGAAAATTCCATAATTTAGAATTCGTACCGATCTTCATGCTATTACTTAGGTGTAATTCCTTACTACTAGAAGAGATAGCAGTTTTGCCATCCTACTTCTTGCTACTGTTCTAAACAGGTTCAATGCTGTAATACAGAGCGTTCGCCTACGGGTGGGGCCAGGAAAGCGGCCTGCCTGCGGTGTCGCTTGCGGGAATCGTCTATCCGTAAGCTTCCGCTTTCTATACTATACTCTGTAGGGTTTTAATTTTAAAAGTTTAGCAGCAGTAAAGACTGGTGTTTTTGAAACACTACCTTCCTGTGAAACACGTCTTAGAGATTTATTAGGAGAGCGTGTAAATGAAACACTGATTTCATCAATTTTTTCTCCCGTCAATACTGTTCATTTTCGCTTAGGAATTGTAGCATTTATCGACCCTGTTGTCCTTAATTTGTTAACAAGACGTCTAACAGTTTCCTTACCCTGAATTGGAGCACCCGGATATTTCACTTCAAATTGCCTACGCACCTCTCTACATGACTCTGTTTTCACATATGCATCATACATAAAAACTCTCTGTTCAAGCGTGAATTTTGCGTTTTGCATTGTTAACAAATTTTACACACACGCTGAATATTTAAGCAACTGTGTCAAGAAACTGCACTGTACGTGTTAAATACTACAATATCTGGCTTACAACTGATAACTTGTCGACCTTGATGTCCTTGATTGTCGAGCGTGTCTCAACAACTGCGCGCACAAAGCGGCGTATCAGTACATGCCGCTTTCCTGGCCTCACCCGTAGGCGAACGCTCTGTATTAAGATTAGAATGAAGTCTGTTATCAAAGTAAAGGTTTCTCCTTTAGACTCCATGAATGCACGTGAAGGACATGGAGGTAGAGTACCATACTTTCACGATCTCGGCACTAGAACAAGGTGATATAACAGTAACACGCCTAGATGGTCTTTGTGTGTGTGTGTGTGTGTGTGTGTGTGTGTGTGTGTGTGTGTGCGCAGAAGAATTTTGTCTTGCAACTTTCCTTCCATCGGTTTAATTTTACAGTACTGACGGCCATTTTATTAGAAAGGAATAGACACAGAATCTCATAAAAAATCTTATACTAAATCCTTCTCTTTCACATAAGTTTTTACAAGCATATACTTAGTAATTTCAGCTCTTCTAAGCCACTCTTAAACCGTTAACATAAAAGGCGAGCAAAAAGTAACGTGCTTTCTATCACCATATCCGATCATAATCAATATTTAAATTCGTTCTCTTTCTGAAAGTTTCGACATGATTAATCATATGAAAGAACCATTTTATTCCATTGCTTTGATTAGCTTTTGTCAATGATTACTTAAATCTTGTTCCCCTTATTCTCCATATTGATAAACTGATATACTGAAACATATTTTCTTTTGAGATCATTAATTTAGGCAATTTTTATAAGATAATAGTTTCTACAAGTAAAAAATATGAAATTAATTACCGTTTTGAGACCTGAATTATCCAAAACTGGAAAAATAATGAAAAACACAGTTTTTGAAAATGTATTCCTAATATTCCTTTCTTCACCCCTATAACTTCTGCGCACAGAGTTTCTTCATAAAATTAAAAATAAGAAAGCTAGACTAGGGCCTACAAGCAGTGTTTCATATTTTTTGCTCACATTTTAATCCATTATAATCTATCATATTTAAATAATAATTTCCGTTAATTTTACTGTTTGGGCGTACATAAAAGAGTCCAGTGAAACTATAAAACTACCGTTTTCCAAAAGAGGGGCTGTTGTGCCATGTCCAGGAAGTCGTGAAATAAAAAATATCCTAACGTACACAAAGGAATAAAAAAAAAATTCTGAAAAAAAAAAAAAAAAGGGACACTCATTAATTTAAAAACACGTTTATTTTACACACGATTCTTAAACACATTCATTAAAAATTAAGAGTTTATCCATACCTGGTTTTACATTACAAACACATAAAAGCAAATTGTTTTCAAGAGATAACAGACAATGTCTGTATTTGGTTTTTAGTGCTACCATAGGCAAAAATCGCTTTTCATAAGGTAAGACCTGGCGAAAGGGTTTAATATTTTCAAGGTTCTATGAATGAATTTTCGTATTCACTTCCACAGGCAAACCAAAATTATCTAAACCTTCCAATGTAAATCATTGTAGTTGTAATGTTTTAACACTTGTTCCGGTTCTTTTATACAGTCGCTGATGAACAATGCGTGCTCACGTTTGAACAGTTCAAAATTTGTGGGGGCGAGGTATACGCAACAAGTCGAAACTCGAATTCATCGACGTGTACATTAGGTGTCGATTCAAACACGTCGTCTGTAGTTCACATAAGTTTTTGTTTATTATTATTATTATTATTATTATTATTATTATTATTATTATTTACGTATTCCAACAAAAGATATGAGAGCCCACAAACTTTTCTATATTAGAAATTCGAAATTTCTTTCACCAGTCTCCAGATGCATTAAAAATGCCAACATGCATGGCTGCGAATTCGATCCCTTCAATGTATAGACTTTGTTTGCTCTTGGCAACGATTTATCATTTATGTATTCCTTTAAGGCATTATACTCAATTAACATTGTCTCATAGTATTCTTAGTTATCCATTCATCGTCATTATTGTATTTGTAATTATATTTATGTATAATAATTATTTTTGTTTTATGTTTTTGTTATATTTGTGCTGAACTGTAATTGGCCACTGGCTGTTGTACAGCACATTAAATAAATAAATAAATAAATAAATAAATACATAAATAAATAAATACATAAATAAAAATTATTATTATTATGCCGTAGTCCGGAAATACTTTATTTTTATTATCATTTCTCCCTACGTTCTGAGGATCGCACGGCTAAAGAGTTTGAGAAACACTGCCGGTAATATTACTGCCAATATGACAAAAGAACAGAATTGTTGCGAAATGCGTAAAAGGTAAGAAAAATTATGACGTGTCATCTTTATAACATCTTGGAAAAGTGGTTATCCGTGTACTACGTATAAAGCCTATACGTGTAGGAATTAGAGTTGTCAATCATCCAGCTTTCGCCTGGACGTCAAAGAATTGAGATTTCGTGCTGTCTGGACGAGTTTTATATCCAGATGGTTGAAGATGTACTATAGTACTATACGATAAACTCTGTATAAGACGAGCGTACGGACATATTGGTATGATAAACAGTCTGCTGACATGCAATGAATGACTGAAATTAGTATCATTTGTAATGTCAATTCCAGTATCTAATGCCTTCTGTGAAAGAATTTTCAGTTTACTCGGTCACATCGTGTCATTTAACAAAAATGAACTGTCTCAAAATCTGTACAAGGCAGAGCTACGACTGCCTCCATGGTCTGTTGGTCAGTATGCTGGCTTGCAGATCTGGAGGTCCCGGGTTCGATTCTCGGGCTCGGCTCTCAGTGAATTTACCTGGCTGTCTAGAGTCTGGAAATTTGTATGAATGTGAGTGTGCCGGGTTAATATTAATTAACCAATCATAAAAAATATAAAATACATCAGGACTGTCACTGGGCAGTAACCTGAACACACGTTTCAGCGTCACATTGTTGACAAGTAACTCCATCTGTTAGCACAACCATAAAGCATCTAATAGATGCTATAGAGCTACCAACGGAAAAAAAAGGTAGAACTACCAGTAAAAGTTAATTTTGGCCTACCATGTCCAGAAATAAATTGTCTAATTTCTTAAGGATAATCGTAGTATGATTTCTGCAGCAAAAAAAAAAAATAAATAAATAAATAAATAAAAAGAAAGACAAGTTTAAGAGGGACTAATGATTTATCAACAGTAATCTCACTAGAAGTTTTGATTTATCTAGAGAAAATCAAAACTCGAGTGGGATTTAATTGACTATTACACGATTAGAAGAAAGTATATAAAGATTAGAAGTAACGAAGTACTCCAATACAATAAAATATTAACTGACTTACGAAAATACAACTGTCTTCAAATGTATTATTGTACCATCTCAACATTACAAATATTACGCTAGATGCATGCTAGATGGCAGTAGTGTCTTTATACAGACACTGTAATGATTACTATTCAATAAATCTTAATATTAAACAATCTCTGATACGTGACTATCCATAATATCATATAGCAGAAGTTCTTTTTATCCTTTCAGAGCAGAAGCTATAACATAACCTAACTAATATACACAAGTGTTAGAAAAGTTTTAATTAACGACGATGACATAAAAAATAAACATGAATAATTTTGAAAGGAATAATTATTGAATGTAAAATTTTCAAATTTGAATGTGGTTGGTGGTTCAATTGATGTTATATTGGACGTGTGCGTAATAGAAGTGGAACTCGCTGATTTAGGCCTACATGGTGTATTCAACTTATTCAGAATTTTCGAATGAATAATTTTAAAAGGAATAATTATTGAATGTACAATTTTCAAATTTGAATGTGGTTGGTGGTTCAATTGATGTTATATTGGACGTGTGCATAATAGAAGTGGAACTCGTTGATTTAGGCCTACATGGTGTATTCAACTTATTCAGGATTTCCGAATGGTGCTCTTCATTTATTTGTAAATCGGATTTCAGAAGATCCATAGGTATGATCAGTGATTTTTATTAATTCTTGTTCTTGAATGCCAATGCGAGTCATATTTGAAACTGCTGTGCATCGACTGGAGTGGTTTGTAATTTTATATATATATATATATATATATATATATATATATATATATATATTTGACGTCCAGACCAGCGCAGTTTCAAATGTTTGCAAACAAAGAAACAAATGCTAGGGACGCGATAAAATTGTGCGATAAGCAGCCATGATTGGTCGAAATACGTCCTTTCGTACCGTTTTATTGGTCAAAAGTAGTATGACGTAGTAAGAGTGTAATAGTCATTAAAAAGTTAATGTCTTCACTGGGAGCTATTAAATATTTCAATTAATTATCAGTATATAAATACAGACCTACTTATTTTGTGTCAGTATTTCCTTGTGAGCCCAAATGTAAAATTTGTATTGTGTTTAATCGGCCAGCAAAAGTTGGTATCCATAAAAGGAATCTACTCTCCAAATCCTATAACCTCGTATGACTTTAATAAAAATATTCCGTTTCTTAGTCGCCATTTCCCTTTGTTATAGTACTACTTTACAATAGATATAAAGCGTACTGCTTTCGGTGTACGGTAGTTGTGTTGTGAACTGTACAGGAAGACATATTATGTAATAAGCGGGTCTTTAATCGCCTTCGGTAACCACTGTACCGAAGTTCTGTGGCGGTCACAATAAGAACAAAAATTCTTATGACGAAGCAAGAAGAGCAAGGAACCGGTTTATTCAGAGGCGACTACGCCCGAAAGTCTCAGCATCTTTGATTCTTCTTCCAGCCAACAACCCCGCAGTTCCGTCATGTCTCTGTGCCAAAACAGCTTCCCAAACTCCCTACAAAAGACGAACTTCAAAAACCAAAGTTTGTAACACGCAGAGTTCTGGCGTGAAGTTTATTGAATCGGCTATACAGTAACTAAAACCATTAAGGATGACATTGGAAAGGTATTAATATTCATGTGACGCGACTTTATTAGGCAACAATGAAGTCTCTTGCTATTTTCACGGATTTCTTCACGTAGTAGTAGTAGTAGTAGTACGAGACTTCAGCTTTACACTTCGAAAGGGGGCAGCGAAACTAATGTAGTTAAGCAAGGATACTCTACGATAAGGTTTTTCAAAAGTAACAGATATAAATCGCGGGTGCTCGTGTAAAGGGGGTTAAGTATGAATTGGCTAAACTGGAATAAGTACAGATTTGAACTATCCACAATTACTTTTTTCTTGCGTTAAAGGGGTTAAGTTATTCTTCCATCTATGATGCAGTTAGAGTGCTCCATAATTTGTGACAAAGGGGTTTTGTTCAGTACCAAAGGAGAGAAGTTTACATACCTTACAATTTGACTTAACCCCCTTTACACGAGCACCCGCGAAATTACCTACATCTTAATAAGAAATATTCCTAATAAATAACATTGAGATTTTGCATTTCTCTACAATTTAATAATAATAATAATAATAATAATATAATAATAATAATAATAATAATAATAATAATCCGTGGCGCTACAGCCCGTGAAGGGCCTAGACCGACCAGCCGGCTGCTGGCCTCACGCCCACATGCCGAAGCAGAGGTGGACGATCATCCAACCAGAATGTAGGTATCGTGTGGTTAGCACGATGATCCTCCAGCCGTTATAGCTGGTATTCGCAACCGGATTTCGCTACCTATCGTAGCTCCCCAAGTGCATCACGAAGCTGGGTGGCCACCGGTCACATACACTGGCCGAAATTTCATGAGACAATTTCTTCCCCCATGAGGACTCCGTAACGCGAGTCCTAGGCGGGATGCCTGTTTAGTCTACATAAAATTACAAGCAACTGAAGTTGTTCGTAAATGTATCGGTCAAATTAATACCTCTCGTAGCATTACTTTATAGGTTTGTTCCAGCACGGTTTAGAATCGATTCTGAACTGCCTGCTCATGCGCAGTATTTCAATGTTCGTTCCAACAAGACTAGAACTTATACATATTATTACGATGTACCGAAATACATATATTTCCATGCAGAAATTCTGCGTCATCATATGATGAAAGATGAGTGGAATGGAGAAAAATTCTCTCCGGCACCGGAATTTGAACCCGGGTTTTCAGCTCTACGTGCTGACGCTCTATCCACTAAGCCACACGTCCGCATCTGTGGTGTAACGGTCAGCGCGTCTGGCCGCGAAACCAGGTGGCCCGGGTTCGATTCCCGGTAGGGGCAAGTTACCTGGTTGAGGTTTTTCCGGGGTTTTCCCTCAACCCAATATGAGCAAATGCTGGGTAACTTTCGGTGCTGGACCCCGGACTCATTTCACCGGCATTATCACCTTCATCTCATTCAGACGCTAAATAACCTAAGATGTTGATAAAGCGTCGTAAAATAACCTACTAAAAAAACTAAGCCACACCGGATTCCCATCCCGGTGTCGGATTGAATCCTCTCAGTTTAAGTTCCACCTCTTGGGTTCTTGATGGGAAATCCACTCTACAGTGTCAATGATTTTAGCAATATTACGTTTTAGATACTATTTGTTTTAACCTCATGCAATTGACAAATCTGTACCTTTTAACCTGATTTTATACTATTTCTTTTAAAATTTTTAACCTGTTTTTGTGATTATCTGGTGATTGTACATTTATTTTTGATTTTGTTTTTACATTTATTCATATTGTAGTAGACACATGTCTGTCTGTCTGTCTGTCTGTCTGTCTATCCATCCATCCATCCATCCATCCATCTAGTCACTCATAACGAGTGCACCTCTGCACATGTGTGGACATTGTGCCAATGTCATATATCTATGACGCAGTGCATGAGGATAGGCCACTAAAGGGAACAAAAGAGGTGGAACTTAAACTGAGAGGATTCGATCCGGTATCGGGATGGGAATCCGGTGTGTGGCTTAGTGGATAGAGTTTCACATTTTAAAATTGGTTTCCTGAGAATTGTTTAAAAGTGGACATCCCCCCTTTTTCCCCTGTACTCTTCATATGTACTTCGGTACATCGTAATAATATATGATATGCGAATAATCACTTAGTGATTTATTAGTGATTTAAGACGGCGCTTATTCCGTCGGATCCCGGCCACTTAGTCACTCATAACGAGTGCACCTCTGCACATGTGTGGACATGGTCCCACTGTCATACATCTATGACGCAGTGCATGAGGGTGGGCCACTAGAGGAAACCCAAGAGGTGGAACTTAAACTGAGAGGATTCGATCCGACATCGGGATGGGAATCCGGTGTGGCTTAGTGGATAGAGCGTCAGCACGTAGAGCTGAAAACCCGGGTTTAAATTCCGGTGCAGGAGAGAATTTTTCTCCGTTCCACTCGTCTTTCATCATAAGACTTGAACTGATTCTGAACTCCCAGTTCCTTGTCCCAACGTGCTTTGGAACTCATTCAGAACGAGTAAAATTGGTTCTCGATTAAGAGCAGGAACTGGAAATTCTGAACTGCTGACGCATGCTCAGTTTGCTTAATCTGAGTTTGAGGTTAAAATGCTTCGAGATTGGGCAGGTTAAAATTAAAAAATTGTCGATCATGAGTGATTTAGAAGGTGATAGTGATATATTTTATGATGAATTAAGTTCGGAAGATGAATATAATTTTAACATGAGAAGAAACCCCGAAGGCCGTGAAAGAGCAGTTCAAGAAACGTTCCAACAACGTAAAATCCCGAACTAGTTCTGAGAACATACTCAACTAGCGCATGGGTCGAAAGACGTTTGGTATTAGTTCGTAACGTGTTGTGAATTGCTTGCTGGTAAAAACCATTCCTTCTCATAAATTGTAGTTAATAGCAAAAACATAATTCCAACGGGATTAAATTGATACTGAAGTCAAGCAATTATTTAGAACTCGTAACTCTAACAACTAAATAATTAAACACACCCAAATTCAATGTTATATTTCTACTGAGCTCAAATATTGATATAATTAATACCATAAACAAAGCCAGGAATTCACTGAATGATCTTTGAAGAATGAACAAGCAAAATGTCTAAATACAATATACGAGGCGCGTTCATAAAGTAACTTTCCCACTCGTCCCAGCAAACCATATCTTGCGCGAAGCAACTGCGTGTACGTGATAGACTAATGTCCTGGCATGGCGCATGCGCTAGCGGAACTTCCCGAGTTCTCTCAATTACTTCGTTGCATTGGTTAAAGATGGACGTTCCTATTCCAGCTTCCGCCGAGTGTGAAGTGCGGTCAGTGACAAAGTTTTTTAATGTACAGGTCACAGCGCCGATTGAAATTGATCGTCAGCTGTGCCAGGTCTATGGGCAAGCAGATGGTGCGTTGCTGCTGTAGACAATTTTCAGGAGGACGCCAAAATGTGCATGACGAGGAGTGCAGTGGGAGGCCAACCATCATCACAGACGACCTTGTGGAGCAACGCACCATCTGCTTGCTCATGACGTTAGGCCCGTAGACCTGGCACAGCTGACGATCAATTTCAATCGGCGCTATGCCCTGTGCATTCAAAAACTTTATCACTGACCGCACTTCACACGCGGCGGGAGCTGGATTAGGAACATCCATCTTCAACCAATGCAACGAAGCTACTGAGAGCACTCGGGAAGTTCCGCTAGCGCATGCGCCATGCCAGGACATTACTCTGTCACGTACACGCAGTCGCTTCGCGCAAGATATGGTTTGCTAGCTGTGGGACGAGTGGGAACGTTACTTTACGGACGCGCCTCGTATAAATCAAAGAATAACGACTGGTGATTAGAAATTGTCTACATTAGAAAGTGTCTATTTAATATTTGGTTTACGTAAGAACATGGGCGTCGTCAAAAGGAAAAAGTATACCTATAGTAAATTTCCTAGAGACACGATTAACCGAAAAGTGTACCTGCTCGGACAGTGAAATGATTGATGTAAGAAACTGACACCGACACGTTGTAGTGTTCAGTATCGCCCAGTTTCCGTAAACACTATAATCAGCATTACTGGGAATCGTACTATATTTCCGGCTTGGTAAACAACAGTATCACGTTGTATAAAGTCCAGTGCCACACCTATTATCGTTTACTCGGGATATGGTTTGTGGTTCTACCTATTCAAGCTCGTTTTTCTCTAGTGGAGAAGACAGCATCGTATTTCAGATACGGTCTTATCTCCCAAGATTCTCACAGTGTCTTGTAAATCCACCACAAAAGAGCTGAATTATCAAAATGACATAATGCTGTAGTGCTGTGCACTCTACAGAAAATTGCTTTACGATGTGATAAACCGACTGAAGGAGCAGTGTCCTTCGGAAGGAATCACGTTGGAGTCGATGTCCTCTATTCACAACGCATGTCCAACAGAAGCGATCTGAAAAGTCTCTGTTTCACTCTCGCAAATTAGCAAAGAAAGAAAAGAAAAGAAAAGAAAAGAAATCTTCGTTCTGGGACTCATCCGGTCAGTAAATTGAAGCGATAACTTGCAAAACAGCCCACGCCCAATTCTTGACAATATAGCGTTATAGCCTATTAATCAGTGCAGATCCAAGTTCTACAGCTCCGATAGAAGGGTCTGTCTCTCTGTGAGGAAATTATGGTCAGGCTAAGAGGTGGGTTCTGGGAACGTGTTTTAATGGGCTGCAGGAAATAATAAAGCAATTTTTCTTTTCGCTCTACGAAAGAAACATTCGCAAGAAGTTCTGTTCAATGTGATGAACAATATGATTTCGTGAAATGTGTCGTAATGTCGCTAGATGTTTGACTCATAAGTGCATATTAGAATTTCAGAACACGAGGCATCTACACTGTCACCATGTACACAATAAATACTATTTCTCCCATTCTTCCTTAAACACACGTTTCCGAACAGACGCTGAAGATTTTGAGAAAGAAGCAATCTAAATCTAAGCAGGTAATTCGACACTGATAGATGTCTATGTACTGGAGTTACGAGGAAAAAACTTTGAGACGATCTAATGTGTTTTTTTTTTTCACGCAAGTTTTATAATTTACCTTGTTAAAATAGGGAGAATTCGTCCAGCCAGCACGAAATCTCAATTCTTGGACGTCCAGGGCAGGATCAAAATGTTCCCTGGACCGAAAGTCCTTTTCCTGGACTGTCCAGGCGAAACCTGGATCATTGACAACTCTACATAATTCCTCCACTATAGAATATATACGTACGTACAGGGATAACCACTTTTCCAAGATGTAATAAAGATGACACATCATAATTTTTCTTACTTTTTACGCATTTCGCAACAATTCTGTTCTTTTGTCATGTTGGCAGTGATATTACCGGCAGTGTTTCTGTGAATTCATACGGATCTAGTCGTCGTCGGATAGACACAATTCAAATTGCTGGAGATGACTGTTCTTTCTGTTTCGTGGATATAACCTCATCCTCACTAGAATAAGTGATCTTCCTGAGGGAGGGTTATCTTCAAACCTTAGGTCTACATCATTCAAATGTTTAATCCAATTTAATGCCGTTCTATTGCTGACCACACCTCCACCTTCCACTTCAACTGTCGATTTTGCACTCGTGCATTTTTTTTTTCAAAACAAAGCCGAGCACTTTTAATGTGATTGTGTCGCCGCAATGAGAAAATGAAGATAATTTAATAAGACACTAAGTCCACGACGCAAATAGATACGATATTATGCATTTAAATGTTTCTCGAAATGTGTTTTTAAAATGGGTATACAGGTAAACAAATAGACAATAATTGCATAGCAACTCAAAGACAAATATTAATGGAATATTTACAGGAAAAACTTTTTGAAATGAGATCATATTTTCGTTTGACAGAATCGAGCTGTAATGGTTACTCCCATCCTAAACACTACTATTACTATTTTAGGATAAGAATGTTTACATTTACATAACGTTCACAGTTCCGTCCTTTTAAGGGTGTATGTACGAGAAAGACCACAAATATTATTAGAAAATGCAAGCTCTATATTTCTAAAATGTTATAAGAAAATGAACTCACAATTGGACAAAAATTACAAGGTGCCACAACAAGACTTATTAGAGCTTAAATATCTGATAAAAGTATTAAGAATTTTTACTAATAATATTTTTCAAACCGGTTTTATCAGAGTATGAAGAAAAAAAATTCTTCAGTTACATCATTTGGTAAATATAACATTGTTATGGTCTCTCTGACATATTTAATATTTTTCCTGCATGTAATAAACACTTATTTCTGAAAAGTAGACTAGTATCAGACATGTACAGTTGTTTATTTTAATACAATTAATTCTTTATTTGTTCTATATAAAATATATTAAAATTTACATAATGTTTTGTGACCTAATTTTTCTATTTTCAAAGAAATGGGCATTATTGTAGTCTACCTTTTGCATAAATGCATGTTAAATCAGTGTACAAAATTTCATAATTCTATCTCTAATGGTTGTGGAGTTATGAAATAATGTGTGAAAATTGTCAAATTTTGGAAAATTTAATTTTAAATGAAAAGTTAATTCTTAAAAATATTATTTGTAACCTTTTTTATACTTTTATCAGATATTTAAGTTCTAATAAGTCTTGTTGTGGTACCTTGTAATTGAATGGGTGAGTGGAAAAGGGGTAACATTCCAAAAAATGCGAAAATAAACTGAGATAGCAAAGTTGTTCATATACCATAGTCCTACCTATTGGGCAGAAAAAGAGTAATATTCCTATCATCCTAATGGCAATAGCATGATCCATGTTTGGAGTTGAGTAGAAGAACGGTAACATTCCAGACATGTTACTTTTATTCCACTCAATAGTGGAGCACTATTGTGTTAGTTTTCATATAGTATGCTTCAAGCGCTGACAAGTACTGTAATAATCGTGTAGTTTCTTAACTGTTTTAGTTCTTTGTTATTGCAGGTGTTGCAGGTTAGGTTTGATCATTCTTTTTTTTAGTAGATAATTTTAGGTTATTTAGCGTCTGAATGAGATGAAGGTGATAATGCCGGTGAAATGAATCCAGGATCCAACACCAAAAGTTAACCAGCATTTGCTCATATTGGGTTGAGGGAAACCCCCGGAAAAACCTCAACCAGGTAACTCGTCCCAACCGGGAATCGAACCCGGGCCATCTGGTTTTCCGGCTAGACATGCTAGCCGTTACTCCACAGGTGTGGACTGTTTGATCATCGTTATTGTCTGCAAGATTTAGAAAATAGTTTTTGAAGTTAGTGTCTTCGAGTAAAAAACAACAATGTCAGAAGAGAAAGATAATGAGCCAAGAAGAAAGAAAGGAAAGGTGAACAAGAATACACATACAAAAGAAATGGAGGAAATATCTAGGAGTAGGGGAGAAGAGTTTGTAACCTACAAAGTTGTGTTAGTCGAGACCAAAAAAACAACATTGTAACACCGTTTTTATGATTGTTTCTTTTTCCACATTGGGAAAAAGTATTTGTACACTTTTTTCGACAGTTACGCTATAAAGAAAACTTAGTAATTATTGAAAATATTTCTGTTCATTTTAAGCAAAATTTCATTTGACTGGAAAAAGAGTAACATTCCCTAACTTTAAGCAATAAAATCTAAAAAACAAATTTATATATTAACAAACAAATGTAAAGGCTGAGATACTTGTAACTAGTAGTAAATGTGACCCATTATAAGTTTTTTGATTAAATTAAAAATAAAGTCACAAAACAGTTTTCTTTTATTATCTCGAAAGCATGATTTTGGAATGTTACCACTTTTCCACTCACCGATTCAATTTTTGTCCAATTGTGAGTTAATTTCCTTATAAAATTTAGGAAATTCAGAGCCTGCATTTTCTGATAATATTTGTGGTCGTTCACGTACATAATCATACCCGTAATTAACAAAGCTACGTGAAGAACATCCGAACTCACCTCATTTGAACATAGGCACAGACCGGTTAACGCGCAGCGAAAGATACGGCAGCTTGTAACAACTGGTTATCATCAAGAGCCTTTGTAGTGGCTGTAAACCATCGGCTACAAAAAGCCAGCAGGAAGTTGTTAATCTAGCCTTAAGAGCACACAATCGGTTTGTGAGAGTCGCGACAAACAAAAATGTTTAGATATCAGCATGTCGACGTAAATTGAGAGAAAAGGCTAACTAACGGGCTTATTCATACAGTTTTAATGCTATCGTGTGTCTTTTATTCAAAATACACACCGCCACAGTTCAAGCGACAACGTTCCTAATTATAAATACAGCAGACCTGGGTTCGAGTTTCGGTACAAAATATATTTATGTTTTCTCCCATTGCGTCCCTTCTTCTGTGATTGTAAGTGGTAACTTTGTGCCATAGAGGCCACATAGCTAGAGTAGAAGCTATTACCACAGTCTAGTATATACAGTCACGAAGCTTGAGTTTTGAGAGTGCTAGAAACAATAGACTGTGACGGTACTATTTTGCATTGCCTGTAATGAGGCTATATTAGCGATCCTAGTGGTGAGCAACTATCTAATGTTTGCATATTTACTAAGTATTGAGCTTCGCGACTATATATACTAGACTGTGCTATTACCAGAAACGGTTTTTTTTTCTACGTGTAATATCTATATTCGACCTATACTAACAGAAAACATTAAATGATTTTGTGGAACGGAAATTCGACTTCAATAAACAACAATGTTAACGAGTCCATTCCTATATAGCCTACACAAGGGAAGTCCGCATACACACTAACCTACGTGGAGAAGATTATAATCCTTGGGGGGGGGGGATTGTTTTTATATAATCAATCTTGGGCAGACCGTTAGAACGTTGGCAAGACACTGTAATGGACCGAAATCCGTCAAAACCAGTTTAAACTAGTAGAACTAGTTTAAAAAAAAATTAGATATAAAGTTTTCGTAAGGTTTAGAATCAGTAACAGGTTAGGTTTGGTTTGTTTAGGCTTTTGGTAGGCCTTGTATATACGCTTTTTGTTTACGCTTTTGTTTATTTAAACAAGCGGTCATCAACATAGTGCACCCTCGGGCTAGCGTCCTTACCCGTGGATAAGACATTGCACTATCGTGTATCCGTGGTTGTTGGCGGGTATGTTTTCTCTTTAGCTCTTCTGCACGACGGTGCATATTCCAAGAAACTGCTCACCCTTTACCCATTTCAGCGCATGTTAACGACCACCGATTTAAACAGGACTACATGCCCTGCCCATCTTAAACGTCTGGATTTAATGTTCCTAATTATGTTAGGTGAACAATACAATGCGTGCAGTTCTGCGTTGTGTAATTTTTTCCATTCTCCTGTAACTTCATCCCTCTTAGCCTCAAATATTTTCCTAAGCACCTTATTCTCGAACACGCTTAACCTCAAAGTAAGAGTCGAAGTTTCACAACCATACAGAACAACCGTTAATATCTGTTCTATAAATTCTAACTTTAAGCTTTTTTGAGAGTAAACTGGATGACAAAAGCTTCTCAACCGAATAATAGCAGGCATTTCCCATATTTGTCCTGCGTTTAATTTCCTCGAGTGTCATTTGTTACTGTTGCTCCAAGGTACTTGAATTTTTCCTCTTTTCAAAGGATAAATTTCCAATTCTTATATTTCCATTTCGTACTAAGGTCGGTCACGAGACATAATCATATACTTTGTCTTTCCGGGATTACTTCCAAACCTATCTCCTTACTTTCTTCAAGTAAAATTCCCGTGTTTTCCCTAATATTTTGTGGATTTTCTTCTAACATATTCAAGTAACCCGCATAAACAAGCAACTGATGTAACCCGTTCAATTCCAAATCCTCTCTATTTTACTGGACTTCCTTAATGGCATATTCTAGAGCAAAGTTAAAAAGTAAAGGTAATAGATAATACATCTCCTTGCTTTAGCCCGCAGTGAATTGGAAAAGCGTCAGACAGAAACTGGCGTGTATGTTAAATGAGATGATCTAGGATAGCAATAAAGTCTAACAAAAGGACCAAAATTAAAATTTATAAATGCACATTTCGAAGCAAAATTCATGTAGGAGAGTATACTGAGTCCTTCTGGGCTACCTCCAATGGGAGGCAGTTAACAATTTAAAAATTAACATACGCATATGAAACTTGGCAATTAAATCACAAAACTTGATTGAAATTACTATCAACAGAAATGTATTTGAGAAGATCAGCGAGACATTCCGCATTAGAAGAGGAAGAGGATATAATCAGACGAGAAATGGATTTTAAAAATTCTTTATTAGCTTTAAAATAGACAATCAGAAGTCGTCAGACGAATATCGGTACTATACAGCAGAGATAGCGAAAAAAATATTTTCCACAGGAAGAAAGCAGAGAGGTCGACCTACGATCGACAGCATGGTTACACGAGATCCAAAGATTGATGAGAGGGCAAGGATTGAAAGAAGTGGATTAGGAAAACACGGTGGAACGGACAAGAAAAATTAAAATAGTATAATCTTTAGATATAGGAAGATGGATTTGCATTTAAACCTGTTAATATATTATTATTATTATATTTATGCTCGACCATGCCGAAATGTAGTAATTATACACGTGGTAGCAGTCCTTTAATGCATGTCATTAAAGTACACCTACTCATTAAAGTACAGGTGTTCAGCCAATGACAAGTCAGTTTTGTACCGTTATAAAACCGCAAGTATCGATTATTCTCGGATATGCAATCGAAAGAGAATTAGCGAAAAGTCACGGAGGCTGGAAATCCAATACTGTCGCAGAAGGTTAAGTTCTGTTACCATAATAATTAGCGTTAATTGTAAATAATATTCAAATAAATTCAATTTGTCATCTCGTTTTTCAATGTCGAATTCAATAATCAAGGTTATATCAAGTTTAAAACGGGATTACATCAAGGTCAATGACATTATTGTTCCTCGAAAAAAATCAATACTTTCGCGTCTGCGCGCATCTCACAATTCAGACCTAGAACAAGGTCACTTCCGATCTTGTCAGATACAAATAAAATGTATACATCTGAATAATTTCAAGTTAGAAATATGGTCGAGCATAAAAAGTCGTATGAAACTTGCCTATAATGGTAATTAAGACGCTCGTATGAATATTATGAAACTCGCTTGCGCTCGTTTCATAAACAACCATACTTGCGTCTTAATTACTATCATTATAGGCTCGTTGCATAATGTACTATTATGCTCGACCATGCCGAAATGTAGTAATTATACGCTTGGTAGCAGTCCTTTAATCCATGTCATTAAAGTACACCTATTCATTAAAGTTCAGGTTTTCGATTATTCTCGGATATGCAATCGAAAGACAACGAGGGAAACGTCACGGAGGCTGGAAATCCAATACTGTCGCAGAAGGTTATGTTCTGTTACTATAATAATTAGCGTTAATTGTAAATAATACTCAAATAAATTCAATTTGTCATCTCGTTTTTCAATTCCAAATCAATTTCCAGGTTATATCAAAATTAGTTCATGTTATTCTCTACATTATATCAAGGCCAATGACATTATTGTTCCTCGGAAAAAATAAATACTTTCGCGTCTGCGCACATCTCACAATTTACGAGTTATGCACAAGGTCGCTTCGGCCTTCAGTCAGATACGAATAAAATGAATACTTCTGAATAATTTCAAGTTAGAAATATGGTCGAGCATAAAAAGTCGTATGAAACTTGCCTATAATGGCTTGTTCATAAACAAACATACTCGCGTCTTAATTACTATCATTATAGGCTCGTTGCATAATGCACTATTATTTGCTCTTTGTGAGTTTCTACAACCGACAGTACGCATTTATTATTAACGAAACTTATTGAGCAAAGCCAGAAGACAAGAAGGACACAATGAGACTCTGAAAATATGATAAATTCCGTTTTACATAGGGAATCGAAACCAGGTCCTTTTCATTTTAGTTAGAAGCGCTGAAACTTAACAGCCACATCGCGAAGACAAGATTTAAGAACTCTGCACTGGAATAAAAGTTATGTCTAGCTTTACAGATAAACAACAATTATAGTATTTCTTCGAAATCAGCTATAGTGATTTTCTTGTAGTTTTGAGTCCTCATTCTCAATAATAAATAAGAGAATATATAGAAGCATTATCTATAAACTATTCACTTTGGGTGCTATTCATAGGCATTTCGCTAGCCCGCGCTACGAGCGTGCTAAACTAGTCCCGGCTTTCGACTGGTTACTTGCACAGGATTCATATCATATCGCTAACACTGGTTTATGACTACGAAAGACGTTAGTTCGCTGATCACCCACCGGAAGCCCGGGCTAAGAATGTCTATGAATACGGCTTTATGTTTTGTTCTCAATACAGCAGATGAGTGGTGATACTTGATCAATTTATTGTATTCATTATTAACATATCCCAAAACATGTTCTATTAAATGTACTACGAGCAAAATAATTTGACATCTAGCAATAAATGAACTATCAAATAATTTCTTTCATGAAATCGGCCGTTCAGTACAAGAGAGTGAATGAGGCGCGGGAAATCAATACGCTCGCCCTGCAATGCCAGGCTCGGGGGAAGAACACACCCAAACAGCTGACTGGGGGGTGGAGGTGGGGGGACTCAACTACTCTAGAACATTCCACACGAGGAACAGGACACACACCCGGGCTCGAAATAACTCATCGCTCTTGTTGACAAAGGGACCAACGAGTTGGGCTGACGATGTACTGGATGTGGCATGCTTTATTAGTAAGTTAAGGTAGGTTAACCCATGTGAGATGGTTTAAGGTGTGTATGGCAGTTCCACTCCGAAGTCTCATGATGCCCATGTCAGTAAACAGAATAATGCATATTGCGCTAAATTAGTGTTAAGGAAACGAAGAGGTTCCTATGATAGCCATTAGTTACAGTTCAGGAAGATGATGATGATGATGATGATCATCATCATCGTCATCGTCGTCGTCGTCCTGTCAAATTAATGAAGTGATCTTCGCTTTTTAGGTCTGCCAGTATCTCACCCTCACGGGAATTTTACTTGAAGCAAGTAAAGAGATAGGGTTGGAAGTAAATCCCGAAAAGACAAAGTATATGATTATGTCTCGTGACGAGAATATTGTACGAAATGGAAATATAAAAATTGGAAATTTATCCTTTGAAGAGGTGGAGAAATTCAAATACCTGGGAGCAACAGGAACAAATATAAATGATACTCGGGAGGAAATTAAACACAGAATAAATATGGGAAATGCGTGTTATTATTCGGTTGAGAAGCTTTTATCATCCAGTCTCCTGTCAAAAAATCTTAAAGTTAGAATTTATAAAACAGTTATATTACCGGTTGTTCTTTATGGTTGTGAAACTTGGACTCTCACTTTGAGAGAGGGACATAGGTTAAGGTGTTTGAGAATAAGGTGCTTAGGAAAATATTTGGGGCTAAGAGGGATGAAGTTACAGGAGAATGGAGAAAGTTACACAACATAGAACTGCACGCATTGTATTCTTCACCAGACATAATTAGGAACATTAAATCCAGACGTTTGAGATGGGCAGGGCATGTAGTACGTATGGACGAATCCAGAAATGCATATAGAGTGTTAGTTGGGAGGCCGGAGGGAAAAAGACCTTTGGGGAGGCCGAGACGTAGATGGGAGGATAATATTAAAATGGATTTGAGGGAGGTGGGATATGGACAGAGACTGGATTGGTCTTGCTCAGGATAGGGACCTATGGCGGGCTTATGTGAGGGCGGCAATGAACCTACGGGTTCCTTAAAAGTAAATATCTCACCCTCGTGGTCTATAGATTCTTGTCATTTTCGGAAATTATTATTAATTATATATTCTCTGTGAAATCTGAAGTCCAGCGTCTTTTATAATTAAGTATGTATTTGAGTTAAAAATTGATATTATGCTAGTTCTCGTTTATTATTTCATGTTTATGTGATCGCGCTTCATACAATTTATTCCATTAATGCCGTCACGTTTTGAAGTTTTATTTACATTCAGTACACTGCAAACGAGTTCTAATTTGTGATGACGGCACAGCTGCTAATCTAGCATGAACATCACTGAAAACCGGAATACACGTATTGTGTCAAGCCACAAGTGGACAGCAGGGGTGGAGGTAGAAGACGTAATTTCGTTGTAAATGCGACTAAAGAACAAGTTGGAATTAATGGAATCGTGTACATCCTTTGCACGGAGAACATTTCCATTGTTTGTATGTTACTTTCGTGTTTCAGAACCCAATGTTCACGGCCGTATAGGAGCATACATAGGGACCGTCAATCCAGTATTATAAAATTTAAATTGAGAATATGTGTGTGTGTGTACAAGCTTGTCGTAGAGCGTGTTGTCAAATGATATATTGTGTGTACTAGGGTTCGAATCCTACAGCTGCCATTTTTTGTTTAAACTTGGCTTGAATAAGGGTCTCTTGAGCAGTCCATACTTTTCTTTTCATATGTAGGAATTATTTGGTTAGTTAATAATAAAGAAACCTTTCGCACATACTGGATCCTGATTCTCATCTTTTTCACTTTAATGATTTAATCTGCAAACGGGTACGTTACCGTATGGTCGCAAGTGTGAACAAGAAAGAGCTTTTGACGCTGGGCAGGCACGATTCTTAATTCTTCGACTTTTAAATATTCCAGCACGGCAATATTTTCCTTCACAACTGTACGTAACACAAATTGTGTTTGATTTCAATAGAGCACAATAAACTTACAACAAAATAACTAGAAATAGTACATGATACGATTTCTGGACTACATAGGCTACAGTTCTTGCAAATGCATTTACTACGTGTTACGAATCCCATCATGTACCTACTCATTCACTGTCAGGTTTGAAAGTTAGACAACGGCCTTAGGATAAAGCCAACAAAGGTAAGGAAAATATTAATACTGTATGTTAAAACTATGTACTGTGGTAACACTTTCGAACTCACAAAAGTGATGCCCTCAAGAAACACATTAATAATGAATTTAAGCATACATATTTAAATCTGGTTCTGTCAAAGAAAAAACCGGTATTTTATTACCCTAGAACTGCAATTGAAAATACTTTTTATTTGCTCTACAAGCCAACAGAAAAATGTATTCGAAGTAACGAGAAACCAGACACTGAAAGTCTGCCAGTAAAATGCAGACTGAAAGCAGAACATGCTACATTACCCCATCTCCCTCTTAAAACTTGAAAGCAGCAACTTCTGTTACAACTTTACCTGACGGGTAGTCTAAGTACAGGCGTTCTAAAGACAGATGGATGTTTACTTCATTCTGTTGTCTTAATCTCTCGCACTCAACAAACTAGTTACATAAACCAGGCTTTATGAAGTTAGTTTTATTTATTTGTACGCCTTACTCAGATTTTTTAAACTTGGAAATTCGTTAAATCATAACCTCATTTCTGGAACTGCACTCCGAGATTATCTTGCAGACTACTTTTAAAGTCTGGTGTCGGTACTATACTTTCTGAATTACAACTTGATCACAATAACTTTAAATATTAACAACTCCTGAGGACTACTAATACGTTAGATATTACAGTGATTAAATAATCACGCTGGTTTTAATATATAGCACAATTAATTACATACACTATATCATACTTACTTACTGGCTTTTAAGGAACCCGGAGGTTCACTGCCGCCCTCACATAAGCCCGCCATTGGCCCCTATCCTGTGCAAGATTAATCTAGTCTCTATCATCATATCCCACCTCCCTCAAATCCATTTTAATATTATCTTCCCACCTACGTCTCGGGTCCACACCTGTGGAGTAACGGTCAGCGCGTCTGACCGCGAAACCAGGTGGCCCGGGTTCGAATCCCGGTCGGGGCAAGTTACCTGGTTGAGGTTTTTTCCGGGGTTTTCCCTCAACCCAATACGAGCAAATGCTGGGTAACTTTCGGTGCTGGACCCCGGATTCATTTCACCGGCATTATTACCTTCATATCATTCAGACGCTAAATAACCTAGATGTTGACACAGCGTCATAAAATAACCCAATAAAAAAAATCTACGTTTCGGTCTTCCCAAAGGTATTTTTCCCTCCGGACTCCCAACTAACACTCTATATGCATTTCTGGATTCGCCCATACGTGCTACATGCCCTGCCCATCTCAAACGTCTGGATTTAATCATACATACATCAATATCGGTACATACAATACATTACACATACATACCGTACATACATGTTGTAATGAGGTAATGTAAGTAATTTTAATTAATATTTAAAATTTAAAAAAAAAATTGAGAAAAAATAATGCTATACTAAATATCAGTTTCAGCTATCTTACAAGATTTCTCATGAAACAAGGATAACATTTCTTCAAATTATAATTATTATAAACGCTAGATATTATTGTGATTAAATATTGTAAACAAGCTGCAGAATAAGCACATACTTGCGAACTACATATATGCATACATGTTATAACGGGTGATGTAAATAATTTTAATTGATATTTGACTTCTTTCTTTTTTTTTCAAAATTAGAAAAAATAATACTTTATTATATATTGTAGAGTTTCATAATCACTTGGTTTATCGCTAATAATAATAGGCCTAAACCTTATTGCAGCGTTTCGAATGACGAATCCAAGGGATCTTTGTGTGTGTTATTTAGCAACATTTTTCTGTGCGATTCTGTATACTATTCGGGCAGAGAGCAATCCGGATAAGCAAAAAATCCGGATAATACGGAAGGAGAGAGCGCTATGTGATTTCTGATCCTATAATCTTAAAGGGACCAAGGTCACACCCAGTAATGGAAAAAGACGTTATTACTCACATGTACATAATAAACGAGTTACAGTATGTTACTGATTAAAAAAAACTTTGTAACTGTTTAGTACTGTACATACGCACACTACTGTAGTCTAATTAAAAAAAAAAACGCGATCCGGATAACACGGGAGGCCGATAATCGAGACTCTACTGTACCAAATCTTTAAAATCCTGTACATGTGATGTAAGATGTAGTTCTTTGTACTCGTAAACAAAATTATTTTTTAAGTCCTTTGCTGGAGACTTAGGGTGCTATGCATAGACATTTCGCTAGCCCGCGCTACGAGCGTGCTAAACTAGTCCCGGCTATTGACTGATTACTTGTACAGGATTCGTAACATACTCGTATATCGCTAACACTGGTTTATGAACACGAAAAACGTTAGTTCGCTGATCATCCACCGGAAGCCCGCGCTAAGAATGTCTATGAATATGGCCCTAAAGTATTAAGAGAGCAATTCTGTCATTGAACAATTTATTATTCAGCATTTTACAACAGTCAATTCCAACAAAGGCTAAAAAAATATCACAAATGATAGGAAAAGGAATCAATTGCCATGACAGACAGTGGAAATAGTGCGAAATGTTCTAATTCTTACAATATTGGTACAGAGAACAATAAATATCGGTACGTCAACAGAGGAGACAAAAGGCATAATAGCTCGTACCATGAAGGGAATTTCACAAAGTTCGTTTGCGATTACCGAAAAACATACAAAACAGACGTACATCTTATATGTTTTTTTTGCCGTACTGGTATGGATTTCCGTACTTGACAGAAAGAAAAAACTGTTTCTGCCTTAATTTATTCAGTCACATCTACTGCACAAGCCTGAAGCGTAAAATCGAAATCTAGCAATACTGGCTGTTACTATGTCAATTTGTAATAGACCCTATATTGCAGAACGAAAGGTAAGAGGTAATCACCGTATTGACACATGTTGATATTAAGCCAAAATTTTGGAGGAGAAAGGTTTTCCTGCCATAAATTACATATTAAAGACATTACTGTTCTTGTCTGGCATATGTCTGTCTTGTTATAATTATATCGAATGACGAAATTAACAAATCTCGTCAATCAGCTTCTACCGTAGACGTAAACACACAATTCGTTAATTTTTCTCACTGCAAAAATTCTATAAAGCTACACGGTCAGTTTTATACCATGAAATGTCTAACTTAAATGGGTGAAATGTGTAACATTTCTTTACTTCCTCGGTGATTTCCGTTAGGCCTGTTTCTTTGAAAAGCTTTCCAATAAAACATTAATTAAGAATTTTGAATTTGAAAGTCACTTAATCAAAATTATTTACGATACTATATTACTACAACCAGTAATTGCCTCCCCAATATTCTGTAACGAAAACTTTCCATCACAGCCTAACTACAAAGTCATCAATATGACATCAAGTAAAGACGAAAGCACAGTATGTTACAGCATCCACAAGATGCACATCCATTATCATTAAGATAAATAAGTTGACATTGCTCCAGTAAGATGGTTCAAGGTCACAAAATAAACTTTGAAACAAATAATGTCCTGCGCTTAAATCTGTATTTAAAACATACAGACACAATAAAACTATGTAATGCACGTTACTGATCCGCGGTACATACAAAGGCTAGCGTTCGAATCTCACTTAGGATATTAGTGTATATTTATTTTCATTCTTAATGTGATGTGCACTTACGACGAAGACCATGGCTATCGGAAGAAAAATAAATAAGGTAAACGTGCGAACGCTAAATGAGACAGTAGAGCAAGTGGACAGCTTCAAATACTTGGGGTGTAGGCCTACTATAAGCAGTAATACTTGTTGCTGCCAGGAAGTCAAAGGGAGAATATCAATGGTAAAGGAAGCTTTTAATAGAAAAAGGAGCATCTTCTGCGGATCTCTGAAAAAATAACTAAGGAAAAGACTAGTGAAGTGCTTTGTTTGAGCGTGTCATTGTATGAGGAGCAGAAACATGGACATTACGACGAAGTGAAGAGAAGCGATTTGAAGCATTTGAAATGTGGTTATGGAGAAGGACGGAACGTGTGAAATGAACAGACAATAAGAAATGAGCAAAAATGCCTAGGAAAGAAAATTACAAGAAGTTGCTCTTTTCTGACAGGTCTTTCTTTTCTTTCCCGATATAGGTATTAAATACTGTGTAGTGTCCCAACAAGAACGAAGGATTTATCAATGTGAAAAAATGCAACAAAACAGATAACAGTGCCGCCAAACAAATAAAAAGACAATGGCGCAATGTGCCAACAATATCTTGTTATTGTTGGGTTGGCTATCTGCTTTGTTATCTGTTTTTCTTGCATTTATTCACATTATTAAATCCGGCGTTCTTGCTGGAACACCCTTTATGACACTGAAGTCTGTAATAGCTAGATGTCACGTATTTATGTTCGTAGATCATAATGAGTACACCAGCGGCGGATTTTCAGGGGAGGCAAGGGAGGCCGAGCCTCCTCTAATATTTTACCAGAACACAATATAGCAGTAATAATTTAAGCTGAATTAAGATCACAAACAAGTTATAGCAAATGAACATTTTTCCTTTTATATTAATTTTACTATTCACTACGACCAAGATGTAAGTTACATAAAGTCGATCACATCCAGTTGGTGATGCCCGCTCGCTATACTGTAGATAGTACAAATAATTCATATTGAAAAATAACAGATAGCGCTGTAACCTGTATAGTGAACATCTAGCAGTCTGCAGTGTCTATGCGAGAGCGGGAAAGAGGAGTCGGCTACATGACGCTACTCCCCGGTAACCATGACAACAGCAGTTCAACCTATAAGATGGCTGATTAGAGGAGTGTTTAAACTTGACAAGAACGCGCGAGGGGAGCCGATTTGAAGACGTCCTACCCACCGCTAACAACTGTACTGCTTATAGTCACGGCTGGTTTCGGCTGTATTGGGAAGCTCTCTCTTTTTCTCTCTTCTTGGTTTTAGAAAATTGAGTCACGTGTTGTTAGTTTTCTCTCCCTGCGTGTTTTCATTTATGTTGTTAGATTTCCTCTTGTTTGCGGGTGTTCCTGTTATTTTATTCGTTTGTGTTACGAGATGTATTTACTTATACAGTATTTTAAATATATCGAGAGTTTAGAAACAAATGCAGATTTGTCTCTAGCTTCTTCTAGTAACAGTTGTTCAGTATGTTGTGACCTATTTGATCGGTTTGCGAAGAAAGAGGATCGTCGTGTTAATTTGCTGTAAAATTAGACTATATAATGGTAATGAGCAAGCCCCGGATTCTTAGGTTCGAATCAATTTTGCTATCTCGTTACTCTCGAAATATTGCTTTTCTTGTTCGTTTTATGTAGCAAAGAGTAACATTCTTAAATTCAATATGGCCTAAAAAGACCCAATTCGTAGATTAGGACTTAGAGTGTCCTAAAGAGAGCCAATCTTTACCAAGCCGTTGTAATATATTAACAGTATGTTGTTTATTTTTATTTTTTTCCCGTAAAATCACATAAATTCCTAAACATAAGATTTAAATTTCTAAAACATAAATTGGAAAACCTCATTTTAGTTTCTTAAAATCTATGAATTCTGCGCTTGATAATGAGGTACGTCACAGGCCTTATATTTTTATATTCTCATCATTCACGTCTTGGCCTCCTCAACTTTCAACCCCACCGTCCGCTACTGGAGTACACATATAGGCCTACATACACACATACAAGATGTAAATGACACACCATTTATATGGTACATACAGATGGTACAGCACATTCTACTGAACAAATAAAATTTTCTTCTATCCAGATTTTTATTTTAGTGTAATAAAATATGTTCGTAAGAAGGATAGCAGCCACAGATCAGATTACCGATCCCATCTTAGTCTTTTGGCAACGTTAAGAAACGTTGGATATGCAGAAACGCTGCGGAAAGCCAGTTTATCAATTTGAAGCTATGACACAACATGCGACACGCCGCGTCTGTGGTTTCGCTCTAGCGCGGTGGTATTCCAACCAGACGGCCCAGATCAGATCCCCGGACAGGTCGTGATGGAATCTGCGGTGGACAAAACAATTGCAGAGCGTTGCATTGCGTTTTTTTTTTTCAAAATACTTCCATTTCCTTTTTTCCTTACATACCAATAATCTCCACCCGTCCTGCATTTGACCTATCATCTGCAACAGTTAAAAATAGACTGAGGTGAAGTCTTGAGGGTCGTGTGGTTTCCTATGCTGATATATAGCATTTTAGGGACTTAGGTTGTCATATTTTTGTGCAGATGGAATTTTGTTCCCCAGATGAACACACAAGTTAAATTATACAAGTGGGTGTGCAAAAATCAAAATAATACTAGCAGTTGATGTGTTTTATTTGTGTAGAAAATTATTTGCAATAAGGGTCCGAAGTTTAATTTTCATTTATCTCGAAACTCACTTTTACAACTTATTTCCCTTTACCCAAACAACACAGAGAAATATACCGTAACATAATAATAATAATAATAATAATAATAATAATAATAATAATACAGTGGACAGCTTCAAATACTTGGAGTGTACTATAACATGAGCTGTTGCCAGGAAGTCAAAAGGAGAATAGCAATGGTAAAGGAAGCTTTTAATAGAAAAAGGAGCATCTTCTGCGGACTTCTGGAAAAAGAACTATGGAAGAGATTAGTGAAGTGCTTTGTGTTGAGTGTGGCATTGTATGGGGCAGAAACATTGACTTTACGACGAAGTGAAGAGAAGCGAATAAAAACATTTGAAATGTGAATATGAAAAAGAATGGAACGTGTGAATTGAACAGACAGGATAAGAAACGAAGCTGTGTTGGAAAGAGTGGATGAAGAAAAAGAAGTAAAATTGTATCAGCTTCTTTTGCTTCTGGCTATGTGGAAGACAAGGCCTGATGGCCTTAACTTCGCCTTCGCCAGAATAAATAACTAAATTATTATTATTATTATTATTATTATTATTATTATTATTATTAAGAAAGAATAATGCTGTAACTGATCAGGAAGAAGAAAAGGAATTGGTTGGACACAGGCTGAGAAGAAACTGCCTACTGAAGGATGCACTGGAAGGAATGGTGAAAGGGAGAAGAGTTCGGGGCAGAAGATAATCAGATGACAGACGACATTAAGATACATGGATCATATGAGGAGTCAAAGAGAAACGTAGAAAATAGGAAAGATTGGAGAAAGCTGGGTTTGCAGTGAAAGACCTGCCCTTGACAAAATTCTGCGTACGCCACTAAAGGAAGAAGATAAAAGTAATCGTTAATTTATCTTAAAATGATAGTTATAAAATAAAATGATCCCCAGGTGGAAAAGGAGAAAACCCGTTCCAAACAATTTCTCCTGTTCTCTAGCTACGAGATCTGAACTCCTCTATCCCGTGCGAAAAGCAGATAGGGCTAGCAAACAACCAGCAGTCGACATATTTACACAACTTTACGTAAAAATGGACGTATAAATAATTTTCGTTTAAATATAGCACGACTCTGCGCAACGTAAGAATAATTAAAGAATATTGATTTCTTTCAGTTCCGTTCACAAAAATTGTGCGACGAATGTTTTCTTTAGTCGCGTATTGATCTTCTCCGTGCCTGCCTGCAGTCAATGGGCCGAGTCTTATTTGCTGCGAAAGCAAAGAACGAGGGACTCCCATCGAACATCCCTAACGTTAACGACGCCATATGTGCACAAAGTCTCACAATGACAGGAGGGGAGCAGGAAAGCTAAGCAAGGGGTGACAGAGAAGTTCTCAGCGTCCCACCAGATTCGTATCAATCCCATCTTCACCTTAACATCTCTTAGAATTTATTAAAATATCCATCATCATCATCATCATCATCATCATCATCATCATCATCATCAATCTACTACTGACCTGTTCCGGCCATAGAATTCATCCGCAAGTTTCTTTTTCGAACGGCATGTTCTCTTCTTCCATTTTGTATTTCATTATTACAATTTTGGCAATCTTGATTTGGAGATTCGATTTACATGTTAAATCCAATTCGTTTTGTATGCTGTTATATATATTTTTAATGGGGTTAACTTCAGTTCTTGCAAAATTTCGTCATTTGGTTTGAAGCCTAAAATTCGCATAAAATTCATCTCGGCTGATTTTCACCTGGGCTTATCTTTCGCTCTGATAGTGGAACCTCCACTGTCATATAATAACCTTGAAGGGCTAGAGTGTTCCACAATTCTGTCCGGAAAATAACTCAAAAATCGAATGAGTAGCAAAAGGATGACACCAATAATAATGAAGTGTAAATCAGAAGGACAGCATGATGTTCGGAGAGACATAAAAACTGGAAGAAAATGAAGACACTGTGTTATCGGAAACAGGCATTTTTACCAAATCCATTAAACGAAGAACAATAAACATATCTTCTTATACACGTTTCTACAGAGATTCCAAATTATTAAAATTTAAAGAATGCTAGATATTAGTTTTTGCAGAAATGCTTTGATCTTGGAATATATTTATTATTACTCCAATTTTGGTACCGTCAACATTATCTCAAGGATTTTGCAGTTTTCCCGATCTTGTGCTCCCTCAGTGCACACACCGCCGGCAATATGAATTACGTACATCCACACTACCCAGCTGCCTTCTATTATATCAGCGTTTTGTAACTGGATTGTCATTTATAGGGAAAATACTGGAAGTATGTATCTGAATCAGTGGAGCTTGTGATTTTAGTCAAAATTATGGCTATCCTGCACGTCAAGAATAAGTGTCCCTTCAGACGAGGCCACTTCTAGAGGCGCTGCGAACGAGCGTTAGTAACGCCTAGAAAGCGCGTCAGTAGCGCTGCTAACGGACGACTGATAGGGCCACAAATTTCCTACACCGTCACGATAGCGTACAGGCTTAATTAGAAAAATATGTCACGACAGAATAATATAGAATGACGATAATAATAATAATAATAATAATAATAATAATAACCATGGACTACTAAATTGTTGGACTAGTGCGAATTACGGATATATTATTTATGTAGTAAAATCCCCTTTATTTTACGTTAAAATAAATTAACGCATCTAAAATAATGTACTAAGTAAAATATTAACAGAGATGAAAAATTAGCTGATCTCAGGTTCAAACATGAGTTCAATTACACCACGGCCTCTGACTTTGCCATTACCCTACAGACACCTATTTCTAGTATATTAGTTGAATTATTCGTACGTGGTTTCATGTCTGGTGCGTATTATATTTAATTTTGAATTCTCAAAAAGTAAACAAAAATATGTTTTATGCCATATCGTTCCTCATTTACGGAATTTTAAATTAATATTTTTATTGTCCTGATGTAAATCATTAAACAAGGTATGGAATAGTCCTCGATTTTGTCTTTCCAAAACTAATGGCTGGATTCAAACTCTTCTTCTATTTTTACGTCTATTCTTTCCCCGTATGAGCAAATTTGCTAAAAGTATATCTTCTTCTACGTCTATGTTCACTGGAAGATTGTAAAATTATCTACAAAATTTAGCAGCGCCACTAACAGTGGCCTCGTCTGAAGGGACCCTTAACCTTACTTTTTAAACACATAACGTTTCAATAATAAAGTCTATGTTCCTTTCCCCCTGAATTCCATGGGCCTACATCGCTGATTAACTAGCTACCCTATCCTATTATCTCCTAGCTTAGTTGCCTCATCAGTAATGCCTTATTCGTGTCCCTTATGAGGTTCAAACCTATCTTCGGACAGTTGACTAAACAATAAATGGGATTTCGAACGTAATTATACAGATGAACCGTTAACCGTAATTAATGTCATTACTTTCAGGGGGTTATTCTTTCAGATATTTTAAATGAAAAAGTTTAATACAATTAACAATAATTTAAAATTTATTTACCATTAAACATACCAAGGAGGCACTACTTATGAGGCAACTATGCCAGGAGATAATGGAGTGGGATGGCCAGTTCCTTTCCCCCTCCGTCGACAAGCTATATTACACTAATCAGGCTTCAGATGCATACAAACAATTTTTTCTTCTTCTGCCATATAGCAAAGTGAGATGTACTGCCTGATAAAAGATGCACATATCAGCCAGAGCTTCAGAGATAAGACAACATAATTGAATTACCACAAGAGAGGAAAGAAAATAATAAATAATTGATTAAATAATAAATACATACGCACCTGAAAGATGAACTGTACTCTAACTGGGTAGACCATTTCACTAATACCGGTTTTGAAGTTAAAGACATTTCGCTAGACCGCGCTACGAGCGTGCTAAACTAGTCCCGACTATCGACCGATTACTTGTACAGGATTCATATCATACCGCTAACACTGGTTTATGAATACGAAAAACGTTAGTTCGCTGATCATCCACCGGAAGCCCGCGCTAAGAATGTCTATGAATACGGCCCTAAGGGTGCTATTCATAGACATTTCGCTAGCCCGCGCTACGAGCGTGCTAAACTAGCCCCGGCTATCTACTAGTTACTTGTACGGGATTCATATTATATCATATCGCTAACACTAGTTTATGAATACGAAAAACGTTAGTTCGCTGATCATCCACCGGAATCCCGCGCTAAGAATGTTTATGAATACGGCCCTTAGAGACTAACAGTCTTACTAATAAACCGTGTATAGTTTTTATAAGGGACTTATGCAGAGTTGAGACAGAAAACTTTACTAATAAACCATGCATAAGCAATGGATGTATAAACAGGCTGTAACTCTACAATGGGAATTGTTTTGCAATAGTTATATACACGAAACCTCTTGTTTAAGCGTTGTATATAGAGAAAAAATGGCCGCCCCTCTAACAGCTATTCGTATCGACTGTCATTTTATAATGGTTGCCTTGTAACCACAGAAGAACAAACCAAAGAGCACAAAATAATTAGAATACTGTAATATTGCTGTAGCTTGTACTCTTTGACCAAAATATAGTGTGGTAATCGATTAGAGCCAGTTGTACTATCGATACTTAGATAGAGCTCTCTACCGGATGCAATAGAGAACCTCAAATATTCTATTACCTTTCGTAACGAAGTAATGACGGAACTATGATGTAGCTGTGTTACAGTTATACTGTTATATAGGCCTACGACGTATGTAGTGATTATTAGTAAGGAATTTACACACGACGTATAAACGAGCTACTCATTGTATAAGTATAAGACAGTTAAACGTCTGTTTTTATTAGTAAGACCGTAAGTAAAATAATGTCATATAATGAATCATGTTAATACACTCTTAAAACGGGTAAAGAGTCTATGTTATAGCCAGATCTACATAAAACTTATAACAGGGGATTGGTTAAATTTTAATTCTAATCTTTTCTAAGGTAAATAACCTAAAATTACACTTAAATAGTTTAAATGCACTTGAAATATCTCGGACTAGGGAAAGTTTCAAGTTCCCGGGTAGGACATAACCTGAATTTATCGCTGGTAACAGCAAACGGAATCGTTCATCTTCAGCTTCAATTCTTTCCGCCGCGTTCTTTCGTGGCCACAAAAATCATTCTTCGGGTCGCAAGTGGCCCGCGGATGGAAATTTTCAAATCCCTTACCTAAGACAACATGAAACATCACTTGGCAACGAACAGGCATGCTCTTCTCAGCGATTTGAAACCGCCATCATGTTCCCATGTGTCCGTGGCCTACATTAAAATACCGGAAACAGATACATCGAACACAACCACTGCAAGCTTAGTCACGGTCCTTTTATCTGTATATGGAAATGAAGCAAGGTCGTCGTTTATTGTAAACAAGCATCATTCTCAGTAATATGCATGATTATTGTAATTCACATAGCCTACGTATTACGATACTATACGCTAACATTTTCTCTTGATCAATGCTCCCATCTCGAAGTTACATTCCGTAAATGAAAGTATCTCCAATAAGATTTGGATACAGAGAAAAAATATATATACTGTATAAAGTATGAAGATATGTGCAGATAGACAAATACAGTATTGCCTGGCAATTTTAAGTAAAACCTCGTAAAATACGCCATCTCCTCTCCTCCCCACGTCCTTCAGATACCAAAACCCAACATGGGAAGAGAGGTATTGTAATACTACAGTCTAATGTATATAATCACGAAGCTCAATACGTAGGGAATATGCATCCATAGATAGTTGCTAACCACTAGGATCGCTAATATCGCCTCATCACAGACAATGCGAAATAGTACCGGCACAGTCTATTGTTCCTAGTACTCTCATCACCTCAAGCTTCGTGACTGTATATACTAGACCAGCGTTTCTCAAACTATGGTCCGCGGACCACCTGTGGTCCTCCAGGTCTGCCTTTGTGGTCCTTCAAAAAAGACAGAAGAAAAATTAAAATTCGAACGAATTGCGTATCGTACTATAGCTTAAAATTTTAGTTGGAAATGACACATGGCAATCGAATTTCACTTTTTCTCCCAGTACAGACATTTTATGAAATTTATTACCCTACCCGTCTATCGACTTCCCA
This sequence comes from Periplaneta americana, assembly GCF_040183065.1. Taxonomy (NCBI): domain Eukaryota; kingdom Metazoa; phylum Arthropoda; class Insecta; order Blattodea; family Blattidae; genus Periplaneta; species Periplaneta americana. Next base: position 26,952,680 of record NC_091117.1, on the reverse strand, counting down.
CTCTACTCTCAGCAACAAAAGAGGGATTTAAAGCATTATATACGTGGTGTTTCTCGACATCTTTTCCCTGCACATCTGGCGCCGCGCCTGTAATCCAGCCAGTGACCACCTGAATTCATAACAGAGGACCGAAGTACCGAACCTTAATTAAATTTTAAAATATAAGTATACTAGTAATAAAATATACTACGAAAATGATACATCTAAATTTCTTTCGAAGAGAACAAGAATAAGGTGGTCCGCAGAACTGTACTGACTTTAAAAAGTGGTCCCCACTTCAAAAAAGTTTGAGAAACGCTGTACTAGACTGTGGTAATACATTTATGGAAAAAAATGGTATTTTTCAATTTATTTTTATCTAAGTAGAGTACACTTTTCCCTTTCTTATGATCAAAGAATTTAATGCACTACTATCTCTAATAATGTCCGAGATATGCCCTTCAACATCTTCCACTGTGACTTTCACTGTCCATTCAAATTTACTCTTTGACCTCGTTTTCCGAAATTTCAAATTATATTTCAGTGAAATGTTGATTGCTTATGTGTTTTTTTACACGTTTTCAAGGAACCTGGAGGTTTATTACCACATTCACATAAGCCCGCCATCGGTCCCTATCCTGAGCAAGATTAATCTAGTCCCTATCATATTCCACCTCACTCAAATCCATTTTAATATTATCCTCTCATCTACGTTTCGGTCTCCTCAAAGGTATTTTTTTCCTCAAGTCTTCCAACTAACACTCTATATGCATTTCTGGATTCAGACGAGTAGCCTGACATAGCGTCATTAAATAACTAAAAAACACTATAAAGATTATATACAAAGGTGTGCATTAAAATATGGTACACATACAGACAGATGTCAAAAATGCAAGGTTGCAACAGTGCTGCGGATTATCTCCGACTTTTTTTAATGTGTATATGGGCCAGATAATCAAATTATGGAAACAAACAAACCCAAGAACGATAGTTACTGGCAAAGACAAAATAACCGGTACGATGCTTTATGCTGATAAAGTTTTATTGACACTGAAGTTGATCTTTGATCTTTCAAGAACTTAAATGACACAGCTGAACTATATAAGTAAATTTCCATTAAAAATATCCAGAGTATAGTTTTTCAAGGATATTATATAAAAGTGAAAATGATAAAGGCTGTATCATTGAACAAGTACGTACTTCTTAAGTATGTTAGGGAGCTGGATAAATTACACAAGAAACAAAGAAATATAAGCATTATTGTGGAATTAGAATAAATGAAATGACGATAAGAAATTTTCGAAAATCCACAAATAAAAATGGTTCAGCTAAGAACATACAACTTAATTAGTAAACCTACACTGACGCATGGTAGCGAAACTTGGACACTTACCAAAGCGGAAGAGAGAAAAATGTAGGTAGTTCAGATGAGAATTTTTACGACATCTAGTAGGAGTAGTACTTTTTAACTGCTTGTATACTTTGTGACCTGGTAGAGTGTAAGAGAAGGCCCTATGGCCTTAACTCTGCCAGTATAAATAAAATAATAATAATAATAATAATTATTATTATTATTATTACAGGATCTACATTGGGCCCTCTATTATTTTTATTATTTATAGATGACATATGTAAAAGAAAAAGTTCAAACTACCTGTTATTTGCTGATGATCTAAAAATCTTTCGCTCAGTAAATAGTTCTGCCGATTGCCAAACTCTTCAAAATGTTAACTCTATTGAACTTTGGTCTGACAATAATGGAATGAAAATTAATGAAACAAAAACTTTTGTCATTTCGTACTCACGAAAAATTACTTCCATACATTTTAATTATTCTCTTAATAACGTCTGTATTATTAGGAAAAATTCTATTAAAGATCTTGGAGTATTACTCGATTCTAAATTATACTTTCACGATCATGTTCAATATATTTACAATCATTCAATAAGAATGCTTGGTTTAATAAGGTCTATAACTTATTCTTTTTCTACTCCAGAGTCTCTATTAATTCTATACTTTACTTTGGTTCGATCTAAACTTGAATATGCATCTGTAGCCTGGAATTCCATTTCTTCAACTGATTCGGTTAAATTGGAAAATATTCAAAGAAAATTTATTTCCTTATGTGCTTTTCGATTTATACCCAATTCCTCTGACTTGAACTATGAGATTACATGCAAATATTTTAACTGTTGTAGCCTTTATTCCAGACGTCAAAATCTTGATTATCAATTTTTTTGCCAAGTGATCAAGGGTGATATTGATTGTGAGTCTATCATAAACAATATCAGCCTTCGTATTCCTACAAAAGGTTTAAGATTAAAAAAAATATATATATAAGAGAAATTCAAAATCACTTTCTCCAGTCTGTAGATGCATAAAATAAGCCAATTTGCATGGGCACAATTTAGATCCTTTTAAGGTATAGTTTCGTTTTGATTATTAGTATTTACTGTTCTTGTTCTCAATTTTATTTATGTATGTTTTTGTTTATTTAAGATATTATTTATTTTGTTTTTGCACCTTTGTATCTTCTGTTTGTGTACTGCGCTGAACTATAATTGGCCTCTGGCTGTTGTTCAGCACACAAATATTAATAATAAATAAATAATAATAATAATAATAATTATTATTATTATTATTATGAGTGACAAGGAAATATCATGTAAGAGACGAAAGCATAACAGAAAAAAAATAAGACAACAAATCATTATAGGGAAAATAAAAATATATCCGGACTATGATGAAAAGAATATCTTGACAGGATGCCTGATAACACATACTTAGCCCATAGAAATAAATCATACTATATGAAATTGGAAGGCCTACAAAGAGGTGACAAGGTCAATAACATGCCTGCTTCAGAATGGGGAAAGGGAGTATCCAGTTCTTAATTAGTAATAAGAAGAAAATAATTCACAGAATCTATTGGAAAAGACATTAAAGGCTAAACATTACCGCACACTCGTCAATGTTTAACATTCGCGAGGAAGCACTTAGCTAATTGATATCGCCGTGCCAAATACAATCTCCAAACGCAATGAACTGTAATCCACCAGAAACAGATCTTTAGCTGATGAAACAAATGTTATCCGGGGCTAAGAATAAAGTGCACGTAATTCCAATTTCTATCATTTACGAAGTTACCCCGAGAAATGAAATTTATAGGCCCTACATACGTCTGAAGAAGACTGGTGGCCACATGCAACAACGTCGGTTAAAATGTAGTAACCATGGGTTACGAAACCACGGTTAAAATGTAATTCCTATGCACCATTCATAATCACCGGTTACTGAAACATGGTTAGCTGACACGTCATTTAACAAGAGTGAAGTCTGTGATAGTACTCTGTTTCTACAAAATGACGAAAGGAAAGCATCCTTACCTCTGCAAAGATAATAGTTAACGTCTAAAAACGACTGCTCTTCTACATCGAAACGAACGTATCCTATATTTTCGCGTTGCATTTGTCTGTTTTTCAGTGTTGTTACGTTAGAATCGTAAAAAAACAGAAAATTAAAAACGAAAATGATTATATTCCAATGAGAGTCTGAATTATTGACAGATTTCATTACTAGCTTTAAATATGGCGAGTCCTTATCCTATTACATTAAAAGAAAAGATTATATCCATAAAGGAAACGGATGAAATTTAGTAGGATTTTAAATGAAAAATTAAAAAAACATGCTGAAACTTTCCTTCTGGAGTGTCAAAATGGCTTTAGAAAAGGAAGATCATGTGTAGATCCATTATTTAGTATCAAACTATTGTTGGAAAAAAGAAGAGAATTTAATTTAGAAACCCATATAGCTTTTATTGATTTTGTGAAAGCTTTTGATAAAGTCCGAAGAGACCTTTTATTCGACATATTACAAGAAAAAAATATTCCAAATTTGCTATTCCAAAATATAATAGAAATCTACACGGACAGCAAAATAAGTGTCAAAATAAATAACTGTATATCTGAAAGAAAATTAGTTAATAATGGAGTTCGACAAGGTTGTCCACTATCACCAACTTTATTTAATATTTATATAAATGAAATTATTTTAAAATGGAACCAAATCTACACATCAGGAATCAAAATAACCAGTGCTCTAACATTAAATACCTTACTCTATGCCGATGATCAAGTCATAATTTCCAATTCAGAGGATAATTTACAAAGAGGATTGTATACATTAAATGAAATATTAAAAGATTTTGGGATGGAAATTTCAGCACAAAAATCAAAAGTAATGGCATTTTTAGGACAAGACCGAGTGAGAAGTAAGATAATACACAATAACCAATGCCTCGAACAAGTGCAAAATTTCAATTATCTGGGCTGTGAAATATCTTATCAAAATGAAAAAGATGTGAACAAGAAAATTACCAAATTTACATAAATTCTAGGAATAATAAACAATACATTAAAAGCTAAATTAGTACAAAAATCTACAAGAATAAAAATATATAATACACTAGCATTACCCACCCTTCTATACGGAAGCGAGATTTGGACATTAAAGAAAAAAGACATGAACAGAATCAAAGCAACGGAAATGAAATTTTTCAGGAGAACAGCAGGATATACTCTTTTAGACCGAAAAAGGAATGAAGAAATTTTAGAACAATTAGAAGTAGAGTCAGTAGAAGAAAAAATCACCAGATACAAATTCAATTGGCTAGATCATGTAAGAAGAATGGAAAATTCAAGAATCCCAAAAATTATGATGCAATATAAACCTAGAGGACATCGTCGACCAGGAAGACCGTTAAGAAGACTGCTAGATGGGGCCGAAACAGGTCTACAGAGGCCTAATTCGTGAAGGATGATGATGATGATGATGAGGAAACGGATGAAGAATATTAGTAGAAATGTGTGTACAATCCAGGACCCCAATTATAGGCCTACTAGGAAGGTACGGTATGCAATATTATAAGATCCATTCATAACCTCTCTTCTTAGGAAAAGAGATACTCGAGTTATCCCCATTAAAATACTGAAAATATCAGTTTCATAGAATCGTAATGTAAACAACCGGTTCAAGGGAGAAATTGGACTGTTTGTGCGTTATTCTATGTGATCCAATTGTTGCAGCAGAAATGACACGAAATATTTTGATAAATAAAATCCCTTCTGAAATTTTCTGTCACCTAATTCCTTGTAAGAATTCTCTTTCCACTAATAAAACTTCACTCTCACCACATCCCTATCTATGTACAATACTGATTATCCTCGAAATAATCTGCTGTAGATCTGGCCGCCATTTAATTTACTAGGCCTGCTAATCACTGGTTAGAGTTGAACAACGATCGAGAAAACAAGACTAACAACGCCCGAAAAGCCGAAAACCCGCACGACAGTATTGCCTACATCGTTGACTCCTTGTAAGAGTGGTCAACTCTCGAACGTCAAGCAGCCTTGAGTCGTCATAGTTGTTTATACCAGACTGAACTTTTATGTTTTGGCAACTGTTATATATGTACACGTATAAACAATCAAGTAGCTATTTGAAACATCTCTATCTTTCAGTGTATAATAATCCGTTCCCCAATCTTATTTAATTACTAGGCCGTTATTAAAAGGCTAGAATTTTTTTTTCGTATGTATGAGATCAAGTGTACAATCTCAAGTAAAAAATATTAACGCTTTATTTAACGTTATGTTTTATGTCTCTTAAAAATTCAATTTTTTTTTTAAGATAACCATAGGTAATATCTGATAATAGAACCAGAACATTTTGATAACTATGATACTGTTTTGTTTTGTCTTTTTGTATCAAACATTTCCAATGTTTTTTTTTAAGGCATGTTGAGTCCGATAAGTATAATGTAAGTATCAAATATGTGTAGGTTTATTACAGTCAAATTACTTATCAATAGTACACACGTTGAAACATTACAATATTACATGAAATGGTATATAAAAGTTTTTGACAAACGTTTTCGCCATGGCATCTTCAGGTCATATTAAAAAAAGAACATTGTAACACATGATGAACGCTTAAAAATATTCAGGTTAAAACAATCGTTAAAAGTTTAAAAACTGGTATGGTAGGCAGTTAGAACATATACCATTTCATGTAATATTGTAAAGGTTCAACGTGTGTACTATCTATACTAATAATAAATCTGTAGCCGAAATTTTTCTGGTAATTTTCGATTTTCCAAAAATAATTGGTCCTAACATATATAATTAACCACCCTGAAACCGAAAATCGCTTTTTTGACATTTTTGTTTGTATGTCTGTCTGTCTGGACGTTTGTTACCTTTTCACGTTATAAAGGCTTAACCGATTTATATGAAAATTGGAATATAAATTAAGTTCGTTGTAACTTAGAATTTAGGCTATATGGCATTCAAAATACTTTATTTAAAAGGGGGGTTATAAGGGGGCTTGAATTAAATAAATCGAAATATCTCCCTTATTATCAATTTTCATGAAAAATATTACATAACAAAAGTTCCTTTAAAAATAATTTCCGACAAGTTTTATTCCATGCAAAATTTTGATAGGACTGATATTTAATGAGATAAATGAGTTTCAAAATTACAATAACAACGCCATCTAAGGCGGTGTAATGAAATAAAAAACAAATGACTTCGTTTATAAGGGGCCTTGGACAACAACAATCGAAAGCTATTAAACATAGCCTACAGAGAATGTTTCTGTGTGTTTTTTTAAGTAGGTTATTTTACGACGCTTTATCAACATCTTAGGTTATTTAGCGTCTGAATGAGATGAAGGTGATAATGACGGTGAAATGAGTCCGGGGTCCAGCACCGAAAGTTACCCAGCATTTGCTCATATTGGGTTGAGGGAAAACCCCGGAAAAAACCTCAACCAGGTAACTTGCCCCGACCGGGAATCGAACCCGGGCCACCTGGTTTCGCAGCCAGACGCGCTGACCGTTACTCCACAGGTGTGGACTTTTCTGTGTTTGTATGAAGTAATATCGGAAGCTAAATTAACCGATTTGTATAATTAATTATTAATTCACCATTTGAAAGTGTAGTTTCTCTATACTATAATGTTATTACAGTAACTTCTGTGTGAATCGAGGACAGGTAAGATTAAAATAGCTTCTTATGCACAGAAAACTTGATAGGCATTCATTTCGTGTATTTCCTAAAATAATTTTTATGACCAAATGAGTGGTCTCTGGACTCAAAATGATCGCATTTTAATTTTTTAATACAATTTAAGTAACATAATAAACTATTTATCCTTCTATCAAACACGAATGTTCCCTGGATCAAATGTCTTATTTTAATTATGTAATTACTTTATATTTATTTCTAACGGGTGCAGCGGAGCGCACGGGTACGGCTAGTTGATAAGTAATTTGACTGTAATAAACCTACACATATTTGATACTTACCTCCAATGTTATTTCAATGATGTATGCTATTCAAAGTTACGAAATCTTTCCACGCCGACCAAATGTTATTTCGAGAATGATCCACAGGAAGACCAACAACGAAATTCGGTCAACTGTTTAGCCTAGGAGAATCTTCTAACGTTCCGGAAAAAAGTACTATTACCACGACAATAATAACACTAAGAACTGAGAGGGCTTCATTATTCATTTGCTAAAGAAGGAGCCTTTCAAATTTAAATTATAACGTAAATGCAGCCTTGAAATATAACCGCATAGCACATAAGCTTGGTTACCTTCACAAGCGATGCTGAAATAAGGCAAGAGAGCTATAACCTCTCACATATAATCAAATGAGAGTTACATGTTTAGATCACCGCTATTACGTAACAGTAAACAGTTGTGCGACTTATTTTTCTCCGGAATTCTGAGTGTGCTGACCGCAGCACAGCTGCCGAACTATAAATGACTAACTTACATCTTTTTATAATTACGGGTAGGTATACGCTTTACTTTCTCGACGTAACGTCGAAAACAGATTCTACCCGAAATGTTACAAAATAAATTACCTATCTAATACAAGTGCTTGTCTGTTCCGCGCTGTGAGTCAAGTGGCAGGAAATCTGGCAACAAATCCCAAAGGACTCTGATTCGATTCCCCGCAGGGAAGTGGAAACTCATCTCCCTCCCACGGAGACTGCATGTGTCGTTTGTGTGTTCTCTCTGCTGGTGGTTTTGTGCCATGATCACTACACAACCAGAAGGTGTCAGTATAATTCCCGCAATTCTGAGAACGAGGCGGAATAAATTCTACAGTCTATATAATTCAACGTAAGACCCGCTCTTAGTTAAAACAAATAATTATTCCCCGCCATGTTCGACTTATTATAATCTAAAGGCTGGTTCACAATAAACCGGGAACGAGAACCAGAATGAAAACGAGAAGCAGAGGACGTGAATATGAAAATTTTTGATTCACAATAAACCGAGAACGTAGACGACTATGCATATCGATATGATTGTCAATAACGATATGTAAAGTCGATATTACGCATTCTGATATTATTTGTGTATAAATGACCAATGGCGTTCTCTCATGAGTACAAGGCAGCCAACATAAACACAGGTTAACCAACTTCGAAATTTCAACTGAAACATTTCATTAGGTACGGTACTATAAATATGCCCATGCATCTTTATTATCACAACCTATTTTAAGTCTACCATAACGTAAAATAATTGGAGAAGAAACATTTGTAATAGAACAAAAATGAACACAACAGTAGTTATTAAATTGAAGCATGAATATGTAGTGTGTAATACAACCAATACAGTAATAAAATATGATTCGCTTCCGATCGGTGTTCAAAGATGCAGCTATTTAAAGCCACGTATTCTCCTTCATTTTCTCATCTTTATATGAGGCGAGCCGCTTATCGTAAACGTGAGGATTTTCCTCAACACTCAATATTAGAATCTCATCAAATAAAACTTGCTCCATGGTGCACAGCACAAAACAAAATAATGCATAGGTTATGTCACGGTCTTCTTGCTACAAAATATACGACGACACAATAGCTTTTAGATGGCAATAGAATGAATCTAGTGGGCTGTGAATTGGAAACGTGAACGCCAAAGTTGAAACTTGGCTAACTCTCCGTTCCCGATCCCGGGCTCCGGCAAGCTTTTCGTTAATTGTGAATGCTCACATTTAAATGTACACATTTTAACAATTTTACCGTTTTCGTTTTCGTTCCGATTCTCGTTTCCGGTTTATTGTGAACCAGCCTTTACTCCATCGTCTCATGTTGCAGCTTATGGATTTCAAACGTATATTTCTCATTTTTACGCTTATATTCGCGATCCCAGCTATTTAGCCTATATATTTTTACAATTGCCAATTTATTCAACAAACTGAACATCAGACATTCGTCACCACCGTAACTGTTATACATCACCGCAACAAATTTTCGTTTGTCAATAATACAGGTCATTTTTGTGGATACTTTTATATTACGTGAGGCATTATCATGTATCACTGTGATAAAGAATATAGGGTACGCCGAGCCTTTGCTATAAGTACAGAATGCAGAATATAATTACAAACAAGAGAAATAGAAATAAAATAATACAGTCAATATAAAAAAGGAGATACAGTAATATTAACAAAATTTGAGGACCGAATGAGCAGCGCTCGTGTTCGGTCGCAGTTCAGATATATTATTAATAGGCCTATAAGAGAATATACAAAATAAGATAAAATAGGAACTAAAATTAAAATTACAGCTACAGTGAAATTATATAATATAATATATTAATATAAGAGGAATATAGAAAATAAAATAAAATAGGAATAAAATTAAAATTACAGCGGCAATGAAATTATATAACATTAACACAGAGAAGAATAATATCGTACGTGAATAAAGTAGGGCAATTTATGAAAAAATATATATAATAATTTCGAGGGAAAAATTGTTCCGGAGCCGGGTATCGAACCCGGGACCTTTGGTTTAACATACCAACGCTCTACCACTGAGCTACCCGGGAACTCTAACCGACACCGATCCAATTTTTCCCTCTATATCCACAGACCTCAAAGTGGGCTGACAACCGTCAAGCAACCAACTTCGAGTGCACACTAACTCCATGTGACTTAAATTGTGGTTTTCTGTTAACGAACAGTGATTGTATTATGCAAATCAAGATTTCAAGTATAACTCCCTGTAAAGTTGATTTGAATAATTTCGAGGGAAAAATTGTTCCGGAGCCGGGAGCCGGAGCTACCTGAAATCTTTATTTGCATAATACACGTCACTGTTCGTTAACAGAAAACCACAATTTAAGTCACATGGAGTTAGTGTGCACTCGAAGTTGGTTGCTTGACGGTTGTCAGCCCACTTTGAGGTCTGTGGATATAGAGGGAAAAATTGGGTCGGTGTCGGTTAGAGTTCCCGGGTAGCTCAGTGGTAGAGCGTTGGTATGTTAAACCAAAGGTCCCGGGTTCGATACCCGGCTTCGGAACAATTTTTCCCTCGAAATTATTCAAATCAACTTTACAGGGAGTTATACCTGAAATCTTGATTTGCAAAAAATACATATTCCAAAATTATAGAATACAAATATAATATAGGCTGATTAATTCATACAGATAGGCTATAAATTCATTTAATCAAATTGAAGATATTAACACGTTTCTAATTTTCTTGTTATATGTTAGTGGGTTACATGTTAGAAGTTCTGGGTGTAATTTAGCTAAAGCATTATACGACCGAGGGCCAAAATTAATGCTTTGCTTTAGACCAGCAGATGTGAAACATTTAGGGTGCTATTCATAGACATTTCGCAGCACGCGCTACGAGCGTACTAAGCTAGCCCCGGCAATCCACTGGTTACTTGTACAGAATTCAAATCATATCCTATCGCTAACACTGGTTTATGAGTACGAAAACGCTGACCATCCACCGGAAAACCGCGCTAAAAATGTCTATGAATACGGCCCTTAGATTCTACTAATGTTGAATTATTATTTCGTCTTGTGTCATGATTATGTGCCTGTAATATAAACTTATTACGATTTTTATGATAAAATTTTAACAGAGTATATTTATAAATTTGTTCAATATTAAATACATTAAATTCAGAACAAATTAATTTAGTTGCATAATCAAAACGTTTCTTCCAACAAATTTTAATTATTCGTTTTTGTGGTAAATTTAACGGACTAAGATTAATTTCACCCCAAACAATAATGCTATATTGAATGATAGACTGAAAAATGGCCAAATAAACATTTCGTAGAACTCTAATGGGTAAGTAGCATCGAAAATTAACGAATTTATAAATTGTTTTACGAAGCCTCTTACAAAGATAAGTAATGTGATGAGGCCATTTTAAATTTTGATCAATAATGATACCCAGATATTTCACATATGCCTAAGTAAAGATGAAAAGAAAAGAACTTTCCTCCCTTCCACCTTGAGTAGGCCTACTTCGGTCAATGTTTTCACGGTTGGTTCTTATTTTGAACAGGCTACAGTCCTTGAAGGTGTCATCATCATCATCATCATCATCGGCGGAAATTGATAGAGGACAGGCAGAGAGAAGAAAAATAAATTAAATAAACTATCACTGGTGATGCGGCATTTTGGAACTTTTGAAAGATATAGGTGTTCCTGTTCCTAGAGAATATGCACCAAGTCTCTGCTACACAGATACATCCCCACCCCACACTGTCTACGCTTAAGGTTCGCTGAGTATCCAGGTTGCGAGTGGCAACCTCGCTCGTCTCTAGACCGCCCTATCTCGCGTTGCAGGCTGGCGATCGGGGAATGCTATGACATTTATAATACGTAGGTTGATCAATTTTCTCCGCCCCATTTATCCTTAAACGAATCAAAAAGTTGACTATATCATTTTCCGGCATGTACGTTGATACAATATGTCCGACATCTCTATGGCCTGCCGGAAGAAATTTTCTCCAAGCTCTGCCACTCATTCACAACTTCCATCATCTCTTCGTTCGTGGAAAATTTCATCCCACGAAAGTGTTCCTTGAGCTTTGGGAACAGACTTAAGTCACTCCAGGCTAACTCTGGTGAATAGGATGGATGAAATCAATGCAGATCCTGACTGGGTGTGTTGTCCTGGTGAAAGAGAATTTCTCTTGGTCAACGGACAGGGCATGGTTGCGCCCCACGGTCAGGTAAGATGCAGCAGATAAAAAAGGGTCGCTGTTTTGTGGGCATAGTTGCGCCCCGGTGAAATAGCTAGAGAAAAAGACATCAGGGGAACTCGAGCCTCGTAATCAACCAATCTTATACATTTCTTATTCGATTTAATATTCATTATCGATACCTTTAAAATGAACACCGTGAATTTAGTAGTATTTATTAACTGTTTTTCTTCTGTTTATGCAGTGATTATCGATAACCTACCGTAAAAATGAACACCATGAAATTGGCAGTACTTTATTAACTGACATATTCAAATGAGTTTCATGGGTCTCTCAAAAATGTCTTCCGTAGCTTTTCTTTTAACACTGTTCGATACACTTTGTCTATCAATGCGTAAGTCCGCAGCGTGGTTATGATCAATTTTGCTATTTAAAATAACACTTTTTTGTCTATCACGCACAATAAATGAACTGCATGCTTTGTTTGTATACCGGTACCACTAAAATATTTTAAAGTAATTTATTTATTTTATGACAATCACGTTTGTGTGTACTATGCCCATTGGAACGCAACTATGCCATGTCCATTCTGCTACCTGATTTCTTCGGGGCGCAACTATGCCATGCCTAGGGGCTGGGCAAGTTGCGCCCCACGGTCAGATAAGATGCACCAGATAAAAAAGGGTCCCTATTTTGTGGGCATAGTTGCGCTCCGTTCCCATCAGGTAGAGAAAAGGGCATGCCATAGTTGCGCCCCGAAGAAATAGACAGAGAAAGACACTACGGAAACTCGAGCCTCGTAATCAACCAACCTTATTGATTTCTTATTCGATTTAATATTTATTAAAATGAACACCATGAAGTTGGCAGTACTTTATTAACCGTTTTTCTACTGTTTATGCAGCGATCATCGATAACCTACCGTAAAAATGGACATCATGAAGTTGGCAGTACTTTCTTAACTGTTTTCCTACTGTTCATTCAGTCATTATCGATAGCCTAGGTCGACCTGGTTGGCAAGTTGGTATAGCGCTGGCCTTCTATGCCCAAGGTTGCGGGTTCGATCCCGGGCCAGGTCGATGGCATTTAAGTGTGCTTAAATGCGACAGGCTCATGTCAGTAGATTTACTGCAGGACAAAATTCCGGCACATCCGACGCTGATATAACCTCTGCAGTTGCGAGCGTCGTTAAATAAAACATAACATCGATAGCCTACCGTAAAAATGAACACAATGAAGTTGGCAATACTTTACTAACTGACATATTCAAATGAGTGAACCGTTGGAATATGAGACCTTAGCAGTCTTGACATTTTATTAGTGATTTTCACACCGTCTGTGGCGTATAGTGAGGTTAATTTAAAATGAATGTTAAGTTTAGTGAAAAGGGTAAAGACTTAACAATTCACAAAGGTTCTAAGTTTCAATTTTCGAAACCCTGTACCGTAGGGTTAAGATATCGGTGTACAAACAAAAAATGCAGTTCATTTATTGTGTGTGATCGATAAAAAATGTGTTATTTCAAATAGCAAAATTGATTATATGCTAGGCCTACCTGATTTCAATGCAGCTACCATTATAATATTTTTAAGTAATTTATTTATTTTGTGTACTATGTCCAGGGCGCAACTATGCCATGTCCATTCTGCTACCTGATTTCTTCGGGGCGCAACTATGCCATGTCCATTCTGCTACCTGATTTCTTCGGGGCGCAACTATGCCATATCCATTCTGCTACCTGATTTCTTCGGGGCGCAACTATGCCTTGTCCATTCTGCTACCTGATTTCTTCGGGGCGCAACTATGCCATGTCCATTCTGCTACCTGATTTCTTCGGGGCGCAACTATGCCATGTCCATTCTGCTACCTGATTTCTTCGGGGCGCAACTATGCCATGTCCATTCTGCTACCTGATTTCTTCGGGGCGCAACTATGCCATGTCTATTCTGCTACCTGATTTCTTCGGGGCGCAACTATGCCATGTCCATTCTGCTACCTGATTTCTTCGGGGCGCAACTATGCCATGTCCATTCTGCTACCTGATTTCTTCGGGGCGCAATTATGCCTCGTCCATTCTGCTACCTGATTTCTTCGGGGCGCAACTATGCCTTGTACATTCTACCTGATTTCTTCGGGGCGCAACTATGCCATGTCCATTCTGCTACCTGATTTCTTCGAGGCGCAACTATGCCATGTCCATTCTGCTACCTGATTTCTTCGGGGCGCAACTATGCCTTGTCCATTCTGCTACCTGATTTCTTCGGGGCGCAACTATGCCTTGTCCATTCTGCTACCTGATTTCTTCGGGGCGCAACTATGCCATGTCCATTCTGCTACCTGATTTCTTCGGGGCGCAACTATGCCTTGTCCATTCTACTACCTGATTTCTTCGGGGCGCAACTATGCCATGTCCATTCTGCTACCTGATTTCTTCGGGGCGCAACTATGCCTTGTCCATTCTACTACCTGATTTCTTCGGGGCGCAACTATGCCATGTCCATTCTACTACCTGATTTCTTCGGGGCGCAACTATGCCATGTCCATTCTGCTACCTGATTTCTTCGGGGCGCAACTATGCCATGTCCATTCTGCTACCTGATTTCTTCGGGGCGCAACTATGCCATGTCCATTCTGCTACCTGATTTCTTCGGGGCGCAACTATGCCATGTCCATTCTGCTACCTGATTTCTTCGGGGCGCAACTATGCCATATCCATTCTGCTACCTGATTTCTTCGGGGCGCAACTATGCCTTGTCCATTCTGCTACCTGATTTCTTCGGGGCGCAACTATGCCATGTCCATTCTGCTACCTGATTTCTTCGGGGCGCAACTATGCCATGTCCATTCTGCTACCTGATTTCTTCGGGGCGCAACTATGCCATGTCCATTCTGCTACCTGATTTCTTCGGGACGCAACTATGCCATGTCTATTCTGCTACCTGATTTCTTCGGGGCGCAACTATGCCATGTCCATTCTGCTACCTGATTTCTTCGGGGCGCAACTATGCCATGTCCATTCTGCTACCTGATTTCTTCGGGGCGCAACTATGCCTTGTCCATTCTGCTACCCGATTTCTTCGGGGCGCAACTATGCCTTGTCCATTCTGCTACCTGATTTCTTCGGGGCGCAACTATGCCATGTCCATTCTGCTACCTGATTTCTTCGGGGCGCAACTATGCCTTGTCCATTCTACTACCTGATTTCTTCGGGGCGCAACTATGCCATGTCCATTCTGCTACCTGATTTCTTCTGGTCGCAACTATGCCTTGTCCATTCTACTACCTGATTTCTTCGGGGCGCAACTATGCCATGTCCATTCTACTACCTGATTTCTTCGGGGCGCAACTATGCCATGTCCATTCTGCTACCTGATTTCTTCGGGGCGCAACTATGCCATGTCCATTCTGCTACCTGATTTCTTCGGGGCGCAACTATGCCATGTCCATTCTGCTACCTGATTTCTTCGGGGCGCAACTATGCCATGTCCATTCTGGTACCTGATTTCTTCGGGGCGCAACTATGCCATGTCCATTCTGCTACCTGATTTCTTCGGGGCACAACTATGCCATGTCCATTCTGCTACCTGGTTTCTTCGGGGCGCAACTATGCCTTGTCCATTCTACTACCTGATTTCTTCGGGGCGCAACTATGCCATGCCTAGGCTTCCCGATTGACCGCGGAGCGCAACTGTGCCATACCGATGCCTAGGCCTCCCAATTGACGGCGGGGCGCAATTATGCCATACCGTGGTCAACTTTCCACGCCGGTTTCATTTCCTCTCGCAATTTTGATATTAAATTTGAATAAGTTCCTGTTATTGTACCTCCTTTTTGCAAATAATCGACTATAGTATTTCCTCTTCACACTTCGAACAATGAGGACGTATGAAACGTCCATAAAACTTTACAAGATAAATCTAAGAGAAGAGAATTCGCAGACATATGAAAAGCCTGGCAAAACTCATTTGCAGACCGCGAGAAAAAAAAAACTATAGGTCTCAATTTGTTTGTGGTGGTGGTGGTGGTGGTGGTGGTGATGATGATGATGATGATGATGATGATGATGACGAAGCAATAACACTCCTCTAGAAACTAAGAATATTCGGCAGTTACGAGACTAGCTGTTGTTGAGTCGAGAGCCAACTGTGTAAATATTCCAATACGTTAACTCGTTTATCAGAGTTACAAACAGACACAATTAACTAATAGGTCTCAAAGATAAAACTGGCCTTCAATCTCGCAACCCGTGCCCCAGTTTCTCTCCTAGTGGATGTCACAATACTGCTCTGTCATTAAGACGTCCGCCACGTGGCCGAGGCTTTGTTACTATTTTCTTTTCGGTAGTTGAACTCTCGGTAACAAAATAAAATGAAAAGAAGGCGAAGGTGCGATCCAGTATCCAACAACGTGCTGCTAGGATTGGCACGATGCCGAAATGAGAGCTCGCTGCAAATCACGAACAAGAACCTCTGCGGCTTCGCTACTGTAGAGAGAGCCTCAACTATACCCGGACACCGCCGTCGTGGAGACACGGGGCGTCAACAGCTGCATTTTAATGCTGAATGCATTATACTGTATGAATGGTAATGATTTTATTTTCAGACCTGCCTTCGAACCGGACGGATTAACGAGTAGTCATAGGATTTTTTTTATGTAATACCGAAACACATTTATGTAATAGAACTGATTAAATGTGTAGTTAAATCGAGGGCTTAATGGAAACTCACGTAACTACAATCAATGTTTTATTCACAACAAAATTCTTAACAGACAATACGCTTATTTTACGTGAACTATATCTTCATGTTTTGTAGTTACGAACTGCATTATATACAAGACTGTTCGGAACTGCAAAGAGGTGAAATTTACACCTTTCGTCATTCCCTATTTCCCTTACCCCTTCCCTGTTGTATATGATGAGTGGCGGTGCGTCCTATGCGTTTAATGGTTCAGAGAACCCCCAGGAAAAACAATTTAATTCTTTAAATAAATGTATTTATGCTCGACCGAAATGTAGTAATTATACACCTGGTAGCAGTCCTTTAATGCATGTCATTAAAGTGCACCTATTCATTAAAGTTCAGGTTTTCGATTATTCTCGGATATGCAATCGAAAGACAACGAGGGAAACGTCACGGAGGCTGGAAATCCAATACTGTCGCAGAAAGTTATGTTCTGTTACTATAATAATTAGCGTTAATTGTAAATAATATTCAAATAAATTCAATTTGTCATCCCGTTTTTCAATTCTAAATCAATTTCCAGGTTATATCAAAATTAGTTCATGTTATTCTCTAGATTACATCAAGGTCAATGACATTATTGTTCCTCGAAAAAAAATCAATACTTTCGCGTCTGCGCACATCTCATAATTTACGAGCTATGCACAAGGTCACTTTCGATCTTCAGTCAGATACGAATAAAATGAATACTTCTGAATAATTTCAAGTTAGAAATATGGTCGAGCATAAAAAGTCGTATGAAACTTGCCTATAGTGGTAATTAAGACGCTCGTATGAAAATTATGAAACTCGCTTGCGCACGTTTCATAAACAAACATACTCGCGTCTTAATTACTATCATTATAGGCTCGTTGCATAATGTACTATTATAATTTACACTATCATTCATTGTTTCTTGCTCATCTTTAATAAGTTTA